>NC_136484.1:45383012-45815512 GCF_053919585.1 Euprymna scolopes
ATATATATATATACGCTCTTTTTTGGTTTTTACATAAGCAGTTATATGTTGCTACACAATCATGAATATGTTTCGATCAGCTAATTACTAGAGACCTCTTCAGGCGATACGGCTTATACGAAAACAAAGTTTGCAATAAAAATATTAGGTCTTCTTCGCCACAGGTACTTAATATCAGGAAGTTTCGTCAAATTTTGTAAAAAATAATATTTGGTTGTATGTAAATGGAAGTGCTGATCATGAGGTGTGTTGAGAATGAAGCGGAGTAGATGGGGGTTAAAGATTGGAAGACCAGAAAAAATCGTATCCGTATGAGTGTGTGATAGTCGCAATAAGTCTTAAACATACTAGTGTGTATAGGTTAATTCAGCAGGGAAATGTGAATTTAACATATCTATCCCAAAATGAGTTTTAGATTATCTCCTATATAATATTTTGGCTGTCGCAATTACTCTCTAGGTCAAAGTATCGTAGGTTTGCAATAACAGATTCCACGTACTAATTCATTACGTCTAGGCAATTAGCCACTATCATATGTAATTTTCGGACAACATTATTAGACACATTAAGTCATTATAATAAATTGCTATACTGCATCCTAGGAGCAACGCCATCGCAATCGCAACATCTTTAGAGGAACGAGTCCCTATTTTCTCCATAAATATTTAGTTCCTTATTGCTACAAGTTGACACTGGGACCCATTTTACATTTTCGTACGATACTTTCTTTGCACCCATCGTAACTGGTTATTAGCTACATACACATAACATAATCTTTCCATTTCCTGGTCCAAAAATAATAAATTCTTCCTTCTCAAAATCTGTCCATTCTGATTGGCTGAGACCTGACAGTTCTATTAATCTGATATCCACTTCTTCATGCATAAAAGAATGCTCCAGAAATTTTCCAATATAGCGTCGCTCTCTACATAGTGCAATCTAGCTAACAAAAAATACAAACATAATAACCCTCATAAACAGAAAATTAAATACTAGTAACCTTACACTTATCTATGCATCAAATGCCTACACGCCCCCCCTCTATCCCAAAAAATACCTGAAAAAAAAAACACAACATTTACGGGTACCATTATTTATTTTTCGATTTTGAAGCGGCTTTTCAACTCTTACACTATGCTATTTTTTTGTTTATGTTTGTTTCTGTACGTTTTTTTTATTTTTCTTGTTTTTTTAACATTTACTATTACTGTGGACGATTTTAATTACTTATATATTCACCAACGATTACCTAGGCTTCAATAATGTTTCTTATTGTGTCAACTGCTTCCAAATAGTTTTTTAAACTAAATTGCATATCCCACAGAAACACTAATTTTTTATATATTTGTTTTCTTACCAGTTATACTTTCCGTGGAGTATTTTGTTTAATTCTTTGTTCCGGACTTATGATCGACACGGCACAGACATTAACTTTGTATTTGTTATTTTAGGTAATATTTTACCTTATCATCACCTCCACAATTTTCTTTAAAATGACGACTTTTATAGGTTTTCGACTATGCTAAATAAAACAATTTCATTTAAATTTGGTATAGACAAGTAGTTTTCGTAAGTTTAAGACATGTATTGTGCACTCTAATTCAATGGCTGCCAAACTTGTACGCACGTGGGATAAACAAAGTTACTGCTCTCCGACCGACTCTGCCACCCTCCCACAATTTATTTTTGGTTTATAATATTTGCGAGGGGTATGCTGACAACGAACATCAAGGTTAAATTTGGGGCAAATATTTTGACAACCTCCCCGCAAAAAATGGGGTGTCTATTTGAAGAGCCGCTCTTATCATGGTGAGGTTGGGGGTGTATTCCGAAAGTCGTCCTTAACATGGGAGGGGGATTAGGAGTCTCTATTCCGAAAGCCATTCTTAACCTGAGGAGTTTGGGGACGTTTATTCCGAAAGCCGTTCCTAACATGAAGAGGTTGGGGGTTGGTCACCAACAGCAACCGTAGTTTAATTTTTTACGAGGGGGAAGTATGCTTCCACCGGGCAACGTCAGTTAATGGTTCCTGCTATATAAGTTATGAAAATGCTTTTAATTTGACCAGAAAGTGTACAACTTATATTTCCCTCTTGTACATGTCCGCCCTATTATCATGTTATATATTATGAACCCTACATCCATTAAGCTAGCTAGTTTAATTTTGACAAGGGTCGCACCAAGAGCATGATAATGCAAATTCATGTGATAGCATAGTTTCCCAGGTTGAATGAAAAATAGATGCAAAGGGGCAACGAATCAAGCAGTAGAAAAAATATTGTTAAAAACGATGACGTCAACCTTGGAGCTGAGAGAAACAAATATGTTAAGTGTTTAGCCATTCTGTAGAACAAAGATGGCGGTAGTAAATTCAGTCGCCGAAGAATCAATACAGTTACGATCTCGAGTGTTAAGTGATTCTGCTCAACAAAGATGGCGGCAGTAGATCCAGTCGGCGAAGAATTACTGTAGTCCCGATCAGCAGTGCTTCAAAACGGAGATTGATAGCGAACTGACTTAAATCCAAAATTCGATATTTTTATAATGAAGTCGAGGGCATCTCATTGGTTTATTGTCCTAACGCGAAGTTATAAATAAGATCGCCCAAATTCTGTAAGTCATACCCTCCATTTAGCAAAAAACATTTTACCCCCCCCCCTTTTAATGAAAAAGTCCTCTCGGATTCAATTTGGTTTAATAGTGTAAAAAAATATATATTTCCCCCTTTTATTTTTTGTAATAATTATTTTTTTAGATTTATCTTTATTTTCATTTGTCATTAATATATTGATGTAATGTGTCTGTAAAAAGAAGCCATTTTTAATCCAATTGTTTAAGATCTTTTTTAAACATATATACAAATGCATACATATATACAAATACATACAGCATACACGCACAGTACTTTATACAGGCATATACAGAACGTGTACATTATAAGAAGCCATGACACTTAATTTAATTGTTTAAATACATGGACATGCATATAAATACATATCTATATAGATACAATGTGTGTGCGCGTGTTTTTTAAGAGAGGGTTTTCTGAAGAAGGAAGAAAAAAGATCACCTTTTTTATGAAAGAAAAACTCGAAACATTCTATTAGATATCTTTAGTTCGTTAATTTGGTTAGGCAGACACAAACAAAACGGTCGTAGTTTATCGTCGTAGCCGGAACAATTTAGCATATGATTGCAAATGCATTTGATATTTATTGGGATCTAAGTTCTGCAGTTTGACAGAATCATATTTCTGATTGGTCCCAAAAGTTTTTATTTTATGATGTTAATTTTCAAATCATAAAATAATTTGAATCTTAAATGGACTGAACGTATAAACACTGGCGAATAAAAGGACACTCATTTTTGTATTTCGAGCAAAGACAATATTAAAAATATTTATACCTTTTATATAAATTTCTAAATATATACTTGAATCATTTTTGTCTCTTAATGTTATCCTAAAACTGAAAAGGGCACTCATATATATCTGTTATTCCCAAAAATAAATGTTTTCATATTATCATGAATCTATACAAAAATATGTTTCATTTTGTTATAGATTGGTGCTTATTCATGAATCAATTTCTTTCTTCGTTATACTTAAATTATTCCTTAATAAATGTCCTTCATTAAAGTAGAGCTTCAACCCATGCTTCCAATTTATCAAGTTTTTTTTTCTAATCTCTGCTGGTGCATGACTATTCACCTGACGAAAGAGATATTTACTAACATTTTTAACTTGCTGCTTCTAAGAATCTTTGGGCAAATGGAAGATCGCTTCCATATCTACATGACTCTCTAATCCTAATGCTATCTAATTTTTGGAAAAAAAACTTTTACAACAAATCTTGCTTTAAAAGTTCCATTGCCAAAGGCCGTGATTATTTTTTTGTTATTTTATTTATTTATTTTTAACCCAGTAAAAAGAAATTATATTCTTATTCTTTGGCTTTGGTACTATTTCATATGTATTATTTTCAGATAAAGCTTCCAATTCGGATTCCATAGCTTCTCCATTCTTGGAAATTTTCTGAATTAAGCGCCTCAATATAACTTTCTGATGGACTTTTAAAAAAGTAAAAGTTATCTACTGCGTAGTCTTGTAGCTTTTCAATTTTTAGGAAGTCTGGGTTTTTTTTCGACCCATTATTGCGTATCGACGTGTCCGTTTAATGTTTACATTAGTAGTTTACTGCAATTGTCATCATTACAAATATTTTTGTTGTGATCGATGAAAACACTAGGTAACATTTCCTCACGTTTTTCGTCTACTGGCTCGTCATTTTTTTAATTAAATGTGTCATTGAATTTAACACATCCATCATTTTTATGGCAGTTTGCCCTTGAAAATAAATAAGCCTGGCTGCTTTTAACGTAACCTATGGAAATACCTTTTTTCTTTTCTAATATTTATTTTACTGGTATTTTCTATAAATGCAAAGCAATTCGAACCAAATATATGCATTTGGTTCAATTCAGATTTTACACTGAAAAACACTTCATACGGAGTTCTGACTAATCTTTTATTAAACGATTTATTTCTGATATACGCCGCCATTAAAGCGTACGTCATAAACTTTGGGCTAATTTCGATTCGATAAGTAGACATCTTGTCATTTCAAAAAGGGTTCGCTATGCAATTTCAGCAGTGCTATTTTGAAATGAGGAATAAGGGGCTGATGTCTCGTGTTTTATACGATGGTTAATTAATAGAAGTTCAAAGTTTTTACTATTAATTTCAGTTTCATTGTCTGAACGATGCATTTTACCGAGCCGTACGGGGTGATGTCAGCTAAATATTTCTTAGTCGCTAGGATAGTGCCGGATTTTTTTCAGAAATAAGTCATAATTACACCTGAATAATCGTCAACAAAATTTAATGCATACCTGACGTTATCTTTTTCCATAGGATTCATTCGGCCTTCCAAGTCACAAGTGAGAGAATTTTGATGGCCTTTTCTTCCGATGTTTTGCTTATGTATTTCGCCATTTTTCCTTGTTCACAAACATCACAGTTTGAGACATCGTCTGAAGGTATCATTTTCATGCTTTCGACTTCATTTGGTAACTTTTTAATATCAGCATTTCAATATCCGAGAATTTTATGCCATGTTTCCAAGTCGTGACAGGCGATTTTGAGGGAACCATACTTTTTAAATGATATAGTCAGCCATTTTCTTTAATGTCAAATACAGTTGCATTTAGGTATATCAATTTTTACTTGTAATAGCCAAACTTTATATTCGCGCCTTGTTTGATGGCTGCCTATACGGAAATATGTCTTGCTTAAATGTAGGTATGAAAAAAGCATTTTTAAGAATACAGTTACAAATTTCGCCTTTATTATTTTTAATGATAACGTGTACTGTAGTACCAAAGTCTACAAGAAGATTTTTACTGTTTGTCGTATTGACAAATTTACATGTGAATAGAAATGTATGTTCTTCATGAAAGTTCTCAACGTTTTTGATGGCGCGCACTTTTGGTAAATAATGTTCTCGTAATATGTTCGACGCTTGACGCCCATCATTCAAGGCATTCTTATAATCAGAGACATATTTGTGTTGTCTAAGCATTGAATCAGTTCTGTAAAAACAATAGTCTTCTTTTCGATAAATTCGGGATCGTTCAGATTGTCTGGTGGAGATTGAATACCTCTATGTAGTTTTCGTATCCTTAAATACCCCAGTAATTTCACCTGCCACAATTCGAATTTAAATTCTGATCTGTCAAGACAAAGTCGGTGGTTGGGCTCATAACCTGTCAAGTGTTGAGCCATTCTGTAGAACAAAGTAGTAAATTCAGTCGGCGAAGAATCAATGTAGCTCCGATCAGTTGTGGTTCAGTCGTGTCAAGACGGAAATTGATAGCGAACTGACTCGAATCCAAAATTCGATATTTTTATAATGCGGTTGGTGGCTTCTCATTGGTTGATTGTCCTAACCCGTAGTTATAAATAAGATCGTCCAAATTCTGTGAGTCATACCCTCCATTTAGCAAAAATGATTTTAACAAAATATTTTCATCCCAGTCTATCTGAGGATGCCATGTGAATGGGAGACCGTCAATAATGCAGAATAATCTAAGCGAAATCTTATCGCACACACACACACACACACACACACATATATATATATATATATATATATATATATATATATATATATATACGTCCGTGTGCGCCATTTATTCTAGTAAGTTAGAAAGTTAAGATTAGCCGTAAATTATGAGTTAACATAATATTAGTCTATCTCTCGTGAGTCAATTTTCTTCTAATAAAACCATTTATACAATCTCTCAGCTAAGGTTTCCTTATGTCTTCTTTATTCGCGACGAAAGGAATCGGCTATAGTTAAAGCGGAAATAAAGCACGTATAAACATTAAGCACACGTATGTATAAAGATCTTTATTTTGCTACTGAAAATGTAAAATTCATACTAAATTTCAGAAACATGCCAGTTTCAATTCTAGAATTTTAACTTCTAATGAAATAAAACTACTTTACTTTATTCATTATTATACAAAAAGTCTGAATTTATTTGTCATTGTCTTAAATGTAAACGTAATGGCGTCGTTTCTAGCAAAGTTTACATACTTAACGACTAAAGATCACTATAAATTTTGGTTTGGATTCTAACTGGTAGGACCCAAGCCATAGTTTTGTTTTTTTTTAACTTTTGAAATCACTATTATATATTGGGTACAATATAATAATCTGTAGTGTATTCATCGTAAATCTTTCTTATCTAACTCGCGATAGCTCAAACAGGAGGAAATGCAGCTGGAGCGCTAATTTCTTTTCTTTTTTATTTCAATTCTTGCTAATGGCACATAAGCCATTTTATTAAATTTTTTAATCAGTACTATATATTCGGTACAATATGATATTGAATAGAAAATTGGCTCTGTAATAATAAAGATGAAATCTGCATGTAATCAAATATATTTAGGTTTATTTTACAACTGAGTATGCCAGGGGGCACTAGTATCGGGCATAATATAATAATCAACAAAAATTATCTCTATAATAATAAATACGAAATCTGCATCCATTACAATATCATATTTGAGCATATCTTACGACCGGGAAATGTCGTGCGCCCTTCTAGTTTAGTTATAAATGCAATGGTTGTTTTCTACTTAGCACGTACTCCAAATATTATTGCATTATTTACTCACTAAAAGTACACATTTCAATAAAAAAAAATAATTTTATGCAGCTTTTTATACCAGAATTTCTATTCAAATTGGGCGTATTTGGTTTGTTTTGTTTTATTTTATTTTAGATGAATTTGTTTTTAGTTTTCTGTTCATTTTTGTTGTGTGTACTTCAGTCCAAACAAAGACTTGTAATGATAATAAATGAAATCACAATTTTCTTTACAATGACCAGCGATATTTTCCTACTCATAATTACAGCAAGAAACCAAAATGGTGTTAATCGACATTAAGAAAGGCCAGATAATTATCTTGTACAAAGGCCAGCGCCGAAAAACAATGGAACGTTAAAGTGTCTCATTATATACATTTAATGTGTGGTAAAAGCTTTTTTGTTCAATATTTTCTTAGGAAATTAAAATATAAAAAAGATGATTAGCGCCATGTTTGAACATTGTCCAGGAACTTTTACAAAGACCCACACATCCTATTTTAGATGTAATTAACAATTTTTTTTATTCTTCTTATCTTTTCATATAAATGTAAACGGAAAAAGAAAGTTTTGTGTAAAATAAATATAATTAATTTTAATCTTACTGACCTTGCAAAAAAACGTTAAATCGGAAAAAAATCATTTTAAAATTCAAGTTCATGTTAAAATTTAATAGTTATAATCTCTATAAATAAAACAGAATATGTATGTATTATGTGTATCTGTGGGCAAATATTTAACACTGAAATTAACAGGAAACAGTAATCATACACAGTGGATGATTCATAACGAATAAAATCTTTGTTTGAATTGATGAATACCGCGTACACATGTATGTTGGCAAGTTGAAATGCTAATTGTTCATTTAAACTTCCCAACATATTTCTATTTTGCGCATGCGCAGATTAAAAGGTAACTTCAAGTGGTTTAATTTTAATTCTTTCTTGTCTATCTTTCGATAGCCCAAACGGTTGAGAACGTAGCTGAAGCCCTAAATTGTTTGGTTTCGAATATACCTAATGGCACCTAAATAATGATTTTAACTTTTGAAATCAGTACTATATATTAGGTGCAATATAATATTAAATAGAATATTGGCTCTGTAATAATAAAGATAAAATCTGCATGTATTAAAATATACTAAAGCATATTTTACTTTCGGGCAAGGTCCTGCGCTCCCTGAAAAAAACTTATCGATTTTTATCCAGCAAAAAGGGCTGCTAAGGTGTTAAAATTGAAAGAATGATATGTGGGGGGGTCATAGGATTTTTATCTGTTTAACTGTTTGATTTGGACGTATATAATATTTTTTTTATTATTTTTATTATTTTTAAAACAGTTTTTAAAATGTTATATACGTCCAAATAAATTATGGACGACTTTCTAAGTAAATAAAAACGAGCTTTGAGGCTAAGCCACTATTTAACCGTATTTATCGTTAAAAAAACAACAACAACAAATCTAAATTTATAAGCGATAAAAAATAAACAGTAAAAGTCATCTAGGAGTTCGTAGCGGAACGGTTAACGCTCCGGACTGCGATACACATGGTCTGGAGTTCGATTCCTAGAAACTGTCAAGCTACGCTAATGAGAGATAGTCACCTTGAAACACGCGTGTAAGTAGATTACTCATTTAAAAATAATAGAAACAAATAAAAATGTTATATATGTCCAAATAAATTATGGGCGTCTTTCTAATTAAATAAAGACGTATTTATCGTTAAACAAAACAATATATATATATATATATATATATATATATATATATATATTAGTCCTCGCGCGAGAGAGAAGGACACAAAAAGTTTTAAATAATAATAATATAATAACAATAACAAAGAATTTCGCTGGCGAAGACTGCTATTGACCGTAACCAGTTATCCAATCCTTTTGAAATTTTCATCTGTATTTTTCTCATTATGTACTGAATATTTGTTAATGAAACCTATATGAAATATGTTCCTTATTAAATTTTAAAGATTTTCTATTCTGAAAGAAGTTTTTAAAAATTTAATCTAAAAAAGTTATTTTAAAGTTTTTGTTAAAAAAATTTAGATTTTCTCATGATTCAGACCTATATTACAAAGAAGGGGTTGCAAAAAATGAATTGTGATGTGAGGAGAAATACAAACAAAAACAGAGAGAATATTCAGACCTGTAATAATACAAAGAGGAGGTTGAAAAAATGAGTTGTGGTCTGAGGAGAAATACAAACTGAAACACTGAGAATATTCAGACCTGTAATAATACAAAGATGGGGTTGTAAAAATGAGTTGTGGTGTGAGGAGAAATACAAACTGAAATAGAGAGAAGTAGAGTTTTAAAAGATAATATTAAAAGGATAAGATACAAGTTAGAAAAGCATTTCATCCAAGGCATGAAAATTGTTAAACAAAATATTTTTCTATAGGCTTTAAAAATAAAGGTACAAGATTCAATTTGAAATTTATTCAACTTCAAAGTGCACTTTTATAAATTTTACAAAGTAAGGTATAAAAATTTAATTTTAATTGAATCAAAAAATTACTTTGGATTTATTTTATGTAATGTACATTTTGTTGCACTTTAAAAACATTATCTTCCATCGAGTAATTAATGATATAGATATAAAATTTCCAATGATTTTTTTTAAGTGCAACAGAATGTACATTACAAAGTGCACTTTAAAGATAAATAAATTTCAAATTAAATCTTGTGCCTTTATTTTTAAAGCCTATAGAAAAACATTTTGTTTAACAATTTTCATGCCTTGGATTAAATGTTTTTCTAACTTGTGTATATATATATGACTCAAAGTTTGATATATATATATCTATAATATAAAGCTGAATGTGTGTGTGTGTGTGTGTGTGTGTGTGTGTGTGTGTGTGTGTGTGGTCACGAATAGGCTCCTATGTGGTTGACTATTTAAAAAAAAAATGATTACATATAATGATAGATGTATCGAGACACAAGAATGGGTATGTTTGATCTGGCAGAACGGTTGTTCATTAAAACTGTGGGGTCTGCGTTATGCGACTGGTCCACAAAGTATGGAAATAAAAAACTAAAAAATTAAAAAAAATCGTTTACAAGTGTTTTTGATATAGATGTACATGAGAATATTTGATAAGTATGTTTTAACTTAAATAGGGATGGTATAATAAAACTGTGGGTTCTGCGTTCGCGCCTGGCCGCCATAGAATGGAAATAGGCACAAACTTTAATAAAGACTTTTTATATCTATCTGCATAAGTATACTTTGATAATTATGTTTCAGTTTGAAAAAATATGGTATAATAAAATTATGGGATGTTCGTTCGCACCTGATCTCCATAGAATGGGAATATTTCACAAAGTTTAACAAGGTTTTTTTTAATATAGATCCACAGAATATTGTGATGAGGGTTTCAGTGTGAACAGGTATAATAAATTATGGGGTTTATCTATTTTATTTTTATTTTCATCATATTTTGCTTTGGTTTTGATACCCCCAAATTCAATCCAAATTTACAACCCTTCCTTTTCATAACCTATCATACTTTCATAAATCAGAGTCAATTTTCTGTAGGCTATATTGAACCCAGTCAACGACGGGTACTTTTGCTAGTATATATATATATATATATATATATATATATATATATATATATATATATATATATATATAAAAGTGAATGTGTCTGTATACATTTCCCTACGCAATAACTCTGTCAATTTTAAGTCTACAGACTCGAAATATGATATACAGCGTAATGAGATATGGAAAAATATTTGTAATCCGTTTTTGGTCAGAAATTTGGTTATTAAGGGGTCAAAGTTCAACTATTTGACCATTGATAACTCTACAAACTCCTCCGTCAATTTTGGGTATAAAGACTTGAAATTTTAGATATAGGTTCAATAACTTGAGTTGAGCCTAAAACAATAAATGTTAACGGTCATAATAGGGGTCAAAGTTTTGAAAAATTTTACTTCTGTGGTCTCTACCAAATTACTCAGACAATTTCTGGTCTAAACATTTGAAATTTTGCATAAAGGGTATTCAGAAAAAGGGCAAGCTTTTTAATCGGTTTGGGTCGAAATTTTTTAGTTACCAATATATAAATGTATGTATGTATGTATGTTTACATGTCTGCCTAAAACTTTCGACAGGGGCAACGGATTTTTACAACATCAGTATCGTTTTGAAGTTCGACCTTTCAGACGACAAATATCGGAAAATTGGCTAAAAACATTACTATCTTCACCTTCAACTTGGCACTTTTCTACAGGGAGGGGAGTCGCTTTTTTCGCCGATATTTTCGAAAGTCATCCTCTCCATTCGATTGTCTAGCTTTAATTTAAACCCACGTCACTTCCTGTTTGGTGGTGGTCGTAACACCAAAGACGTTAAGTTTTTCCCGTTCTTTTCCTCCTTTGCGTTACGGGTTCGAGCCTGCCTTCCGACTACCACTTTCTCTTTTTTATTATTTTGCTGAACATACACCTCCAAACACCCGGGCAACGCCGGGCTGAAATCCTAGTATATATATATATATATATATATATATATATATATATATATATATATATATATATATATATATTAATTGTTCATAACTAATTAAGATAATCTAACCAAAAAGGATATGAATGTTCTCTAACTTATGATAAATAAAGTTTCTGCCAGAAGTGAAGATTGCTATTCGGAAGTTGGAAAGAGTCGAAAATGGAATGAATATACAAAAAAACGTTTTTATTTAATGAAGTATACCTTAGAGAAAAAATGCTGCCTGAATATACATGTATATGTATAATATATACCAAGTTACATGTGTTCTAGAGTGATTACGTGATTTTAATAAAATTATTAAGAGTGCTCAATTAAAAAAAGAGCAACATTCCCCTTTTCTTATAAACATGTTTGCTTCGTTTACTTATTTAATCTTTTTTGAGTCCTCCCCCTTCTTCCTCTATAGTTTACCCACGTTCAACCGTTCACTTCTCTGGTTAATGATTTCCTTGTAACTCCTCTCCACTCATACTGAGAACTTGAATGTACCTTATTTTCTTCTTTTTTTTTACCTTCTTTTCTTTTTCCCCTTCTTTTTTTCTGCTTTTAATGCGTGGAGTTTATACGTGAAATGTCCCTTCTCCCCCTCCCTTTAAATTTCGAAATATTTTATTCTTTAAACAAATACTTTTCTTTTTCTCCATTTGAGGATTGGCTTCTGTGGAAGACAAATTTTTTTAGTCGCCTGATGAGGACTTGTGGTTTGAAACGACCATTTGTCCAAAACATTAGCATGTTCGATATGGTAAATTTGTATATATATATATATATGTGTGTGTGTGTGTGTGTATGAATTTGTTTTTAATATAATTATCCACTGAGACGTGTTTTGTCGTCTACGACTCATCAGAGTGGCTGAATCTAGCGAGATTTGAAATCGGGACCCCACAGTAAGGAGCCTAAACTCTTACCGCTCGTCCATCCCGCACAACTGTTTAGATATATCGCGATTTACTTAGATGTTGTTTGCTTTTGTTTTTGCGATACGTTTTGAATGACAGCAATTATTTACGAAAGTGCATTTTTACCTCAATGCGAGTTGGGGATAATTTTCCCTATAACCAATTTGGTACCCCCATGTATGTTGTTTTTGTTTTTTTAAATATAATTATCCACTGACACGTGTTCCGTCGTCTACGACTCATCAGTGCGGCTGAATCTGACGAGATTCGAAATCGGGACCCCACGGTGATATATATATATATATATATATATATATATATATATATATATATATATATATATATATGTGTGTGTGTGTGTGTGTGTGTGTGTGTGTGTGTGTGTGTGTGTGTGTGTACCTGAACAGATTTTACTTATTTATAGATTGGGAATCCATATGTAGATAGAAAGATAGGAAAATAATTACTTTCGTTTCTACATGTTCAACATTGTGAAAGATTAAGACTGTGTAGCCGCAATCTTTATTTGGTAAAGGCAAGTGAACCTAAAAGAGCACACGATGTTAAACTTTTGACATTTGATTGCTGATTTGGCATTAAGGAAGAGTTTATTATAGTTACAGCCAAATAGTTATGCTGTACAGCCATATGGAAATACGAGAGCTCTTCATATGTTTACATTGTTGGAATACTGTCAAGCGCTTTCGGAACTGTCACGCAAAACATTTATTTAATATGACAGGTAAATGGAGCATAAAAAATCCATCAAGATGGGCAAATCGTAAGTAGAATTAATTGAAATTAATAGATGATGGGAATAAACTTATGTAGACATTTGAAGAAGGTGCGTCTAAAGATTACAAGCAAATCAGAAAACAACAAATTTTTAGGAATTAAATTTTAAAATTAACCTATTACTATTTATAAGTGGCATTTTTACATACGTCTATCTTTCTCTCTCTCTCTCTCTCTCTCTATATATATATATATATATATATATATATATATACATATATATATATATATATATATATATATATATATATATATATATTAGTGTTGAGACGATTAATCGGAATCGGGAATCGGAAAAATCTGGGCTTCTTGCGGTATCGGAATCGGGAGAAATTGAACCTATTTTCCGATGTAAAAACCGATTCCTTCAATTAACTTTTCTATTTGATTTTAGTCAAACAAAAATCTTCCACTACCTGTAGTAATAATAAAATAATAAATTTGTAAGTTCATAAATAATCTCCTCACAAGTGTGTTTTTACGTTTAAGAAAATATAGGCACATTTAAGATGTGTTTTAATGGAAAAATACAACACTTCCATCGTTAAATATTTGGAGAATCGGAATCGGTAATTGTATCGGAATCGGTAAAAATATTGGAATCGTCCCATCACTAATATATATATATGTATGTGTGTGTATGCATATATATTTATGTATATTTTTATGTATATTTTTTATGTATATATGTTATGATAATATATATACATGTATCTGTTCATATATATATATATATATATATATATATATATATATATATATATATTCATGTATATGTTCATATATACATTTATATATATATATATATGTTTATAATTATGCTCATAGATACAATTATACATATATATATGTATATATATATTTTTTTCTATATGTTCATATATACATTTATATACACACACAAATATATATATATATATATATATATATATATATATATATATATATATATATGTATATAAATGAAAATTACAATTGAATTTACCAAAATGATCCAAGATGGTAAAATTAAAGTAAATTATAAATACTAAAGAATTAATATTTATAAAATTATCTCAGCCAGATATAAAAGCTCGATAAAACCAAATCGGAAATAGAGCTTATAATATGAGTAAACAATTAATAAAATATGTTTAAAAACACTTTGAAATGAGTTAAAAACATATTTAATCTGAAAAGGAAACACTAGATAAATGGATAGTCCTTAATCCGCGGAGTTTCGAAGAAATACTCTCCTTCTCATACCGGACTGTCCATTCATGTGTAATCACCTTTTTCTTTACCATATTCCCTCTGCTTAACTTATTTTGTTTTCAAGTAAGATCTTTGACTTACTTGTTGTTTCATCAAATGCTTCTGCATGAAAAATCCGATCCCGCATTTTGCTAATTCCTACCCTCTGATGAGAAGGATTAAGGACTATCCATTTATCTAGTGTTTCCTTTTCAGATTAAATGTTTTTAACTCATTTCAAAGTGTTTTGTTAACATATTTTATTGACTGTTTGCTTATATATATATATATACACACAATGGATGAAATATTAATAACTGTGAAATTATTAATCAAATTTTCAGAGTAGGAAACATAAGAAAATCAAATTATGTAAAATACATAAAATATATAATAAAATATATAATATATAATAAAATATATAATAAAATATATAATATATAATAAAATATATAATAGAATATATAATATATAATATAATATATAATAAAATATATAATAAAATATATAATCTATATATATAAGCGAAAATGTATGTATGTATGTGTGTGTGTTCGCTTTTTATGTATGTCGACAAAAGGCTTTTTTCAGAGAAGCGATCGCTTGCTTCACAACTTTTTAAAACTTTTTATATCACATATAAATCGTAATATCTCACAGTTAACAACGAAGCTTGACTGTCTATTTAATTTGCTCGATTTCGGGAAGATAAATTTTCAACATTTGTCGCTCGCCGCATGTGGGTTAGTCTTTTTCGTATAACATCTTGGGGGGGGAGCGTGCAGCAGTAAATGAAATCCCGCAGTAAAACATGACCTCATTAACTCATTAAAACGGGCACCTGCTAAATCCAAGTAATTAAATATATTCAAACGTGTTTCCGTTAGTATGTCGCGGTGGGGCAATGGTTAACGCCGCACGTTTTTTTTTTTCACACTTTAATTTGCAACTTTGCCTCAACGGTTCGGGTTCGATCCTCATACTTACTTTTTTTACCCCCACCCCCACCCCCGGAGTTTCTACGCACACCTCCAAACACCTGGGCAACGCCGGGTACCCCTCGCTAGTATACAATAAAATATAAAATATATAAAATAGATAATATATAATAAAATATATAATATATAAAAAAATATAAAATATACATCCCGGGTTGGTCAGTGATAACTCGCTTGCATTATTGCAACACGCAAAGCAAAAGTAATCTAAAATTCTTTAAGAAAAGTGATTTTGAAGTGTATCCAATACTTTTGCGTTTGTTAATTTATATTTTAGCTTAAATACAGACTTCCTAAATTTATTTCTGATTTTATAATTACTATTCCAAATATAAGTTAGAATAGTAATAGGTATATATTGACTAACTTTTAGGTAAAATCTTGAACCATAATTAGAATCATGAAAGAAAACGTAATGTATCCAATATTTTGCGCAGCACTGTCTATATATATATATATATATATATATATATATATATATATATATATATATATATATATATATATATATATATCGTGTGAGTATTGAGCAGCATTTGGCTCATTTAAACAAACATTATTAAAGACAACATAAAGTTACTGTTGATCATAGCTTTTTTATGTATTTTTTATCAAAGATTATCAGTGCAACTAGACAGGCAACTACCTCAAGCCAGGATTGAAACCCGACCGACCGTACGACAGTCAAGGTTTTGAACCGTTACGCCAATCAGCAGCTGCTGTGCGGGTAGTGAATTAACGGTGTTTTGACATCGTCAGAATACCTAAGCTAGATTTGTTTACACAAAGAGCATATATATATATATATATATATATATATATATATATATATATATATATATATATATATATATATATATATATACAGGGTGTCCGTAAAGTTACTATACAGTCTTACAAGTTACTATACAGACAACCTGTAATATATGAACAGTACAGTAAGATATTGTATTAAAATATTTAATTGTAACAAAAGATGCTTGATTAAATAAACCTGTAAATAAATAAATATTAACTATTAATACAAATATAATACAATAAAACAATAAGACTGTATAGTAACTTTACGGACACCCTGTCTATATATATATATATATATATATATATATATATATATATATATATATATATATATATATGTTACATCATCTTTGTATAGATACTTCCTCAGGCATTTGTCTATAAAAAATAATGGCAATGGAAAAGTTGTGACGCGTGTAGGTCTAAAATGCTGGAAGCATGTAATAATTGATCTGCCAGCATCATATGTATGTATGTATGTATGTGTGTGTATGTATGAATGTATATGTGTATGTATGTTTATATATGTGCATGCGTTTGTATATGTATGTATATCTATGTGTATATGTATGTGTGTATATATGATTACGTGTGTTTTTATGTATATATGTATATATGTTTGTGCGTGTATATATTCATATATATGTGTATATATGCATATGTATATATGTTTGTGTATAAATGCATATATATGTATGTGTATGTATATGTAGGTAAATGTATGTGTATGTATGTATATGTGCATGTGTGTACGTATTTGTATGTGTATATGTATGTATATGCGTGTTTGTTTTTGTATATGTGTGTATATATATCTGTGGGCTTATGTATGTACATGTGTATGTCTGCATGTGTGTATGTATATGCATGTGTATGTATGCGTATTATGTATTGTATATGTATGTATGTTTATATGTTTATAGATATGTATGTGTGTATGTATGTATGTTTATGTATGTATTATACATGGATGTATGCGTGCATATATATATATATATATATATATATATATATATATATATATATATATATATATATATATATACCAATGACCTCCTTCAGTGTCATGTCTATTTGAGATATGAATGTTTCAGCAGGACTGAATAAATCATTTTCAGGCTCATGGACTTTCAGTGTCTGAGGGAGTCGCACTCGTCTGACAAGAAGTTGCAATCAAGCAATCATAATCATAATCATATATATATATATATATATATATATAGTAATTTATAAAATATATATGGCGATTAAGCTACACTGAATATTCTGCGCTTCATCCAACTATAGGATTCGTCAGGCTTATGCACGAATTCTGTCGTTGCTTCTTGTTTTTATATATGTTGAGGATTTCTAGTTGGCCAATCAACTTTCTAGTATCCACCGCGCCCCTTCCTATCAGCCAATGGGCATGCATTTTATCAAACAAAGGATCTGTTTTAGAACTAGGTTAGTGGTTTTAGGTGGCCGTTCTTTTTTTTATATATAAATATACCTATGTGTACACAATAATGCACATATATATACATATATACATATATATATATATACATATATGTGTGTGATCGTTTATGTATATTCATGTTTATTTAATTTATTTATTTGTTTGTTTTCTATTGTTATTGTTAGTTTTAAAGCTATTTTGTATCGCTATCCTAGAGTAAGTTTTATTTTGTGAACACAGTTGTTTGCTATTTCCCGCCTACAGTTTAATAGATTTTGAAGTTCTTTAAAGTACAGGATAGAAAATTTTTCATGGAGGCATAATTTACATGGGTCGTCTAAATGTCTGCATGTGGTAGCTTGTCTCATTATTTTCCATTCGACTACCGGCGAATGTCCGTTTTTTTTTTTTTTAGTTCCCAGTATTCGCTAGTGTTGTTTTTATACGGTGTTTTTTATTTTTGAATGTGCTTTTGTGGTCATAGTATCGGGTTTTGAAATCTAAGGAAGTCATGCCTATGTAATATTTCTTGTTATTCGGGTTTTCTTTCGCAAATATTGTTGCTTGATAAACTACGCTTTTTGTTAGACATTTATTTTGGACTAGGCAAAGTGTGCGGTGTCTACAATTGCATTTATCTTGTTCGTTATTTATAGTATGGTTGTTCTTGTCCGGGGTTGGTTTGTTATTATTATTATTATTATTATTATTATTATTATTATTATTATTATTTCTGCTAGTGTTGGTTTTATTTCTGTCATGGTGTCTACTTTTTTATTGTTTATTTTGTTGTTGTTTACATTGTTTTCATTTAGTATTTTGTTATTATGTGCCTTAATTATCATCTCTAAATTTTCGTAACAACTGTAAGATAATTTCAAGGTATTTTTATTGAAGATTTTGTGTAAGGGGTTAGTTGCGGGAAAGTGTTTTTCAATAAGATCTAGAAATTTCTTGCCAAGTTTTGTTTTTAACATTTGATTGTATGGGGCCGTATACCAAATTATAGTTCTTTTTCTTCTGTTTTTAATTTCATTATAGTTGTTGGTGTTTTGTTGCTTATATTTGATATCGATATTTTTGTATCCACTATTTTTTAGGGCTGTTTCGTAAATATTGGATGACCTGTTAAATGCATTTTCATCGCTTGAGTTATTACTGAGTCTACTTACGATCGAGTTAGGAATATGTTTTATAATTGATGGTGGGTGGTTGGACTTAGGGTTTACGTAAATTGGAGTAGCGTTATCTTTTAAGTATGGTTCATATGTGTTTTTATCTAAGTTTAACGTGATGTCCAGGAAATTTGTTATTTTTATGTTAGCTGATATGTCCGCTTTTAGGCCTAATGTTTTCATTTCTTTGTGTATGATTTTCTTAAAGTTTTCTCCCTTGACTTTGTTGGAGTTTTTTATTATAGCTAGTCCGTCATCTCTATATAGGCCGATATCCGTAGTATCGAATATGCTTGTGAGGGTATATAGAATGAATAATCCCACAAGATCTGATGCCTCTGCAGAGTCTCTGGCACCCATCGCCAAATCGAATGAATTTTTCATTTTAGTTTTTATCCATTGGTTATTGTTATTTATTAGAACTGATTTTCTACATTTTTTTATTATGTTGATTTCTTCTGAGGATATATCAGTGTATACCTCGGCAAATTCTAGGGCAATGTTAAAAAGTTCTTCAGATATCGAGGGATAAAAGTCTATGATGTCAAACTGTATGAACGTACATTTATCTTTGTTTTCTATATTTTTAAACCAGGTGATTGCTTCGGTAGTATTTGCCCACTGGTTTAGTTCTAGGTCCTGTTTGATTTGTTTGTTTACTCTAGAAAGTATAGTTTTGCTAATTCTACCTATTTCTGGTTTAGTTGGGTTTATCAGGCGGGTGCTGGGATTATTATTAAAGTCCCATTTGTGGTCTTTAAGCAGAATGTATGACTCTCTAGGTTTCAATTTGCACACTTTATCGCTAATTTTTAGTTCTCTCTCTCTCTCTCTCTCTATATATATATATATATATATATATATATAGAGAGAGAGAGAGAGAGAGAGAGAGAGAAAGAGAGAGATGGGATAGAAAGATAAATATAAGAAGAGGAGAATACGTAGTATATACATAAAGAGTCGAAATGAGACAATTAAATAGAAAGACAGATAGACAAATAAAAATCAAAAGTAATGGATTGTAACCCAAACAACGCCAAGTAAGAAAAACTAGTGTGTATGTAATATATATATATATATATATATATATATATATATATATATATATATATACTAGCAGTTAATATATATATATATATATATATATATATATATATATATATATATATATATATACATATATATATATATATATACAGGGTGCCCACAAAGTCTGGCTACATAATCTAGAGGATGCTTCCACAAAGTCTGGCTACATAATCTAGAGAATGCTTCCACAAAGTCTGGCTACATAATCTAGAGAATGCTTCCACAAAGTCTCGCTACATAATGTATTAGTAAGGAACGTGGCAGAAGGTTTCTTCTGATTGGATGTTGATTACTATAGCAATATTTTCAACTTTTTCAACATTGACGTTTTAGAGACGATTTCTTCTGATTGGCTGTTTGTTATCATAGCAACTTTTTCACCATCGACATCTTCATAAATCATAGCGGGAATTTCGGTCGCATGCCACCTTATTTGAGTTATATGGAGAGAGTTAACAAAAGAGATTCTCGTTTCCGTGCTAGGGCTGATAATATTTCGGTTACGACGTCGGCCGTTAAGTTTGTTTCTCTCGTTTTGTTGTCTCTTCTTTCTTTCAAAAGCTATGATCAACAGTAACTTTATGTTGTCTTTAATGAATTAACCAAATGCTGCTCAATACACGCACGATATATATATATATATATATATATATATATATATATATATATATATATAAATATATATATATATATATATATATATATATATATATATATATATATATATATATATATATATATTGGTTTTCTTTCATGATTCTAATTAGGGTTCAAGATTCTACCTAAAAGTTAGTCAATATATACCTATTACTATTCTAACTCATATTTGGAATAGTAATAGTAAAATCATATATATATATATATATATATATATATATATATATATATATATATATATATAGTAAGTTATAAAATATATATGGCGATTAAGCTACACAGAATATTCCGCCTTTCATCCACTCTAGGACTCTTCAGGCTTATACGCATAAGCCTGAAGAGTCCTAGAGTGGATGAAACGCGGAATATTCAGTGTAGCTTAATCGCCATATATATTTTATAACTTACTAACTAGCTCTACCTACGTATTGAGCACTTTTGAAGTAAATACTTGAAGTTTACGCATAAATTTATATTTTCGTATATTAATTTTATGTGAGTAAATTAAGTAGTTATATATATATATATATATAATGGGGAGTTATATATATGTGTGTGTGTGTGTGTGTGTGTGTGTGTGTGTGTGTGTGTGTGTGTGTGTGTGTGTGTGTGAAAGATAGAAAGATAGGGGAAGGGAGATAGATGTTGTGTCTATGTATTGCGTTTATTTGTCTTAATTAGTATATTGAAATCTCTAATGTATGTCCATCATGACCAATAACCTCCCGTGATTGTCTGCGTTCATTTTCTCGTCTTCCCATTTCTTTATTTCCACCATATTCTCTGCATCTCTACCACCACTCTACCGGGATCAATGTCAGTTTTTGGCATTGATCCGAACCAAGAATCTCCAGCGTCTAATTACCATCCCTGCCAGCAATGCCAGATGATCCCGATTGGCACTGACGTATGAAACACACCGAAAGAGAAAATCTGCTGGACATCACCGCGGGTGTTATCCAAGCCGAAACGACCGTGTTTCCCTAACTGACCACACACCTTCGTCCGCCAGTGCTGAAATCTTGTTCCCAACAGATGTGGTTTGACTGATCAGTGACGGCGTTTCAACTGACCGCACGCAACGTCGTCGATCCATCTAATTAGCACAATTTAGAAGCGCCATCACCTAAAAGTTTCGGCTATAAACGTAGAGGACTACGTCAGGGCGTGGAAGAGCGTGACGGTGCTCATGATGTACACCCGGCAAGCGACCAAAAGTACTTTTAGCACCACGACGCGCCTTAGTTGTTCTCGACTTACAACTGATCTAGCGTGAACAATTTAAAGTCGTTCCTGAGTGTTTGGATATTGAATTTGGCTGGTCTTTCATTAAAACGACTGATGCTTTTCTAACGCCTGTTCATTGTAACGGATCATGAAACATCGGATGTTTCGACAAAGAAAGGCGGATCAAATCTTTAAGAAGGTAAATACATATTTGTTATACTTATATGACGCCGAATCTTGTTATATGGTCACGGTTTCGGTTGTTTTACTCTCCGGCCTTCTGAGATAATACTCGCATGCACCGACCTCAGTTATTTTCTATTTTTGTTGTACTTCATTAGTTTGAAGGAATTTACCATGTTATATATTATTTTAATGAAATCCTGATTGTTACAGAGAATGTCACAGCCGTTCTATTCTCTGGCCTTATAAAAGGATATGTTCTTATTTACTGCATTTTCATATTTCCACAGTCCTTACCAATAAGAGTTTTTTTCTACGATGAGCAAAATTTACATGTGCAGCAAAATCTTGCATAATTTTTATTGTTTTTACGAAGACTAAAAAATGATTTAATGATACTACGCCTTGTGTCTAGAATCCTTATTCCAATTTTGATCCAAAAACAGAATATGATTTTAGTTCCAGAAAATCTCTAAAATTTAAGGCCTATCCTTGTTTTGTCGTTATTTCCATGGCAGGTGCTCGTTTGACGTCCAATCTCTGGTCCCCCCTCGCCAATCTTTCACGGAAAACACCCGTCTAGCTGAATCCACTGTGAAAAATTCCCCCACTCTTTATCTGTGCCTAAATCAAAACGTGGATTCCATGAACAAAGCTTCTTTCTTAGAACTGCACGCCTGTGGAACTCTGTTCCGTCTGCCTGCTTCCCACCTGACTACAACTTGGATGTCTTCAAGTCCAAGGTTAACAAATTCCTTATGAACCGCCCCCTTAAGTAAACACTTCATCAAATCTCCACACTAACGTAGTGTACTTGCAATAACCCTCATCCCTGAGTGGCTTCCGGGCCTTGATAAGTGGTGACCACCGTGTAAAAAAAAAGAGGCAAAAGAAATGTAGTTAATCCTGGTTTATTACCGTTTAATGGCCATTGTTCTGCTTCCCATGAATCATAGTGTCAATATCATTACTAGGGCTAGGACAACAGAATATTCTTTTCATTGTTTTTACTCTCGAGTATATATCCGACCCAGTTAGACCCAATTAATCAACAGAGAACCACATCACTCTACATAAAAACATAAGATATCAATGGATATATACCTGAGAATATAAACAAGGAAAAGAATATGCTGTTGTTATGGTCTTAATGATGATCCATGAAAACGTTGAACTCCTCAAATGAAACAGAAATTTAAGTAATATTAGCAATTCATACCTAATATTTATTATTAAAATTTCACAAAAATTGGAGTTATAAGAAATAACGCAAAGAGCTTCCATCCGTTCTTTACTTTCATTTATAAAACTATATATATATATATATATATATATATATATATATATATATATATATATATATATTAGTCCTCGCGCGAGAGAGCAGAACACAAAAAGTTTTAAATAATAATAGAATAACAATAACAAAGAATTTCGCTGGCGAAGACTGCTATTGACCGTAACCAGTTATCAAATCCTTTTGAAATTTTCATCTGTATTTTTCTCGTTATGTACTGAATATTTGTTAATGAAACCTATATGAAATATGTTCCTTATTAAATTTTAAAGGTTTTCTATTCTGAAAGAAGTGTTTAAAAATTTTATCTAAAAAAGTTATTTTAAAGTTTTTGTTAAAAAAAATTCAGATTTTCTCATGATTCAGACCTGTATTACAAAGAAGAGGTTGCAAAAAATGAGTTGTGGTGTGAGGAGAAATACAAACTAAAACAGAGATAATATTCAGACCTGTAATAATACAAAGAGGAGGTTGAAAAAATGAGTTGTGGTCTGAGGAGAAATACAAACTGAAACACTGAGAATATTCAGACCTGTAATAATACAAAGATGGGGTTGTAAAAATGAGTTGTGGTGTGAGGAGAAATACAAACTGAAATAGAGAGAAGTATATATATAAGACAACTGACCAGCTAGTAGATAGTCTGCAACAGCAAAAAAAAAAACGGTTTTCATCAAACGGAAATGGAATCATATCTTTCTAGAGCGACAATTTAATCGTGCCACCTTGTATGTTAGAGAAGAAAAGTATAAGACAATACAATAAGACTCAAAAACAAACCTACAGTGTTTAGCAGAGAGACAGAGTTGGAATGAAAATGAGAAAGAGAGAGAGAGAGAGAGAAACCGCGAGGAGGAAAAGTTAAAAGTCACCGATACAGCACCGCCCGACCCCATTAAAATATATTCTAATTAAATCGATGTTTAGCTTAAAAAGGGGGTAGGTTTAAAATAGGGAATGTCGTAATAAGTAATGTTTCACTTCTCCAGCAAACGGGGGGGACACGTAGACATTTACAAGACATAAGAACCGGCTGGAGTTATTAATTTATTGATTTATTTTATTTATTTAATCTTTATATCTGCCTAGGTTATATTTGGGCGCGGGAAATTTCATTGGTTCTTTTATCTCTATAATTAACCTGGAATAATTACGTATGCATATATATATTTATATGTCAGGTCATGTCATATGCTACTGGTACCATGTAACCCAGTACTACCTGCCTCATGGTCGGGTCACCGGCGACTAAACTGGTTCCCCCACCAGACTTGTTTGGTGAGGAGGGCGGCTAGTCTCCCTGAAGGATTAAAAACAAGACCTTCCAAAGGGCGAATGAACTCTTTTTCTGTGTCAACGGCCAACTAGCACCGTGTATATTTATGTGTGTGTATATGTGTATTGGGGTAGAGAGGGCTCCCATAAGCCGCGGTGAAGGCAACCTTTCTAAGAAAAGCAAATCTCTGATTTAAAAAGCCATAAAGCGGAAGACCAGTAGCCGCATTAAGCTGGTCTGCGGTTTAATTTGTTGCTGGCTATCTTGCTCTTGCTTGTTGCTGGATCTCAACATTTTGAACCGAGAGAGAGACTTAGCTGTCGTACAAAGATAAGACTCTGTAACATCATATTTGTATAGATACTCCTTCAGACATTTGGGCTCATGGATTTTAAATGACTGAGGGAGTGGCACTCGTCTGACAAGACGTTGCAATCATCATATATATATATGTGTGTGTGTGTGTATATATATATATGTATATATATGTATATGTATATATATATATATATATAATTTAATATAATATTATAATAATATAATATTTTATATATAATATTTTTTTCTTCACTCATTTTTCTTAATTACGCCTCGTCTCGGCAGCCGAGTTTAACGCATATCTTATTTTGCTTTTAATAATATATTGGAATTCTTTCCTTTTTTCCTTGTACCTATTTGTGAATTATTCTACGGATTTTGCCTTTTGGATTATTTTGGACCATCTTCCAATTACGCGATTTCCTTGGATTTTACTTGTGCGAATGGAAATTTAACTAACGTTCTTGGAATTACATTTTTGGATTTAACGTCATTGGATATTTTACCTTTCACCAGAATCTCCATTCACGTGAAATCACCATTTTCTTAATCCTATTTCCTCTGCTTCACTTTTTGTTATCAAGTAAGATCTTTGAATTACTTGCAGTTTCATTAAATACTTTTGCAAGCAAAATCCGATCCCGCATATTGCTAAATCCTACCCTCTGATGAGAAGAAAAGTATTTCTTCGAAACTCCGCGGATTAAGGACTATCCACTTATTTAGTGTTTCCTTTTTAAATTAAATATGTTTTTAACTCTTTTTCAAAGTGTTTTTAACATGTTTTATTAAATATTTGCTCTTATATATATATATATGTGTGTGTGTGTGTGTGTGTGTGTGTGTGTGTGTGTGTGTGTGTGTGTGTGTGTGTGTGTGTGGAGAGAGAGAGACAGACAGACAGACAGATATATAGAGATAGAGTATTTGTACAAACATGTGCAAAACTACACATCTATGGAGATACATCAATCTTTAGCTCTACAAACATTTAACGTTTTTTTTAATTGTTCATATTGAAGAAAAGCGATAGAAAAAACATCCGATTCGGAACCGACAATATCATGTGATTATAATATTTCAAATTAAGTTACAGTATTTCCTGTTAGGGCCTAGACTATACTCCAAAGTGAGATAAGTGTAATTTAATTTAGAATTTCTCCGTTAGGGGGCCAGATTTTAGTTGTAATAGAGCGAAACAGCATTTCTTTTGTACTATCTGACCTTCACCAGGACTTCTATTGTCGGAATAATGTGCAGCTAGGTTTTGAGGTCAATTTACAGTGTAAAAAAAAACGTTAAAAAATAAATGAAATAATCGATACATGATAATAAAAAGAAAATAACGCATGTATTAGTGTGTTGCATAAGTTTCCGCCGGTTTTTTTTTATATATTAAGAAAATCAATAAATTTTAACAGCAAAAGTAAGTTTGTGTGGAAGCCAAAAAATTGAAGAGCTACAAAGACGGGAGAGAGATATAGACAACCGACATTTTGTGCTCCAGAATTTATTTTCCACATAGTCACACCCATTCTGAATGCACTTTTGTCAGCAAGAACGATGGATGTACATGTGGCCCGAGTTCGCTTTGTCATATAAGAGGCGTTTCTAAAGTAAAGCCTCTCATTTTTTTAACTCAAAAAGTTGAAAAGCTACGAAGAGAGCGGTGGTACTATTAATACGAGTGACCTTTTGAGCTTCTGAATTTATTTTTCTACATAGTCATCACGATTCTCAACGCTCTTTTTCCAGGAATTCAATGACACATCTCTGCTTCTGACACACTTGCATGACATGGGTTTCTTTCTTAAAGTCCCACACTGTCAATATCTGCAACAGAGAGATAAAACTTTCAGCTCATGTATGCATAAGTTGCAATTTCCTCTGATTCATTCGGGCGGAAATATAGGAAGTATTACTTTTGGAACGCCTCTCGTATGTACTTGTACTCTTAAAGCAAAAATTGCTGTTGTATTCTCGACATTAATAATGAGACTTTCAAGATGACAGAATAAGTGCAATTTAAGTTTAACAAACTCTACCATAAATGATAGGATATAGACTTTCTGTCGACTTAGAACATGTTCTGAATTCATCTTCTTTATCGTTCTTTTAATGTAAATATTTTACTACCTTTGTGGAAAGAAATCGATAAAGGCACTGGAAGTACACCGATTAACAGTTTCGTACACTGCGTCCCTCCCTTGTTATCTCCCTTGTATATTTGTATTTCATGTATTTTGAAAAGGGTTGGACTTCTATTTCTAAGAGTTGAAGATGTGCTTTTTAATCTACTCGTAATTTTTTGTTATATTTTTCTCAAGAGAATTTCAATGAACAATAGGTACTATCGAAATCGTTAGCACATTGCATATGGTGCCATTATTCACTTGGTTATTTTCATTTCTAAGAGAAGACAAATGAGATATTGCCATTTGTGATCTAATAAGAAAGAAAATGGCAATACACTCATATTTTGGCCTTCAAGACAAGATCAAAGTGTAGTATCTGTTCTTCAGATGCTGCACTTCTATTTCTTGTTCTCTTTCGGTGGAGGAGAAATCCTTCACGAATGAGACAATTTTTATTTTTGTACCTTTTCTCCACGTTAAAAAACGACCCTGGTGTCTAACTCTGTCCCGTGGGGAGGCATAGTAAATAGGTACACTCATATTATTAGAACGACTTCTTGACTTCGACGTATTCCCTTCGTCACCAAAGACTCAACTCATTCTCTTCCACAATTTATCCTTCTTATCGCAGTCATCTCTTTCATATGTGTGTGTATGCGCGTGTGTGTGTGCGTGTGTGTGTGTGTGTGGTTTCAAAATATAATATATTTTGAAACCACGCACACACACGCGCACACACACACACACATACACACATGATCTTTAATATTTATTTCATATTATATAGTCTTTACATATCGAGTGCTTCATACACGTCCAGGTTTAACTAGCACTTACAACACGGCCAAATAAACTAGCCCGCGATGATTGCCAGATACACCTAGCTCTCGAGACACAGCTGGACACCATTAGCTCTTTGTACGCAGCTGGATATGATTAAATGCCCTAAATGCACGACTAGACACAATTCGCCATGTATATACGACTAGACACAATTAGCCCTCTATACAGGACTAGATACAAAGCCAATTACCGTTAGCTGGGATTACTATGGCCATCCGGGGTATTTGGAGTCATTAATAAAAATAAAAATAAAAATAATAATGCGAATATAAATCGGCAATAAATATTTGCTGGTACACCACAATGTGTCGATAAAATGATGAAATCGTATAGGACTTGGAAATGATGTTTAAAAATGCAGAGATCATATATTATTTACGCATTGTTATTTTTTTTTTTTTTTTTTAATGGCTCAAAGTCACTCCGGGTGGACAGAATCACCCCAGCTTAAATTACCAGAAACTGATTAATTGCTGAATTCTGTAAGAGTTATAAAACCAAATCTTATTGATGTAAAATATTCAAAACTATTTGGAAATAAATATATGAACACATGATGAGGAATATAGTTATGCTTATACTTGTAACAGTTAAAAAAAAATATTATACAAAAATCTTTTCAGACAGAGACAAACACCTGTTTAAACGGAATTTAATAAATTTAGCAGAAAGAAATCAAGAAATTAAAACTCTTATCTTAAAGCTAAGATCTAGGCCCAAATTTTAATTATTGACCATCTTATCGAAAATTAAAAATGTTTCTAAAATGTATGCATTATACTGCGTGTAATAAAACATTATTTAATCGAAGAAACAGAGTGAAAAAAATCTCATATAAGAATTATTTGCTTAACAAAATTTAAAAAATACCTTTAAAACGTAAATTTGAATGTTCCTCTTTTGACGAAAAAATATAGTTAAAAGAAAATAATTTTGCATAATGACTACTCTATTATCAAGAAAAAAGATTGTAAAAAAATCATTAAAAAATATTTCTAAACGGGTGATATTATAAATTAGTAATTAAATATACTTTTAAAATATAAAACTTCATGTATTTTCCCGAGAAAAAAATATTCCTTTTGAAGTGAACGTGTCGAAATGTAAAAAAAACTTATCGGTAAGAATAGAAAACACCAGGACTGGACCAGCTTAATAGATTTTTTTATAATTTCTTTAAGAATTTAAGAAAATGACCACCCTAATTATTAGTCGTCTAGTGCCTAACCGTGGCTGCTATACATTATTCTTTGACGTCCGCGGGTTACGTGACTTTAGTTAAACGTCGTTCTATTTACGGTGATAGTGGCTCTACTCCTCTCAGCTTAGTTTATAAAGACATTTTGATAGATTTTGCAATTCAAAACGAGTCCTTCCATATCTCTCCGAGAGCTGTTAGAACAGAAAACGTCAAATAGAATAAGATTAGGCTGTTACATAGCGCTGATTCTCCTCGTTGCCAGGTACTGCGTGATCCTCAGAACGTTTTAAATATGCGCATTGTATAGTTCAGGAAGACAGCTGTAAACAAAAATAACGCAGAGAGAATTCAATAGTTGCAAAAAATAACATTATAGTGACATAGTTCTAAGATATCCAGTTACATGGTATACAACACATTCAGTAGTATAGCTTTCATACACACACACACACCACTCTTGAATATTTTTTACTTTATATATATATATATATATATATATATATATATATATATAATATATATATATACATATATATATATATATTTATATTTAGTAAGGTGATTGATAATTAAAAATTAAAATTAGAATTAAAAATTAAAAATCTGTTTCATAAGAAGGAGCAAAACAAAGTCAATAATTTGTACGATCGTTTTGGAAACGATGTTTTTATTGCCATAGACATTAAGTCAGGACAATAATTTTCACATATAGTTTTTTTTTTTTTTTTTAAACAAAGTCTCCTCATCAGCAAAAGTATTGAGTGGTTATATATATATATATATATATATATATATATATATATATATATATATATATATATATATATATATAAAAGACACCATAAATAAACCTAGCCTTTTTTAAGTAAGGCAGATATATCTTTTAATTGTTCGCCTTTTAAAAACCGTAATTATCGCCAAAGCATTCATTTGAATGTTGAATTTAGCTTATAATATATATATATATATATATATATATATATATATATATATATATATATATATATATATAGTGTGTCAGGAGGCGATAAAAAACACAAATAAAGTGCTCGATCGCGAATTTACTTCAAAACTATTTATACATATTTCAAAGGCGTACCAGTGGTTTCATTGCATTGAATCAACCATTAAATGCTGAATGGAATAAATACAATTCATGATGAATAAAACCAGTGGTAAGCCTTTGAAATATGTATATATTGTTTTGAAATAAATATTCATATATATATATATATATATATATATATATATATATATATATATATATATATATATATATATAAGTAAAAAAACATTCAAGAGTGGTAACTAATGAAGTTAACGAAGTTTTTAAGGGTGCTCAATAATAGATTAGTAAAATATTTTTATTAATATAAACAAATTTACATGGTCGGGACACTGAACATGATAATGTTTAGGGCAAATATATATATATATATATATATATATATATATATATATATATATATATATATATATATATTTTCATAAATCAGAATCCATTTTATATATATATATATATATATATATATATATATATATATATATATATATATATATATATATATATATATAAGTTAAATGTTGAGAACAACCATCAGACATTATGGCAACCAGTTTTTGCTGGATGTATTTCGGTTTCAATCCCAAGAGTAAGAATGCATCATACCAAAGGGTGGTAAATCATAAAAAAACTTTTATGACTAATATTTTAAAATGTCTTAGAAAATTTATCCAGAAGAAATGAAAGTTGCAGATAAGAAAAAGGAACACGATCTATGTTTAGGGCAGATACTTCAGGAACAAGTGGCAGAAACTACGAGCTCCAGCAAAACACCAAACTACTATAGAATCAACATTGCCCAAGAAGAAACTGTTGGATTGATTATCCGATAAGAGAAATTATTGCTTTTGATACTCAACCATACTAGGTAACATATGATATTGGATTTAATAGGCTTATTGCAAAATTTTGTTTCAATTACAATAATCCTTCAAATAAGTACTTCAGTGTAAAATAATTTCAGATATATTTATAAAAGTAAAATCTACAATTTAATCCTCTCTTGATGAAATTAGCAGCATTTCTTTGTACTAGAGACATTTAAACAGCTATTATAAACAATGGGGACTTTCTGCGATTTGCAGGTATTGTATTTACGAATAACTTTGTAACAGTGCAAAGCTGTTCTTTGAGTTATTCCATTCTTTGGTACACACGGATGCAAGAATAAATGAAGAAATGCACAATGTTCTGGATGAGTATAAAATCTCCAATAAAGTTTCTTGGTCTTGCCGGATTCAGCGACAAATATGGTTGCTAGTGTTAGGGAAAGGGATTTAGAGTCACTATCATGTTTCATACGTACGTTGCAACTCCCAATAAATGAGTCATTATTTTCCCAACAGGCTGTGAAACAATTATTACAACTAACAGAAATATAGTCTTTCGCTTTAATTACTCTCCATTAGCAATTAGCTGAAATGCAGGATCAGCTTAATTTGGAAAAACGTATACTCATTCAAAATGTGACCACAAGGTGGAATTCAACGTATTATATGCTAAAATCTTTAAGGTTTGAGACACCCTATTGAACAAAGATGGCAGTGGAGAAGCAATGCAGTCCCGATACTGATGGTAAAGTAATTGCTAGTAACAAAGATGGCGGCTAAGAATCAAATGTGGTCCGTGACGTAGTTAAAGGCGAACTGATTGAATAAAAAAAAATCGACAATTTTTATAGTAACTTTGGAAGATTTTCATTGGTTGGTTAGCACAGCCGGTGGTTATAAAAACGATCGTCGATCATCATTGGTCCCATACCCCCTCCCCCCAATCAGGAGTCAAAAACATTTCACAACAATGAATTTAGAGAAACAAAAAAGTTATTCTAATGTATGTACAATAATAAGATTGGGGACTTGTTCAAAATAATTTCTAGTTACTGGGTCAATTTGAAAAAAATCCCGAAAGACTTTAACCATCCAAATGATAATACATACAATTTTAGCTCTGGGGTCTTTTCTACCAAAAGCTGCCCAATCTAATTTTGATATTTATCATTTTAGTAGAAGTCTTCTTACCATCATTGAACAATGGAAACAAGATTTTTCATCCTATCTAAATGATAAAAACGTGTGTGCCTTCTTTCCTAGATCTAAGATTCAAATTTAAATTTTAAGTGGGAACAGACCTTCCACTTATAGTTGTTCACATAAAAATTAGAATTTGTGCTTTTCAGTTTGTAACTTATTGTTATTTAATCAAGTTGTTCAATTATATTCATTTAAGAATTAGAAAATGTTACTTTGTATTTTATAATTTCATTTAATAAAGCAAAAACGGCAAAAAACATAATAGCAACCAAACAACTAATAAATGTCAAGTTACATTGGCAGTTACTGTGTTAAAGTGTTGAAGCATATCTGATGAGTCACTTATCATTGATTAAATGATTTAAATTTGATAAGAAATACGTAAGTAATTAATCAGCTGATTATTAATTAATCAAATATGGATTAATCGGTAAAGTGGGCCGATAAGCTCCAATACCGATTAGCTGCCGATTAATCGGTACATCCCTATTAGTCGCCACAATATCAGATTTATTATAGTTTGGTTCTAAGAATTCATTTAAAATACACGCATTATACCATTTGCCATTGTAAACGGGCTACAATATATATATATATATATATATATATATATATATATATATATATATATATATATATATATAATGAAAGGGAGAGTGAGAAAAAGAGAAACTATAGAATACACAAGTGTGGCAAGTAAGCTAAAGATAAGTCTGTTCTAGTGGCCTGAGATTGTATCAAGTTAAATTCAAGGTAAAATCTATTTCTATCTACGAGTTATTATATATATATATATATATATATATATATATATATATATATATATATATATATATATATATTAAGCGAAGCCCACTATTTATTCGTTTGTAAACAAATCATGGTTTGAACACTTTCTGCGACGGTCAGGTGTGGATTCAATACACACTCGTGGTGAAATATTTACGGCACTATTTCCTGGTCTGATTGTTAACGGTTGTAGGTTCGATCCACGGCTGGAAAAGGTGTATGTCTAGCCGCATTGATGAGTTGTGATAGAACGAAACAGTACTGTATGTAGATCACACACACACACACACATACACACACTCATATATATATATATATATATATATATATATATATATATATATATATATATCGCAAGGCCACAAGGAAGGCAGCCAGCAAAAAAGCAAGATTCATCCCAAAGCAGCAAAACTAAAGCTGACTTGCTAGGACACTATATATATATATATATATATATATATATATATATATATATATATATATATATATATATATATATATATATATATATATATACGCATAACCATACAATAATAATGCATTCATAGACAGACTCAAGTCGGAGCACATACACGCACGCACGCACGCACACACACACACTCACATACACACATACACACACACATACATACATATATATATATATATATATATATATATATATATATATATATATATATATATATATATATATATAAACATGTCTGATTTAACACGACTGAACTTGCATTTTTTCGGATGGATTCTATGGGTATTTCGCTCTATTAACCGGGCAATCTTTCTTGTTTCGACTTGCAGATTGTATATTATGACACCAAGTGATAGTTGTTTGGCCATTTAGTAAAGCGCTTTCGATCGGTGATTTCGATCGTCGTCAGGAGTGATTATTGTTGTTAGTTTCTATGGAGGCGTAGTTAACTGTATTTATAGTATTTTTTTTTAATTTGCTCTATTCGCTCATTTATTATTTTATTTTAATTGTATACGTTGTCTGTTGGGGAAAAGGGGTAAGTATGGACTTTTTATTATCTTTTATTTCATTTTAATTGTCTGCATTGTATTAGTGCCTAATCAAACCTGTCAACCGAAATAAAAAAGAATTGCCCAGCGATTAGAGTGAATTACTGATAGAATCGGAAAATATAAACCTCAGTCATGTTTAAGGAAACATGTTTAGAGAACAACTTCCTGCCGAATTATATATATATATATATATATATATATATATATAAATATATACATATATATATATGTGTGTGTCTATGTGTATGTGTGTTTGTCTCTGTCTGTGTGTGTATATGTGGTGTATGTGTGTGGACAAAAGTCCATATTCAAAATTATTATAATCATTTTTCATTTTGTTACGACATCTTTGAATTTCAAAGACTGCGCAACAAAATGAAAAATAGTTGCAACTTCTCATCTGATTTTTGGATTTATAATCATGTTGACATACTTTTATTTTCGTTTAAAGTTCATAAGTTCTTATTTTTCTGATCAGTTAAGAGCAGAATAAATGCAAAAACTAACATAATAATTGCATGAATGATTCTGCGCTACGATAGAGGTGCTGTCATAAATCAAGCATTTAAACTTCCTTAAAAAATAAACGGTAAGGTGGTCAACATCTTGAAATTTGTAATTTACTTCACGCTTCATAAATTAAAATATTTGGTATAAATAAAACGTGAAATATAATTGAATAAACATATTTCTCCGTAAACATATATATATATATATATATATATATATATATATATATATAGTAATTTATAAAATATATATGGCGATTAAGCTACACTTAATATTCCGCATTTCATCCACTCTAGGACTCTTCAGGAGTGGATAAAACGCGGAATATTCAGTATAGCTTAATCGCCATATATATTTAATAAATTACTAACTAGCTCTATCTACGTATTGAGCACTTTTGAAGTAAATACTTAAAGTTTACGCATAAATCTATACTTTCGTATATTAATTTTATGTGAGTACATTAAGTAGTTATATATATATATATATATATATATATATATATGTATGTATGTATATATATGTGGGGGGGGAGAGAGAGATCGAGAGAGAGAGAGAGAAAGAGAGTGTGAAACGATAAAATTGTCGCCATAGAAAAGAAAACATGATTACCATCCTCGATTTGATGAAAACTGTTTTTTTTGTTTTTTTTGTTTTGTTTTTTGTTTGTTTTTGATTTTTTTGTATTCTTGCAAAGCGAGTTGGTCAGTTGTATACAAATGCCAAGAGCAATAGGAGCCTTCTATCATGTTTGCAAGTGACACAATTTTCAACGAGCGAGATCGGAGATGCACCGGTGTACAACACATGCTCTCTACCGATCCAAGTTATGGCAACAGGACCATTGTCAGCACCCTACAAATGCATCGCTGGATTGCCACGAATAGCAGGAACGTATGCAGAGTGATGAAAACAAAGTTTCCGGCAACGGTCATGGCATTCGGTATGATTTCAAGTGAGGGACACATCATGCCACCTCACATCTTCGAAATCGGCTTGAAAGTCAACACCATAGAGTACCTGAATGTGCTGAAGAGTGTGGTGATCTCCTGGTGCAATGGCCGCTGACAAACTCTGGGTGTGGCAGCAAGACTCGGCGCTGGACCATAAGACCAAAGAGACCCAGACGGATTTCTAAGATTTTGTAACTTCTCTCCCGATCTGAACCTGCTGGACTACTTTGTTTGGTCATATGTCGAGAACATCAATATGTCCTCCCTCAACACTAAAGCCAACCTGATCGCCGTCATCCACTGAGTATTCGCTGAGATCCCACCGACGCTTGTGTAAAAGAAAAACATGCTCCCTGTTCCGGACTCATATTGAGGCGGTGATTGAGGCTGAAGGCGACTACATTGAATACTACATAATTTTTACAATAAAAATTTGAAAATGAAGGTGTAGTATTGTTTTTTAGGATGACACTTTTATCGTTCCACCCTATATATATATATATATATATATATATATATATATATATTTGAAGTGGAACTAATCTAGTATTTTTCCCAATTCCGATACAATTACTAATTCCATACAAAAATCTCGATTCCTATACGAATCCCGATTCCGATTCTTTATAAATTCCTAACTATTTAACGATAAAGTTATTTTTTCCTGATTGTCATAAAAACACTTGTTTAATATGCATATATTTTCTATAACGTAACAAAAAAAAACACACGTGAGGGGGTGATATATAAATTTTAGATTTACGTGTATTTTAAGAACAATAAATATTTATTTATGTCAATTGGTATGATTTTATCAGCAACAGGGAGATCCTATCACAAGCCAACCTCCAAAGCATGTATGACCTGTTCATCCAGAAAAACCTGAGATGGGCCGGGCACGTAAACAGAATGGAGAACTCCCGACTACCAAAACAGATACTCTTTTCACAACTGGAGGATGGAGTACGAGGCATAGGCAGACCTACGCTCAGGGGCGGGCTATTTATTTGCTCCCTCACCGAGCAAATTAGGCACAAGGCCGATTTTTAAAGTGAGGAGTGAAGGGGAAACGGGGACCAACTCCCCGGGGAGTAGGGGAGCTGGATAGTGACAATTGGTACGAAGGGTTGCCCCTACAGTGGCCAAGGTCTTATATGTGGGGTTGCCCCCACATATGGTCTTTGCTTGACACTTGTTGCCCAGGCCCCGAAGGGTTAGGACCGGGTAAGTATGGCAGACTTACGCTCAGGTTTCGTGACACCGTCAAACGAAATCTAAAGGGAAGGTTGATCCCTACTGGAAGCTGGCAGACCCTCAGTCACGACCGTGACAAGTGGAGAATGATGATTCACAGGAAGTTGTCTTCGGACACGAAGGACAGCACATGAATTAATGAATGAAAAATATTTATTATTTTATTATTAATACTAGCAGAGGGTGAGTGACTTTACCCAGTCGTAAAGTACGCTTAATATATTCTAATACATGCAGCTTTCGTTTTTATGATTCCAGGGTCAATTCTCTATTGAATATTATGCTTAATAATAATAATAAGATATAACTTTGGTCTCATCAGCTTGAATCGAAATCAAAACAATTAGCTCTCCAGCCGAATTCTCTCATTTAAATATCTAGCCTCGTTTGCTATCGTTTAGATAGATAAAAAGAACTTATAAGATTAAACCATTTTTAGTTATGATTAGTTTACGCATGTGCAGACTAATAGAAATATCGGAAAGTTGAAATGAACAGTTTGCATTTCAACTTGCCGACGTCTGTACGCATTATTCATTCATCCAAACAAATATTTTACTTGTTATAAACTATTCTTGATGTATGATTACTATTTTCTGTTAATTTCGGTGTCATGTGACCAGTCCTTTAATTTTTTACCTGTTAAATATTTACACACACACATACATCTACTGTTTTATTCATATAGACTAAGAGTGGAAGATAAAGATCATTAAGGGACTCATTTTTGGCCTTGGAAAATAGGTACATTTTTTATTCGATTCCGATACTGATTTCCATAACGATAAAACTTTCGATTTTCTTCTGCTTCCCAATTCTGATGCCGATTAATCGTATCAATACTAATATATATATATATATATATATATATATATATATATATATATATATATATATATGTGTGTGTGTATGTGTGTATGTGAGTGTGTGTGTGTGCGTGCGTGCGTGCGTGTATGTGCTCCGACTTGAGTCTGTCTATGAATGCATTATTATTGTATGGTTATGCGTATAGGCGTGCGTGAGCGAACTCCTGTCTGAGTGTATTATGAGTTTGTGTGTGTATGCGTAAAGTATATGTTCGTGAGTACGTTTTCCGTGTGTGTGTGAGTATAAAAGGTCACCTTGGTCACAGGTTGTCATTTATAATCTCATGACCCCTTTTGAAGTTGAGTACAGACAGTATACCCTATAGCTTTGGGCAAGTTGGATCAAATGTCATTTCTTCATTTTTTTTTTACCATAAACTTTTGTCATTGAAGCGGGTATATAATGTCTATGAATTTTATAAGTTTTTGTCATAACGTTGATCCTTTGTCATCTTTTTTCCCCATACTATTTCGTTATGTTGTGTTCGCCTTGTTTGATTTTCGATTGAGAAGGTACACTAGTAATAATGTTCACATACAAATGTTTAAGTCTCTTTTTTTAAAACTAAAACTTTCACTAAACTGTGGCTAAGTATTTAACGACTGATAACCTGCCAAGTTGGAATCCAGTTTGTTCCATGAACATATTTCACTTGCAATGTTGGCAACCTTCACGTGGTCTTTCTTGTAATTACCCAATATTTTTCTCTAAAAAATTACAACAGGAAAGACATCAGGGAAATGAAGGCCAGGGATAGAATCGTCTGATTAATACGAAATCAATGAATGAAAAACTTACTAACTTATAGACACACACACACACACACACACACACACACATATATATATGTATATATATATATATATATTTATATATATATATATATATATATATATATAAATATATATATATATATTGGGTACAACAATTCATAATTTATAATTAATGGGCTCAAATCGAGTTATTAAGTTAGATCCATGTCCAAGGAACCTATACTAAAATTTCAAGTGTTTAGACCCCAAATTGTCAGAGGAGTTTGGTAGATTTCTCAAAGGTCAAATCGTTGAACTTTGACTCCTTAACTGCCAAATTTCTAGCCGAAAACCGATCACAGATTTTCCCAAATCTCAGTACCCTGTATATAAAATTTCGAGTCTGTAGACTGAAAATTAATAGAGTTATTGCGAAGGAAAATGTACACAGAAAGACAGACAGACAGACACGTTCACTTTATATATATATATATATATATATATATATAAGTGAGAATGTGTGTGAAGACACTTCTCAACCTATATACTCAAAGAGGTTTTGATTTACAGATTTGGAATTATGTATATAAGATATTCAGGCATGTTGAAAACGTTTTAATCGGTTTTCATCCGGAAAAAAAAACGGCTGCTAAGGAAAGAGTCAAAATTGAAACGTTTGTACGTGGACAACTTCCTTATGTTAAGTATAAGTTTGTTAGAAAATAGTTTCAAATATCATGTCAAACTGATCTGATGGTTATCGTACTTTACACTGTCTTTAGGTTTCAGTATCGATCTCAGCTCGAGTATTTTTTCTACTTACAAGACGTGAACTATTTTTTGTTGTTGTTTTTTTACACAGGAATCACCACTTATCGAGGCCCGGAGGCCACTCGAGGATAAGGGTTAATAGGTATTCATTATCAATGTGATTATAGCGTAGTAAACATAAGTAGTGGGAGTTTTGCAAATTGGATTACTTAGGGAGACGGTTTATTAAGAAGTTGTTTACATTGGACTTGAAGATAATCAGATTGTATTCAGCTGGAAAGCAGACAATCGGAAGAGAGTTTCATAAGCGTGCCGTTCTAAGAAAGCAGCTTTGTTCATGGGATCTACATTTAGGTTTAGGCACAAATAGAGTGTGCGGGAAATTATTGATAGTGGTTTTGGCTAGACAAGTGTTTTTCATGAGAGTTTGGCGGCGGGGGGGGCATAGATTGAAGCTCAACACTTGCCATATTAAGAAAAACAATACTCGCATGCACATGTCTCAGTTTCTTTCCGGTGTTTTTACTTCATTTTTATTTCTACTGTATTTCTGCTTATAGAATAATATTAATATCAGAAATATAAGAATTCTGTATGAATTTAAATATAATATTTGTGCGTATTTTACGACTGGGCAACGCCAGGCGACCTGCTAGTATTTATATATATATATATATATATATATATATATATATATAATATTTTTCTCAATTGCGATACAATTACCGATTCCGTACTAAATTCCCGAATCCGATACAATTACCGATTCCATTCCGATTCTTTATAAATCTCTAAATATTTAACTATGTAGTTTTATTCTTCTCTGATTACCGTAGAAAGACGCGTGTTAAATTTGCAGATATTTTCCTAAACATAAAACGTACTTGTGGGGAAGATCTATCTATTTTATTTTTACTGATATTATAAAATCAATAAACATTTATTATTCTATCATTATTACCAGCCATGGAAGATTTTACTTTAAAGAAAATCAAATAAAAAAAGACAATTAAAAGAATCGTTTTAGCATCGAAAAATCGGTACAACTTTTTCCGATTCAGATTCCGATACCGATTCCGATACCCTCAAATATTCCGATTTTTTTCCGATTCCCGATTTCGATTCGGATTAATCAAAACTAATATATATATATATATATATATATATATATATATATATATATATATATATATATATATATATATATATGTCCCTTAATCGTGACATCTGTCTTCGTTCGAATCCATTCAGCTATCCTCTTTCATTCAGAAAAAAAAACTCATTAAAAAAACGTAAGACAGAAACTAACTCGGACAAGAGCGCTTCTCTTTTTCGTTAATTGTTTAACCAACTAATAATAATATATTATAGTCGCTTAGATTCGTGTTGGATTTTTTAGCTAAGACGACTTCAACATTTCATCACTCTCGAAATGCATACATCTCAATATTCACCAAAGCTTAGATAGGCGTGCAGCTTGTCTTGCCACACACAGCCATACTCTGTGTGCTGTACTAAAAAAATGCTTTCCCCCTTTTTCTATATGTTCCATAACGAGATCTGTGTTCGAGTAAAAAAAATTAATAGTTTTAAGGCTGAGAGATGACCCCAGACAAAAGACGTTATACCACGTGATTGCAGACGAATATTTTCTTGCTGTTTGTGTACTAATACGTGCAATCTGTAATGCCCCTGACCCACTTCCAGTTGTCTGATCTAATTGGAATTTTGCATTATATCTCTACGTGTTATGTGGCAAATTAAAGCTCTGAACTAATCGTGGTTTCTGTTTTACAGGTGTTTTAACTGAGTCAGGTGTGAAATGGAGCCTGTTGAATGTCGAGCAGTGATCCGGTTTTTGTATTTGAAAGGACGCACACCACAGGAGACTTTTGATGAAATGAAAGAAACTTATGATGATAATGCTCCATCATATGACCTTGTAAAACGCTGGCATCGTGAATTCAAACATGGCCGGAAGTCTGTGGAAACAGCTCCCAGACCTGGTCGCCCCCCACACCGCTTTTGCCATTGATGAGGCATCTGCCCCTCAAGTTGAGGCTGCCATTTTGGAAGGCCGGCGCATTACTATTTGCCAAATAGCCAAAGATGTCAAGATTAGTACAGGGTCTGTGGAAACTATCATTCATGACCATTTGCATATGCATAAGGTGATGGATTCCCAGGTTGCTCACACCATTCCAGAAGCGAGAACGCGTCGAGTGCTCGAGGATGAATTTGGAGATATACCAAGAAGATGAGTCAAAGTTTTTTCAAAAGACTGATTACACAGGATGAAACCTGGGTCAATCACTATGTTCCAGAGACCAAAGCCCAGTCAATGCAGTGGAAGCACTTAGACTCACTGTTGTATATTGATTTATATTTGAGGTAATGATATATTAAAACGTTTCATGTGTTATCTAGTGGATGTAAGATATTGTTCTTTTAACAGATAGATAATAAACGTAAAAATCGTATGTATGTTGTTCAGCCAGGAGGACATGATATTGACGTGTAAACTGAGTCATGTTATACAGACTTATCACACGGGATATTTTTACAGTTCATATGTAAGAAGAATAATATATGCTTCATACCTTTTTTTTCTTGAAGAGTTCTTCTGTATCTTCCCGCTGCTCCGTGACGAACCATGAAGCGATCAGCACCATCCAATTGAGACATCTGTTCTTATTTGTGAAACCATAAAACAACTCTTTATATTTTTATAATATAAATTTATTACAGTCGTCTCAAATGGTTTTCACAGGGTTTGCAGTTCGTCTACATATTCTATTCTTACAGCTCGCTCCCTAGCTGTCTGCCCACCCCTGTCTAGACGTCTGTCCGCTCTGGTGGTCAATTCTCAACTCTCCGAATCTCTCCAAAACTAACTACATCACGTGTTCTCTTACGTCACCTAATTACGTGTCTCAGACCAACCTAATATCCACAACTAGTTATTTGTTTATTCAAACCCCCCAAATAATGTTTACATCTATTTTCACATTCCTTTTGCGATTCACACGTCAATCATTTCTTCCCCAATTAAATTGTTTATTCTTCTAATCATAATAACTAATCCAGCGATCATCCGTCGCTCAAATCAATTAATAATAATACAATAACAATAATAATAATGTTTTGACCCTTGACCCCGCTTGCCACAGTTAACAGATACTGCGCTATGATCACAGCCTAAAGGGTCATAGCATTACATCACCACCTCCAAAGAAAGCAAGGGTGCAGCCCTCCGCTGGCAAAGTCATGCTCACAGTCTTCTGGGACCAGGACGGAGTAGTGATGACAGATTTCCTGGCAAAGGATACCACAATTACAGAAGCCTATTATGCTTCACTTTTGAGGAAATTAAGGGAAGCTATCAAAATCAAGAGGCGGGGCAAGATCAGCAAAGGTACCTTCCTCCTGCAGGTCAACGCTCCAGTCCACAACTCGCATGTCGCCAGATCAAAAGCACGAGCATGTGGATTATGAAATCCTCCCTACTCTCCTAACCTTGCACCCTCTGACTTTCACCTCTTTCCAACCATTAAGTTGTTTTTGAAAGGAAACCGTTTCCCAGATGATGCAGCCTTGATTTCTGAAGTCACGTCGTGGTTGGAGGACAAACCTGGGGTGCTCTACAAAGACGGTCTCCAGAGCTGCATTAAACGATGGGAGAAATGCATAAATCTGGGTGATTCCTATGTAGAGAAAGACTAATAACTGTGCCAAGTTTCGTTTTTCTACTTCTATGGGAAGTAGGTCAGGGGCATTACGTATTGTACGACCCTCGTATCTGCATGTTTCTCTCTCGCGTCTCTACATATGTACCGTTGCTCTGATAATTTTTTAAATAAATCTTTTAGAGTTGTTTTGTATCACAAAAAGAACATGGATTTGACAACTTCATGTGTGTATAATGTATACACACACATCATAAGTGTGAATTCAACACATAGTGTGTATAGGGGAAAGAGATCCTCAACTGAAACCCGTTTTCACTGGTTTAGAATGCATATACACATCAAAAGTGTTGCTTTATTTTACTTCAGTCCTTTGTCCAGTCAGTAGTTCCCAGAAATAAATTTCTATGGGTAACTATTGATCTCTACATGAGTTCTAAAGATATTCGAATATTCTATTAAAATTCTCATTTAACTCTCAAACTGTTCCTACTCTATCGTTATATTCATGGCAAGTGCTCGACTGAACTCTAATCTGCGGTTCACTCGTGCTAAACTTTCACAAAAATACATTGGATTAGCTACAACCACTATATACGATTTTCCTCACTTTATCTAGGCCTGAATATAAACGCAGATTCTATTAAGAAAGCTTCTGCCCCAGAACTGCCCACCTGTGGAACGCTGTTCCGCTGGCCTGCTGCCTGGTTAAATACAACATGGTAGCCTTTAAATCTAACGTAAATAAGTTCTTGTTGAGTCGTCCTTATAAATAATCCAATGCTACCCCATTTAATCATTAACGATTACTGCACTACCAAATTAAATTCGTTAACCCTTATCCTCGAGTGGTCTTCCGGCCTTAATAGGTCGTGACTTCCAAGTAAAAAAAACTGAGTTAGTAAAGAAGTTTAGAACAAATTTTTCCTTCTCTCTAGTTTACCATCTAAACATGTTTTCTTATATGTTTTTTTGTGTGTGGTCACTTGGTCTTACTGTATTCCAGAACGAAAATTTATCTAGTCTGGTGGATTATCCAACTTTATGTTGTTACTTAGATAACATCGCTTGAAGAAGGTGCACCAATCCTCATAAAAGCCAGTTTGGGTTAGCCATATCGACGAGATCTTATTTTGGCCGCGAATTATTTTGAATATTTGGTCAGGATTTGCTTGTAGACAAAAATATCGTCATTCCTGGTTGTCCCAACAAACCTCTATACAAAGAAACTAGAGGACAGTGTATAATAGACATTCAAATTCTCTTAAGTGTAAATATAACACATAGTGTGTATGAGAAAATTCGTTTTGTAACAGTTATCATGTTTCTCGTTAATACGTTGCTCTTGTTATTCAATATCAACAATTGCCGTATTAATGTTGCTCTTTTCTTCTCTTTTCTCCTTGTCTTTGGTAGAATTAAAAAGAACAAAAAGCAACTTCCTTAATTGCTCTGTGAGTTAATGGTATCTTTACTTTTTACATTGATCTTAATAGTAAGTTACATTTATACGAACTGCATATTCCCTTTATAACCCCTGTGAGGTTGTTTAGGCATCGAAACCAAGGTCTGCTTACGTTGGTGCTAAATTTCCCAGGCGCAAGAAATATTTCACATCTCTGCAACGTACTTTCTTCTTAATGTGTAACTACCGGTACATGTCAGCGTAACTTCAATGTTGAACTCTAATGGAAAATTCGGTTTTCCTCCTTAACTCACCTGACGTGGAAATTTTCATTTTTGACTAACTCTTGCTATGGCCTGATTGGTATTTCTCTCCGATTGACCATTTCAAAATCAGTTTCTTTCCTAACACATATTCTTAACTGGCCATCACGAATGAATGTGCGATGCTATATGTTTAAATATATAAAACAATATCGATTTCTAAACAACAACTGAAAGAATGCAGACAACGCAACAAAATTTAAATTGATCGATATTTATGATGACTACTAAAACAATATCGGAACAAATTTACAATTTTATGAATTGATCTGGAAAATATTTTGTCTTTTGTACGTGATCACACCATAAGAAAGTTTCTGATGTACTAAAGGGATATTGACACTGGCGTAGACACGTCTTAAAATAGTGTAATATAATGCCGTGGAGATTCACAATAGAATAACATTGCGCTAAACTTTGTCGCAAGTGCACGTCCATATGTCAAACATAATATAATGCATTGAGTATATCCAGGTGTGTAAGACTTTGTAGCTTGTGTACGTTTATGCACACACAAATTAATATAAACCAGTGATTTTTAAATTGCACGTATTAAGCAGAGATCAATAGTTTGGTCAAGTAATAAAAAGGATTCATAGTAAAGCAGTCTGTCTGTGGATGGCATATATATATATATGTATATATATATATATATATATATATATATATATATATATGTGTGTGTATGTGTGTGTGTGTGTGTGTATTATATGAAAGGAACTTACATACAATATGTGTATGTGCGTGGGGAGAGAGAGAGAGAAAGAGAATTATAAAATAGTTTATATGTGTGAGACAGACTTAACTATGGACTCCGAAACAGATGGGCAGATTTTTCATAAAATTTCACACAAATGCTTAAAGTACACTTGAATCATGATATCTTACTTTTTTTCATTTTAAACTTTAATTCAATTTGTGTTCCTAGATAGGTTTTGTATCGGAATGTCTTCGATAAGTATCCATAATCGAAAAATATCGATGACAGAAGAAACAGGCGATTTTGATCAAAGTTAACACCTCACACAGCCTAACATCACAAGTGCATTTAAGAAGTTTTATTACCACACAATCCGAAACGCTCAACATATAAAGTCAAGTAAGTTCTTTGATATGACTGCGGCGCATTCGAAATGAATGTTTCTGCTTTAAGTACACTTGAACCATGATATTTGACTTTTTTTTTCATTTTAAACTTTAATTCAAGTCATTATCACCATACAAACAGAAAAGTCCGGCATATAAAACCAAGACGTTCAAAATGAATGTTTCTGTTTAGAGCAGAATTGAAGCCTTTTTCATTTAAAGCGTTCATTCAATTTAATACATGGAGCGTAAAACATTCGTGTATTATTATTCAATTCCGGGCAACGTCGCGTCTGCTTGTTTGTATATATATATATATATATATATATATGTGTGTGTGTGTGTGTGTGTGTGTGTGTGTGTGTGTATGTTTCACAACTTCCTCAAGATGACTGATTTGAGGAAAAACATTTCACAACTTCCTCAAGATGACTGATTTGAGGAAAAACATGGAAGTCAATGTTGTGCATATGTGACAATAAACAGAATTTGAAATAAATTTACAAAATTTCACTGCTAAAATAAAATTACAATTGCAATCTAATTCTGAATTCGCCATTTTAATTTAAGTCTAAATGTATTTTAATATATTTATACGTAGGAGTTGAATTGAAAAATAAATATTTGTCATTGGGGATAAGAAGAAAACGTTGCTTAATATATTTCTAATTTAAGCGATCTAATTTGTCGGTTTGAAATTATCTGGACCAATCAAATGAAGTGGTATGAATCTTCTGTAACCGATAATGGAAAAAGAAAATCCGCTTGCCTAGTCTATATAATATTCTCCTTTTTGAAGACAAAACTACTTCTAATAATGCAAAAAACGTGAAACTTTACTTTAAAAAAGATCAATCTGGCAAGACTGGATAAAAATTATTAGAGAGACCTCCATTTCATTTAACCTTGTTTTCGAATATCATTATAATAATATATGATCACTGTTGTAACGGTGTGGGAAATGAACTCGTAGTAATTTTAACGTGAAAATGTCATTTACGGAAGAAAGAAACCAGTGACACATAACGTGAAAAAAGCGAACATTATTTGCTAAGAGGTGCTAGATGAAAGGAGAAAATTAAAGATTATTTCTTACAATAAGATTTTCTTGCTTGTATTGAACTATGTAGCACAATATTACTTCCTGCGTATTTAATAGAAATGATTAATTTATTTCATTTGGGTCCGTTCTATATCTAAAATGCAATGAAAATTATTTTCATAGAAATGTTTATAAATTTATATTTTTAGTCCAAAAAGACCTTTTGTGCTATCCAGAAAAATATTAGTTTTATCAAAACATATTTGTCGATTCAATATAGTTATCATTCTGTGGAATGTTCACGCTCCTGCTAGTTTTATATAATGGGTTTATACATATGTTCATGTGTTCATATATGTGTAAGTGTCTTTGAATCTGGCGGATTGTATTAGTATTTTTTTTAATTTTTTTTTTGCAAAGGAGTCACCACTTATCAATGCTCGGAGGCCACTCGAGGATAAGGGTTAATGAGTAAACTATTTTTTAAAAAAGAACATGTCATAGTAATCGTTAGTAGTGGAAATTTGGTAAATGGGATTACTTAAGGAGATGGCTCATCAAGAATTTGTTTACGTTAGACTTGAAGTCAACCACATTGTGGTCAGTTGGAAAGCAGGAAAACTGAACAGAGTTCTATAGGTGTGCAGTTTTAAGAAAGAAGTTGTGTTCATGGAATCCACGTTTAGGTTTAGGCACAGATAAAGAGCGGTGGAAATTATTGATAGTGGTGTTAACTAGACGAGTGTTTTTGTGAAAGTCAAGACAGGAGTGACCATGGGTTGGAACTCAACCAAGCAGAAACAGGCTCGCAATGTCTCTTCTGCATGAAAAAGGTTGCAGGAAAAAAGAAAAACCATCCTCCACTAGGCTACGAATTCTATTTTGAACTCTGTCAAAGCAGGATAAGTCTTTCTAGCCGTTCCTGCCCAAATGTGGCAATAGTACGCTGTCCTTGGACGTACTTGGCTTTTATACAAGTAGAGAATTGTATATAGTGATGTATCTACTGGAGCGGTAGAATGATCCCACCATTTTTCGAGCAGCATTGCCAACAGATTTGGTGTACGTGTGTGCCACCATATTTCAGTGCCACAGTTATTAACACACTCTTCAACATGGCCGGGTTGTGATTTGGCTATAAGCGCAGAGATACACAGTAATGCAACCCCAGAGTTTCCTTTTCTCTATCGGCCTCTTTTTCGTCCGGAAAGTATGGGGGAATCAGGCATATTTCTGTCGCTCTGTAAATGAGAAGAGGGGGAACCTCCCTCCTCTCATCATTAGTTAGGTTAGTTATTTAAATTTTGAAGGTTATCAATTGTAAGTTTTCTTTGTGTGTATATTGAATACATTTTGTAGAATGAATTGTTTAGTGTATTTCTCATATATTACGATTGTGTCGTGTTGTGTGTTTTATTGTGTCTACCATAAGTGTCTCCATTGAACAACGAAGCAGTCCGGGGGACAAAGAAAGAAGATTCTAACCAGAATGTTACCAGGATGAAGAGGTCACCTTGAGAGAATGGAGAAGCCACACACCCACATCCAACATCTCAAGTTTGCTTTTCTGATCCTAATGATTGTCCCATCTTCACATCTTCATGGGATCGTTTCTAAGACATTTAGTGTAACACGTGACGCCGATCGCACGCCAGTGACCGACTGATAGTGTTATACGTGTTTTATCGCAGATCAGGAGTAAAAGTCAGACCTAGAAGCTTGTCAAAACATGGAGTCTCCCCATATCCAGAGCCATTCATTTCAATTGATGCCAGACGGGGATCAGAGCGTTGATGATGGAAAGATAGAAGCTTGGTTTTAGATGCATTAAAATTAACCAGCCACCTCTTGCCCATTTGTACTACGTGCTCAAGATTAGAGGATAGATAATCATAGAGAACTTTATCATTCATGGCCTTTGAAGTTTTGCCATAGATGATAGTGTCTACAAATGATCTTAGGATGTGATTTGGGAGATCATTTATGTAGATCAGGAAGAGAATTGGGCCCAGGATGGATCCTTGAGAAACCCCAGCATTAATACTGTGAGCTTTCTTATTTTTGCCCATTGCACCATGTGATCAAGGCCAGAAGAGAGAGAACCAGAGAGAACTTGCTCATTCACGGCCTTTGAAGTGTTGCCATTGATGGTAGTGTTTTCAGCATAAATGTCTACAAATAATTTGGAAGAATGGGGTAATAATAAAAAGAATGAAGAATGAACATAACATTAAGCTATTATTGATTCCATATTTCGCTTCAGGTACGAGACTTTGTCAAGAATAAACATTTATTAAACAGAAACCAGATTAAATATACAAAAAAGGTGGAAGTGAGAGTTAGATATGCCCTGGCGTAGACGGCTAAAGGTAAGAAATGTGTTTGTGTTTGGAGTGAACGTGACATTTGTAAGTAAAACGTTGGGTGGTTGAAAATTAACTGGTGGAATATTAAAGTAGTGCGTGAGTAGAGACGAGGAGTTTCGTATATGACTGTTTTACAAGTATTTTAATCCGTTGCCAAGATCGCCGGAAAAATGGTTGGATTATTAAAGGATTGCATCGGGAGTTAGATATCTACAGCCTCAGTAGATATGTCGCTCTCGATGCAATCTTTTACTTGTATAAGAGACAAGTACATCCTAAGATGAAGTATTGTTGCCACAGCTGGGGAGGAGATGCTCACGACTTCAAAATCTGGTGGACGCTGTCATTTTCTCCTCTCTGTTACCTCTTTAAAATAGAAGATACTTTGCTAGCATTTCTCTGCTCTATCATTAGTTTTATAATAGATGCTCGATTGAGCTTCACTCTATGGTTACTCCCTATAAGTCTTTCGCGATAAACACTCGACTAGCTATAACAACAATCAACAATTTCCCTTACTCTTTATCTGTGTTTAAATCTAAGCGAGTTTTTTCCCCTAGAAATGCTCGTCTGTGGAACACAATGCCACGGACCTGCTTCTCAGTTGACTATAACATGGTCGTTCTCAAGTCCAACGTGCAGAGATTCTTGAAGAACCGTTCTCTGAGAAAAATTAACTCATCAAATTTCCCTTACGATACACAGTGACACTTATCCTTGAGTCGCCTTCGGGCCTTAATGGGCGGTGACAATATGATGTAAAAAGACTGGAATATGTTTTGATGAACTCATAGCAATTGTGTCCCCTTGACGTACATACTCCCGATTTACCCGTCTAGCAACAAAATCCTACACCATTCACTTTATAGATCTCTACATGTTGGAAAGCCTTTTCTTCTAGTAGCATATTCCTTCAGACTGCTCGGCTTTTCTCCCTTTCTTACTTATCTGACTCCAATAACATGCAGAAGTTTAAATGTAATGTAAACAAATATCTCACTAATTTCCTTGCATAGTCCCCTGTAAACATGGTCCCAAATAGTAGCCTTTATGGTCAAGTGGCAATATACCTTAGAGATAGTTATAAAAATATCTGCAGTAGAATGGCCTTGCCTCAACTGATACTGTCGGTGAGATAGGAAATTAGCTTTTACCAGGTGATCGATTTGTGCTTACTTGATTCATGACTCAAATATTTTAGTGAAGAGGAGGAGGATTGAGTAGGTCCGTTCTTTCACCAGAATTCTTGTACACTGCTACAATAGAAGCACATTTTTCAGCTATTAAGGACGCAAAATTCGGCAAGACATTTGTTGTAGAGCTTATAACGTATAGCGGGCTTACTCAGAAGAGCATTTCTTTATTAGTATAGCAGAACTGCTAGACTTTGGAATCGATCCCTGTTACCTTCTCCTCTGACTGTACTGACATTCAGAATTTTAAATGTAATGTAAACCAACGTCTCATTGATTTCCTTGCATAGTCCCATGTAAACACAGTCCCAAATAGTAACCTAGTACGCCCAAGTGGCAATATGCCTTTTTGGAATGGACAAAGAAAAAAAACACTGGACGACTGTTTTACAAACTTATTCGAGATAAAATCAATGCTTAAATCCTAAATCGAAAATAGACTTTCGTCTCCAGAAATGAGTTGATATTCTCTACCCAAAAGTGCACAGGTGTATTATACAGTGTTTTGATCTTTTTATTTGGTTTACAAGTATCGTGTTTTTATGTTGACGTTTATCTTTATGCGCATGCGTTTTATACCGGTTGTCCGTCTGCCCAATTCAGTTTTGGCGCATCTACAAACCTGACTTAAATGTCTGTTTTCCGTGCCAACAAAACTCGGCGTAGAGACAGAGAAATGAGGAAAATAAACTTCAAGAAGGAACAGTTCTGTTTTTTATTTAGATGGCGATTAGTTATTTGTATTATTTGTATTATTTGTATTATTTGGACTACTGCTCTAATCTTGAGTGTAGTTTCTGCAGTGACTAATGATGCAATGGATAAAGTACTTGGTAAAATGTGTTACATATATAAATTGAGTTTGTGATTATCAAAATTATACTTCGCGTGCGTTATCAGTTTTTTGCCGTATTAAATGAAAAGTTATTTTCATTTTCAATGAATACAAACGACACTTTTTACGATTTCAAATATGACTTGTTTATTTTCATTCATCAATATATATTTGACAATCACACATCAGAACAACAATGAGGGTTAGGTGGAGGAGGGTGGGTAGCAGAACTCTTTTGCCCGCCAAAAGTTTGTCTTCTCTCTCTCTCTCTCTCTCTCTCTCTCTCTCTTTCACTCTCTCTCTCTCTCTGCTTCGACTATATCGCTTGTCCTTTCCGATCGTCAAATGTCCTCATAATAATCTTTTTAGCCCATCCTTTGTTTATTGTTTTAGGGTGGTTTTGTTCTGACCAACTTTTTATATAGATCAGAGTTCTCTGGCGATTGACGTCATTATGACGCATTTCTCTGCTGGTATCCGGCTGATCCAGATATTGTGATTACCCTATCATAATATCGGTCAGCTTTTTTCCCAGGGATTATGACATCATTATTGTCTGGTGGTCCCAGGCTGACCTTGCTCTCTCTAACAAAATTCAGTTATAAAAGTTTCATTTTTGTTTTTTGTTGTTTTTTTTTTTTTTTTTTTTTGTTTTTTTGCGGTTGAAGGTTCAATCCTAAGTGGGAGCGACGACACAAAAAATTAAAATTACAGAATTAGAACTTCTACTAGATGAGAGTATGTTACACCTTTGTTCTAGTAAATAGTTTCGTTCGCAATTCCGTACATATTTTCGCGTTTCATAAGATACATTTGAAAAAGGTCACCGGATTCTATCGAGCACAACGTTGTTCAAATAATATATTTGTTCAAATAAAACTCAAGATAAAGACAGTAGTTTAAGATTAAAAGTAAAGTAAGGGATAAGAAAAAATGAAAAACCTAAGTATGTTAGAAAGTAGACATGCATAAATGTGTTTATTAATAAACAAACAGTTGGATATTAATAGCTGAAACTTTGTGGACAAGTCAGACATAGAAAGCCGTTTATTTGTACCACATATGTTGAATTTCAGAAAAGATTTATAATCAACAATTTCAGTGAAATTGATGTGGTGGGGTGACGCTATATTTGCAAGGAGGGTATCTATATATCTACAAAAATGAAAATGTGTGTGTGTGTGTGTGTGTGTGTGTGTGTGTGTGTGTGTGTGTGTGTGTGTGTGTGTGTGTGTACATTTCCCTACCAAATAACTCTCTCAATTTTCGGTCCTGAGACTCGAGATTTGACGTAAGGAGTATTGAGATTTGGGAAAATCTTTATAATCGGTTTTCAGCAAGACATTTGGCTGTCAAGGGGTCAAAGTTCAACGATTTGACTTTTGAAATCTCTACCAAACTCCTCCGCCAATTTTGGGCCTAAACACTTCAAATTTTAAATGTATGTTACTTGGACATGGAACAAACTTTTTACTTTGATTTGACCTCCCCCTAAAAAAATGTTAAGGGGTCTAAATTGGGGTCAAAGTTAAAAAAAAATTGACGTCTGCTGTCTCTACCAACTTTTCTCTATGGTAGTGAAGAAAGCCTATTATATAGAAAGCGTTACCGTACATATTCAAACTTTTTAATATACACATATGCACATAAAGTTATGAACAGTACATAGGGCCCGAGCAAAGCCGGGCGGAACTGCTAGTATATATATAAAATGAGAACATCAAATAAAGTAATAGAAAGAAACAATTCGATATAGAATGATTACCAGTGGCTGAGACGACGTATATTAATGGACGTTAAAAGGAATATAAGAAGTAAAATGTATTCGAAATGAGATTTGGTGTTTGTTAAATAAAATTTCAAAAGTTATAGAAACGGGAACTGAGTACATGGAAGGAAAGAAAGAAAACGAAAGAGAAATTTGATTTGATTGAATCAAAAATAAAAGACATGAAAAAAATTAATTGTTCGATAGGATCGAAACCAAATAAATAATGAAGATTATTATACAAAAATTACAACTGAAAAAGAGGAAAGAATGTAGAAAGAATCGAAATAAATCAAGTACGAAATAGTTACAATAAAATAAACCGACATGAAAGAGGGAGGTCGATTAAGGAATTATCAAAGAAATTACGTAATTAATTATTAATAAGAATTTGTTATTAAATGAAAGAAAAAAATCGAAGAAATGCATTAATTAATGTTTTTTTTTAAATTTATTTAATAAATTAGATCGAAACATACCAAATTAAAATGGGGACTTTGTCCAAGTAAAATGCAAAAGAGCCGAAAGAATACGCCAGATATATAAAGAGAAAAAGAAAATGCAACGCAAAATTAGAGAAAAGAAAAATGGAAGATGAATGTTTAGAGAAAAAAAAAATTGAATAGAGATATATCTGGAGAAAAACAAAATAGAAAATACAAACTCGGAGAAATGAAAAAGAATAGAAAAATAAAAAGGCAATGATAGAAGCAAAGGGGAGATAATTAAAGGAGGAAAAAAGTGGAAGAACGAAAATTTTGGATAAGGAAAAGCGGAAGAAAAACCTTTTGGAGAAGGAAAAATGGAAGAAGAAGAAGAAGAATTTGGAGAATGAAGAATAAAAGAAGGGAAATTTGAAGAACAAAAAAGTTGAAGAAGGAAAATTAGGAGAACAAAAAAAAATGGAAGGAGAATTTGGAGAAGGGAAAGTTAGAGAAGGAAAATTTGGAGAACAGAAAAATGGAAAAAATAAAATTATAAGAACAGAAAAAGATGGAAGGCGAATTTGGAGAATGAAAATTGGGAGAACAGAAAAATGGAAAAAGTAAAATTATGAGAACAGAAAAAAAGGGGAGAAAAGTGAAGATAGATAAAATAGAAGAACAGAAATATAGGAAAAGAAATGAGAAAAAAGACAAGGAAAATAGCAGAAAGTGTAGACATACAAATAGGTAAAGAAATATTTAAAAAGGAAAAACGTTAATTTTCGAAAACAGAAGAAAACAAAAGAGATAAATGCAAAATAAAATGATGGAATTCATATCAAAGTAGTTCAACAAAAAACATCTGCTGATCCTTGGGATAATGGATGGCAAGAATATATAAACGGTGTTTTGTTTCCAGAGGCACCGAATATTAAATTAAAATAAATCACACGAAAGTAGTTTCATTATAAAAAATATATGGTTTATTTCAAAGATAAATGTTTGGCATTTATAATTTACATACAATTTCAGCCAAATGGCACTGCGGCTCGCGCGTATATAGAGTAATCTAAAGTTTAACTTTTACAAACTTTGCGCATTAAATTTTGGCAATTAAATGTCGAATGTTGGCTTCCAAAAATAGACAATTTTGCTTTACACACCAACGAAAACTATTATTAACTAAACTTTGAAGGCCTAACAAAAATACTATTTCAAATTTTAATGCGACAAACCAATGACAATGTTGTTCTAGATTTAAGTATGAATAGAAGTATGAAAATGGCAGCCAAATGAAAATCAAGTAAGATGCTATTTCAGACTTAAGTGTTACAGTTGAACGGAAAATGCCATTTTAAATTAGGCGGTGGATCTGGAAAAGAAAAAATGGAAAATAGAAATTTGGAAAATGAAAAATAAATAGGAAAATAATAAGGAAATGGTAGAAGCAAAAGAATTTGAGGACGAAAAATGGAAAAAAACATTTCTTTTAAAACACCGTTTATATATACTTTCGATCCATCATACGTAGGACTAGCAGGTGGTTTTCGTTGTTCCGGCATATTACTCTTACATGTCACAGCAATGCGTTCATATTTGCCCTTTGTCGACCCATAACATCGGAGTTTCCCTCATTGACAGTATCCCTGAATAAATTGACCACATACTGTCTACCCATCCCTCGGTTAACATTCACGTCTGCAGAGACTTCAATGTTCACAACGTTGAATGGTTTGTCCACTTAAACAAAACGGATGACAAGGGAAGGTACTGTGATGATTTTTCAGTTTCCTATGACCTAACACGGATTGTTCACGAACCAAGCCGTGTGAGAGATTCCGACAGCCAATATACAAGTCTCCTTGACATTTTTTCTGACAACTTGCACTGGAAATCACTCAGTTGTTAAGATGAAAGTAAAATGTAATAAACCTTCACTAAAGCAAAACTGATGTTTGAAATTTTATTAAAACAGAAAATAATTATTTTAAATTTAATTGCAACAGAAAATGATGTTTACATTTTAACTGCAAGAAAAAATGATTTTTGACATTTTAGGAAAACAGCAAATGATATTTGAAATTTAACTGCATCAGAAAATTATATTTTAAATTTAAGCACAACAGAAAATGATATTTGAAATTTTACTTAAACACAGAATGATATTTTAATTTTATTGCAACATAAAATGATATTTAAAATTTAACTGCAATAAATTTGATTTAAATTTAACTGTAATCAAAAATGATATTTCAAATTTAATTACAACAGACGAGCAATAATCCTATTTAAAAATCAAGATGTATTGGTATTGGTGAGGGGAAATGTTATTTCAAACTTAAGCGAAACAAATGAGGAAAGTGCTACTTCAAATATGTATGGCAGACAAACGACAATGGAGTTACAATTCGCATCGGGACAGACAGTGAAGATTCTATTTGAGAGCAAAACGTGACGTACTAATTGACTTAAAGGCCAAATGGTGGACAAAACGTTTTTAATTTTAAAGTGCATTTAAAAAGCAAATAAAAACAGCATTTTTCTAACGAATTCGTCTGAGATACTGTCGTTCAAGTCAAAGAATTTTCTCTCTAATAAGAGATTTTTACAAAATTCCATTTCCTACATATAAGAAGTTTTAAAACAAAGTTTTGGCTGTTGTTTATCTTCGTTCACAAAAATCTAATTAAAAAAAACAAAAAAAAAAACAGGAAAAGATTGAAAAACATATAAAAAAAGAAAACATTATTTACAATAAAAAGGAAATGAAAGGAAACGGGAAATGCAAAAATTCATTCTGTGAAAAAAAAAAAAGTTTTGTTTGTACCGAGACATGAGGTCATAAGAGGTTGACTTGGTAAGGTAAAAAGAAGAAATAGACAAAGAATGGAAGTAATGCACCGTGTGAAGTAGTTTGGAAAAAACAAGGACAAGACAAATATAAATAAAAGAAGAAAAGTAGTCAAGTAAAAACATTGAATCATAAAAACAAATAAAATAATATTTTAATTTAAAAAAATTATTAAATGAACAAAGAAATACAAAACAGATTAAAATCTGAAAAACACAAATAATGAAACAAAAAAATTAGTTTAAAATGAATGGTGTTTGGTGCTACCAGATTAAGCCGTCTGAAGATACTGGCCTCCTAACCAACAAGGCCGATAGCCATTAGTCGCGTGCTCTCGTGTAATGAATGAATGCGTGAATGTAGGATTGACATGAACAGTTGACAAGAGAACACCGGTTTGGCTTCGTAGTTCTTTCATGTGAAGTCATTTAAAATCACTAAACTAAGCTGCAGTGTTCTGTGGCGTAGTGGTTAGCGTGCTGGACAATTCACATTATATTTTCACGTTCGCGCCGACCTACCGTAGTGGTTTTTTTTTTCCTAAAGAACTGGAATGGACTTTTCTTGGTAGCCGAACTGTTAACGTTGCAGATGTTTTTTTTTTGTTTTTTTTTCACACTTTATTTTCCTACTTTTACTCATGACTCTGGGTTTGATCCTTCCTACTTACCTACAATAACATTTTTTAAAACTTCTCCCCGTCCCGGAAACAAACACTCGGGCAACGCCGGGTACCCCCGCTAGTCTTCTATTCTTCTTTCTATATAAATAAAATGAACTCATTTTTTCGCCGTCGTATTTTGACCTTAATAGGATTAAAAATCAAGATATTTCATGCAAATATAATATGCACAAACGGCAGAACAATATCTGAGGTGTGTTATAGGCTTATTATTTCTCAAATTCCTCGATAATCTTAGATTTCTATACTTTTTCTGTTGAGAAGTCACGGCCAAAATCGGTTAAGATCAATGGAAGTGGTAAAATATTTTCTCTCTAATAAATTCCTCCTCCCCCTGCCACCACTTAACACCGTTTGGGGATCGTTCACAAGGAACAGTTGACAAGAGAACACCGGTTTGGCTTCGTAGTTCTTTCATGTGAAGTCATTTAAAATCACTAAACTAAGCTGCAGTGTTCTGTGGCGTAGTGGTTAGCGTGCTGGACAATTCACATTATATTTTCACGTTCGCGCCGACCTACCGTAGTGGGTTTTTTTTTTTCCTAAAGAACTGGAATGGACTTTTCTTGGTAGCCGAACTGTTAACGTTGCAGATGTTTTTTTTTTGTTTTTTTTTCACACTTTATTTTCCTACTTTTACTCATGACTCTGGGTTTGATCCTTCCTACTTACCTACCATAACATTTTTTAAAACTTCCCCCCGTCCCGGAAACAAACACTCGGGCAACGCCGGGTACCCCCGCTAGTCTTCTATTCTTCTTCTATATAAATAAAATGAACTCATTTTTTCGCCGTCTGATTTTGACCTTAATAGGATTAAAAATCAAGATATTTCATGCAAATATAATATGCACAAACGGCAGAACAATATCTGAGGTGTGTTATAGGCTTATTATTTCTCAAATTCCTCGATAATCTTAGATTTCTATACTTTTTCTGTTGAGAAGTCACGGCCAAAATCGGTTAAGATCAATGGAAGTGGTAAAATATTTTCTCTCTAATAAATTCCTCCTCCCCCTGCCACCACTTAACACCGTTTGGGGATCGTTCACAAAGAACAGTTGACAAGAGAACACCGGTTTGGCTTCGTAGTTCTTTCATGTGAAGTCATTTAAAATCACTAAACTAAGCTGCAGTGTTCTGTGGCGTAGTGGTTAGCGTGCTGGACAATTCACATTATATTTTCACGTTCGCGCCGACATACCGTAGTGGGGTTTTTTTTTTTTTCCTAAACAACTGGAATGGACTTTTCTTGGTAGCCGAACTGTTAACGTTGCAGATGTTTGTTTTTTTTTGTTTGTTTTTTTTTTTCACACTTTATTTTCCTACTTTTACTCATGACTCCGGGTTTGATCCTTCCTACTTACCTACCATAACATTTTTTTAAAACTCCCCCCCCCCGTCCCGGAAACAAACACTCGGGCAACGCCGGGTACCCCCGCTAGTATGGAATAAGTCAGAGAGAGTGGGAACCTTGGTTGAAGTGAGTGTCACTAAAGATGGAGGTCTGAACAGAGCTGAAAGAGAGAAACAGATCAAATATCAAGGTCTCGTGTATGATTTGAAAAGAAACTGGAATCTTAGGGAGATATCAATCATACCAGTCATTATAGGTGCCACAGGGCTTATGAAGAACCTGAAGTCCTACCTAACTAATATTCCTGGTGAACCAAGTGTAAAAGAGATCCAGACAATTACACTTAAGGGAACAACGAGGATACTAAAAAGAGCTCTCGGTTGGTTTCAATGAAAAGCAGGGCAATGTTGGCAGATGGTTTGGCTGTCCAATACTCAACGTTACAATTTTCATAGGAAGAAAATTAAATAACAATAGTAAACATTAGTAATTTTAGAGACTGAGTTTTTTCTCAAAAGACGAAGTAAAACACTGTCAAATTTCCTTATAAGTTTAAGATCAGAATTAAACCTACGTGCCACGATGGATGTGACGTAATGCAAAGGAAGTGCCAAGTGGCAGGTATAAATTGATTAAAATGTTATTTTAATCTTCTATATAAATAAAATAGTAGATGTATATGTGTCTCTTTGTCTGTGTGTAAATATTTAATCGATAAACTCTTAGACTACTGGTCACATAACACTGTAATTAAACGGAAATACTAATTATACATCAAGAATAGTTTACAACGAATAAACTATTTGTTTGGGTGGATGAATAACGCTTACAGAAATACGTCGGCAAGTTGAAAAGCACATAAAATTGTTTAATTTCCTATCTTATCCCTCTGTCGTATTAGCTCAAATTGGGTACAATATAATAATTAATACAGAATTGACACTCCAATAAAACGTACGAAATCTGCATAAATTAAGATATAATATTTAAGTGTATTTTACGACCAGGTAACGCCTCGGGGCGTGCTAGTATGTTGTATAATTGCTTTGTGTTTCTATTTTGTCTTGAAATGAACTGAAATAAATATATTGGTAAGAATTTAATAAATAATGACTTCAGGAACATCATCTCAAAATAGTCAAACGTCCACCAGAAACTAGAGTATAAAACTATCTCCTTCCTTAAAAATATTTTCAGGTTATAAGATCGTATAATACATTACAACATTAGTACGTTCATATATCATTTCTTCGTTAAAGCGTTAAATGAACGGCAAGTTTGGTAGTGCCAAATTATAGGAACACCAGGAGCTATTTTTTTCGTGGATGGCGACACCTTTTTGCAAAAAAAAAATAAAAGTAAATAAAAATTTAAAAAAATAGAATAATAAAAAATAAATTAATAAAAGTGAATAAAGGAATAAAAATAAAATGAAATAAATAAATAAAAAGGGGGAAAGAATAAATAAAACGTAAGAAAAAATAAATTAATAAAATAATAATATAATAGAAAAAATAATAATATAATAAAAAATAATAAATAAATAATAAAAAGTAAATAAATAAATTAAAATAAAATAAAAAATAAATCAAAATAAATAAATAAAAACGGAGAAAAAAATAAAATAATAAAAAATAAATAAATAAAATAAATAAATGAATAAAAATAAAATAAGAAATAAAAATAAATAAATAAATGAAGGGGAAAAAATAAGTAAAAGGTAAAAAAATAACAATAAATAAAAAAGTAAAATTAAAAAAGAAAATAATAATAAATAAATAAATAAATAATAATAAAAATAAATAAATATAAAATACAAAATAAATAAAAGGAGTTAAAATAAATAAATAAAAAGTAAAACAATAAAAAAATAAAGGGAAAATAAATAAATAAATAAATAAATAAGGAAAAACAGAGGCCAAGACTAATGTCATCTCTTGACCGGGATTTGAAACCGTTTGTGAATTTATTATTCTCTAGAGACTTCCTCGTTGGAAGGAAGCCGACTTAACACGATTAGATTAGGAAATATTCATAAAAAACTAGAAAAAAAAGATATATCGATACAATTATAAGTACACAATTTCTTTTCATCCACGAATGTGAAACAGGTTCTTAAATAAACAGGAATATGCGGCACACAATTAAAAAAAGATAGAAATAAAAAAAAAAAGTAATATAAGAATACAAACAGAAACTTTGAAGGAAACAAAACATTATAAAAAAATCATTTGTTCGTGGTCTTATTATTTTATATATGAATTATTCAAACTACTATTGTAGTTTTAACAGCGTTTTGGCCGATATAATCATAGACCTTCTCCAAGTACATAGTTTGTTAACGGAGGAACATTATAGTACAAACTTAAGAAGCTTATGCAAAAAATTAGGTACGTATAAACTCGTGAGTGTAGATTATTCTCATTCTGTCAGGAGAGGTGTTATTTTTATATTACTAGTAGAGTACCCGACGTTGTAAAATACGCTTAAATATAATATTTTAATTAATAGAAATTTCGTATTTATTATTATTATTATTATAGAGTCAATTCTCTATTAATTATTATATTGTACCCAGTATATATTAATCGTTTCAAAAGTATAAAAAATTACTTTGGTGCTATTAGCTAGAATCAAAAACAAAACAAAAATATATAGAGCTCCAGCATAAGTCGTTACCGTTTGAGCTATCGTCAGTTAGACATGAAATACCTTAAAATTAACTAAAGTTAGTGTATATATGTATGTGTAAATATATATATATATATTATTTTTTTACCATATAATTATCCACTGACACGTGTTTCGTCGTCTACGAGTCATCAGAGTGGCTGAATCTAGCGAGATTCGAAATCGGGACCCCATGGTAATGAGCCTAACCCCCTTACCGGTCATCCACCTCGCACGACTGTTTGGATATATCGCGATTTACTTAGATATTGTTTGTTTTTATTTTTGCGATACGTTGTAAATGAATTCAATTATTTACGAAAGTGCATTTTTACCTAAATGCGAGTTGGGAATAATTTTCCCTTTAACCAATTTGGTACCCCCAAATGGGGAGCGGCATATATATTATTTTTTTTAAATATAATTATCCACTGACACGTGTTTCGTCGTCTACGACTCATCAGAGTGGCTGAATCTAACGAGATTCGAAATCAGGACCCCACGGTAATGAGCCTAAACCCCTTACCGCCTATCCACCTCACACGACTGTTTGGATATATCGCGATTTACTTAGATGGTATTTGGTTTTATTTTTGCGATACGTTTTGAATGAATTCAAAATGCGATGCGTACAAAGGAAGAATAAGTCGACTTACTCCTGTCAAGTTCAAATTTCTTTTAATTTTGATCCCTTAGCAGCTATTTTTACCGGCTGAAGGCCATAAAAAAGGTCCAGAAAATTGCTATCATTTGACCCTCCTCACAGTGCTCTGCGACTTCGCGTCTCGGGGAAGATGCAGTTCATAAAAATAGGGATAGACAGATAGACATAGTGAGTTTTATATATAATAATATTATTTATTGTTGGATGTAGAAATGTTTGACCGTTCAACTACCAGAAGACTGTAACTTAAAACCGATTATTAAGCAACGCTGTTACCTATTTCGGCACACGAACTTGTGAATTATTCCAGTATGGAGTTTGGTGTTACGTATGCATGGGGGGGTGTCGGCCTATTTTTAGTCAATGTTCATATTTACGGCACATCAACCCTTTTGTGAGGGGTTATAAAATAAAAGCAGAACGCACCTTTTCATATCTTCTTCACATCTCTTGAGCGTGTCAGCTACCCTGAAATAAAAGCTCATAACAACAACGCAAGTCTCATAACCTAGATAATTAGAACTTTATTTGTTTCACAGTCGAATGCTGCGCCCCTGTTCTCTGTCTATCCTTAGAAGGAGGGTGGGAATTTCTCTATTGATTCATCTTCCGTACATATCTACCTCTCGTCGCTTTCGGAGAAGCTTTATCTTTATCTTCTGACGACAGTGTTTGTTGGACTCGAAAACTCGAACGCAAGTCTAACTAAAGACTAACTTTCTAAGCACATACTCCCTCCTTTTTATATTAAGGTGTGTGGGGGGTGACTGTAATCCCTGTTAACTGGGTGGCATCCAAAACGCAACGACCCACTTTCTAGCAACGCAAGTGCACGTTTGTAAATGCAAGTTAATGGGTTTGATCTATGTCAGCGGTAACCTTTCTTGGCCTATTTGAACTCAACTTGACACAAACACATTGCGCTTAACTCAGTACCGCATTAACCGCGTTATTGAAATACAACCCTACTTCCCCCATTTATCAAAGATGTATCACATATTTTTCCTTACGGCCGTATTTCCTATGCCGCTTATGGGGAAGGACACTAGGTCTTCACACCCCGCCAAGCCAAGAAAAGATCAGAAAATAAATCATATGACATTTTCCACTGACCACTCCTGTATACTACCTAGACCACATTTTCCATAACATTTCTTTACATGATGTAGTTTATTCCACCTACGACTGACATGAATTGTTTCAATTTTCGGCAACTTTTCACATAATTAACACAGGCTCTCTTTGCCTCTCAACGTTTCGTTGATTTCTTCGTTCACCAATTCGTTCTAACTGTTATTCTCTCTCAACATCTCTTCGTCAACGATTTCTTTGTCCTTTAGTTTCTATCCTTATTCTTCCCTGGGTATTCTAGACTAGGCTCACCGTATTTTATTCACCATCTTCAAATCATATCCTCAACCATATATCTACATCTGAGGAACAAAACAGAAAGATACCCCTACTTCTAGTATCTAAGACGGTCAGCTCTGTAGTTAGACAAGATATATCTACCATACTAAATCGTTTTGATTTCCAAAGCTTCGAAACTACAGCTCCCGACATAGACCCGGAAAAATATCACACCCTTAACTAACCTTACTCCATTGCGCAAGTGGAATGCGCTTGCTAATTTACTAACTATCGTTTTGAAGTAACCATGTGTGATTTTTCCTGCATCTCTGCCTAAGCGCAGAGTGCAAAACCAGGGTCATCCCACCTATATACTTATCAAAAATACTTAATAAGGTATCTTGTAATACTATCACTCCCGTTTGGGATCCAATCTACCGATTAACTTGTTACGTATGCCGGCCCTGTATTTTTTTTTTATTTAATACACCACTTCAATTCTTGTCACCCAAGTTATTCGCAACCTATTAGCAATCCTTTTTTCCTTTTAACCGTCCGCTCCATATCAGAGGGAAAATCTTTATTCTCTAAGGTTAGGCATTAGTAACCCGCCGAGGCGCACAAAACCGCATCATCCGCAACTTTACCTATGTGGGTAGCAGCATTTACTATCCGTAGTTGCAGCTACAACTAGCATTTTAGCCCATAGAAAAAAACGAACCTAAAATCCTCAAAAGTTTCTAAAATTGATCACTCAGCCAATTTCACTTTGGCCTTAAACCACATCTGCCTTGTTCGTTATGCAAGACACTCAACCGCCCATACCGTTAACCGCAGCTCGCCATTTTGGGACATAGCATCGCAAAAAAAAAAAGAAAAAAGATTTTTATTGCGGAAAGCATCCCAAATCTTGTCGTTGATTCTACACGCAGCCGAAGAAATCTCCAAACATTCAACGCAACAACAACAAAATTTTAGCGAATCACTTCCAACATAATAAAATAAATTATGAACGTATCGGTACCTTCAACCTATCAATTTTACCCAGGCTGCCTCCTGCATCTCAATTAGCACATTTCGTAATTCCATTTTTTTCTTTATTTATATATTTCCCTCTATTTACTTGAAATTAACTCAACCGATTCAGCTTGCGGCGGCCCTCTCAAGACTAATTTTACAAACAATATTACAATCACATCAAAATTTTTCAATACAATTATGCACAACAAAATTCATTCCACACAAAGTTCAATAAATCATCGTAATATTCTCAAATGCATCAAAAATCAACAATAACTTGCATAACATCACAAAACAATTAAAAAAAAAACTGTAAAAATTCAATCCGAAACACGAAAACATTTTTTCCGCGGTTTTGTCCAGACCAAAACAACGAATTTATAACTCACTCGCATTAAAACAAAAATTCCATTCCCGGGTGACACCAGGTTATAAAATAAAATAGCACTTCATTAACTCTTTTTCTCTTACTCATCTTTTTTTTTTTTTTACTTAGCGCACGAGGGCGCAAAATTGATCACACTAACTTTTATAACTTAATTTTCTTATTGGCTGGCTTGTTGTCACATGTTTGCAATCCTACAATTACTAACACTGTGTTTTTTTTTTAAATTAATTTTCCTCTTCTAAAAAGATTTAAACGCTTGTAATGTACAATGATATCAACATTTAAACAGAATTCAACAAAAACCAATATCAGTTCATAAACATAGTCTGTACGTATTTGTCACACTCGTGTATGTGTATGTGTTTGTTTTAGTTTTTGTTTTTTTATGTCTCTTTTTATCAGTTTCAACGTTCATTTGAAAGGAAAAACACAGTCTTTATGTATTTTTAACTACGTTTATATATGTGTGTGTGTATCTTTTCTTAGTTTTTCTGTGTTTCAATTACACGGTCTGTATGTATTCTCCTCACATTAACAAAGACAAAAGTATTCAAAAGAAACAAACGTTACACTTACATAACTACAACCCAACTTATCCAAAATCATTTTCTTTTTTTTCTGTCTTTATTTATTTATTTATTTATTTTTGCCTTTTATTTTATTTTCTCCACCCGTATTTTATTTATTTCTTTATCTTTTTGGCGTTGTGTTTGTTTTTCTTTCTCTTATCTTTTCTTTTTATTTTTTCGAAGATAAATATGTTACCTATGCTGGGTGGGAAGGATGGTGCCTGTTTATTTTAAATCAATGTTCATATTTACGGCACATCAGCCCTTTTAGGGGGTTTATAATATAAAAGCAGAACGTACCTTTTCATATCTTCTTCACATCTCTTGAACGTGTCAGCTACCCTGAAACAAAAGCTCATAACAACAACGCAAGTCTCGTTCTCTAGATAATAAGAACTTTATTTGTTTCACGGTCGAATGTCTATCCTTAGAAGGAGGGTGGAAATTTCTGTATCGATTCATCTTTCATACGTAGCTACCTCTCGTCGCTTTCTGAGAATCTCCATCTTCTCACGACACTCAACTCTAACGGAAGACTAACCCTCTAAGCACATGCTCCCTCCTTTTTATATTAAGGTGTGTGTATAGAGCTGTAATTCCCGTTAACCGGCTTCACCCACAACACAGCTACCCACTTTCTAGCCACGCAAGTGCATATATGTCAATGGAAGTACATAGGTTTTATCTGTGTCACCGATAACCTTTGTTGACCCCTTTGAACTCAAACTTTATACAAACAAATTGCGCTTAATTCACTTCTTAATTATATTCATTATTATTATTATTATTATTATTATTATTATTTATTTATTTATTTATTTATTTATTTTTGTTGTTTGCGATCCAAATGTTAAATTATCATCTTGGTTGCTACGGCCATTTTGAACTATGGTCTTCATCATTTGCATCTTGTCGAATTGTTAAAGGGGTTTTTAACCAAACCCTGTATTGAAGCAATTGGTGAACATTGTTCGCATTACATTCTGAAGAGTAGACCTTTTGGTTTACTTTCGGTACCCTCGTTACTGTTGCTTCCCTTATTTTTCCTTTCGTTCTCACATTCCATGAGAGATGTTTCTGACAAAGGGAGAAGTATTGCTGTATTTTGGGTCAAAGTTTATCTATTTTATACTTTATGTTGGTTAGTTTTGAAGTAGTATTTTAGTTTCTTGCATCAATGGTTTCATCTATTGCCCATAGCAACTTCTATTAATATGTCTTCGTGACAATATTTCTGAAAGTTCTTATTATTTTGTGTTTGCGTTCAGTTTCATTGGATGACTTCCGCATCTTTCTGGTGGCTTCTAATATCCGTCTTCCATTCGAACCTCTCAGTCGGGATACTCCATCATCGTTGATAATTTCAACTTTTAAAAAATCCTATAATCTCGTGATAATCGAAATTAAGCCTAAGCATTTAATGAGAAAAACTTAAAAAATACCCACATTGTTATATATAATCTGAACAGGATCTAAAATGTGAATATGCGAGACTCAATCTCGTGATTATCACGCTGAATCTCAGATGGTTTCTCTGTGAAATCTTGCTTCAAAATCAACCATGGTTTTATTTCAAGAATCTTCGGTTCACGTTTTTTTTTTCTTTTATTTTTGCATAATATTTCTTCCACTGTTGCAATTCTTTGCTCCAATTTGAAATAAGCACACGATAAGTTGCCCATTTTAAGCAACATGTTATTCCTCTCTCTCAAGACCATTTCATATGATTTTCTTGCTCTTATGGGCCTTATTTTAATGTCTCCTTGTGAATATAATTAACGTGTAATGAAAGTAGCAAAACGAAGGTAGTAAGCCTAAATGAAGTGCGAACATTGAATCTCTTTGGCGCAACAGATCCAAAGTTAATCAAATGATAGTTTTAAACAAGGCAACTTAAGAAATCCGGCGAATAAATTGCCTGAAACCTTGTGATAACAAAAATTAAAATGAGAAAATTTCGAAAATTGTAAATAACTACCACGGAACACCCTGACACTTCTGGTACTCTCACGTCTCAATTTCAACCCAAACATACGAACCAAATTATCTAGTAAATCTGTCTGAAAAAAAAAATTAAACACTATAAATATAAGCGAGGATACACACACACACACACACACACACACACACTGAGATTACCCGCATACAAAGCAAATGCTCTACAACTGTCAATAAAATAACTCACATCAATGATTTTGACACGAACTAATTAATCAATGTTCACAGTCTATCCACTATAGACAGCCTCAATAACAATCAAATAAGTGGACAATACACACTCTCCGAACCAGCTACCTGAACTCCATTCCCTTAGTTATAAATAAATTTCGTGTCGTAAAGCAATAGATGGCAGAAGCTAGATTTTACATTTACTTTTGACAACCTCGTAATTTGCGCTTCCCGTATAGCCATCACATTTCAGAAGCGATGTTTTTGACAACTGAAGAAGAATAACCATTTCCTCAGTTCAAAGCTATTGATTAAGCATTTATAGTGAGCTGTTTTGACCTTAAAGTAGTATTAATTTTTAAAATAGTTTCTAAAGTTTTAAATCAAGTGGTTCAATTCCTTGTCAAGTAGGATTCCATAAAAGAAATGCACAAAGAAAATGTAGGTATTACACTTATCCACACTGATCTCGCTCTAAAAAAACTCTCTGTAGACGCCACACAAATTAAGACTACGCTTTAGAATCCTGCATCTTAACTAATTATTATATTTTACAACACTGGTCTGTGCTTTCGTATCTATATGCTCTACAATCTTCAATGTTCTGAGTGAAATAGTTTCTACATAGAAAGTAAGTACTGGTAGACCATTATACCAACGCATTAAAAAACAAGTGAATATTAGTGTATGGTTCATACGATCCAGAAAATTCCAACGAAACCCTAATAGCCAGCCATGGTTCTCCCCAGAATGTGCTGCTGCCATCGTGCACAGAAATCACTTTTTCCATAGCTACCAACGTAATAGATGCACTGTGACTAGAGCTGCTTTCAGGACTGCCTGCAACCACTGTAAAAGAGTAATAAAAAATGCAAGAGAACTATATGCTCACTCTGTTAAATCCAAAGTAGCTGAGTAGCCGCTTGGTTCCCACCAGTTTTGGCAAATAGCAAACAAGAATCTGAATAGAAGGGTGCGTTCTATCCCACCCATCATCAATGGACCTGAGGTCATCTCGTCAACATCAGACAAGACCAATCTATTTGCCAATAACTTTGCAGCTAATTCTACCCTATGCGACGAAGGCCATCAATTCCCCGTATTTCCTCTTATAACAGACAACACGCTATGCAACATACAAATATCTGTGCGTGAGGTCGCTAAGCTAATCAAGAACCTTGATTCCAGTAAAGCAACTGGCCCTGACGGCATTCCAATTATAGTGCTGAAAAAGCTTCAACCAGAACTTGTGTTACAAGAACAAGTCGCCTGTTCTTGTGGGTGAGTAAATATGTGATGGGATAGCCGAGGATTCGAACTTGCGAAGCTAGATTTGAAATTGAGAATTCCGATCATAAGTTAAAATAAATAATACATTTTGTTTGTGTTAAAGAAATGAAATTAAAATAAGGAATTTAAAAACGAACAATGGAAAATGTTTGTAAAGTGAGTTAATCAAAAATTAGGTTAGAGAGTCGGCTTTGTAGAAACGTGAGGAAATGCATGTCGGGCCACGGGATCGAGATGCGCGTGTTTAGTCATGCAATGATGTCATGAGTTCTCAATATAGAGAGCTTTAGGCAGTCAGTCGGTCAGTTAGTCAGGAAAGAAGAGAGAAGTCAGTGAGTCAGATACAGAGCTGACATGGAACCTTGGAAGCGAAGGGGAGAAGAAAGAATAATGTAGAGACTTGAATTCCTTGATGCAAAGCCATTGACCGGTCAGAACTGTCAAACGTATAAATGTCAAACGCACTATCTCTCGGTCTATCTATCGAGATATCAAATCTCCTCTCATTGTGTATTACATGCCGTCGGCTCTCCTGTATTAACATGTCCCCTGTCTCTTTATATATACAGAACACCAACATGAACACTTTAACACAAACAACAAATACATACGTCATCCTTTCTAAAATAACACCTATGTAACACTTGCCCCCAAACTGTTAGCGTTGCCTTAAAGAGAAATGCTTCCCAACACCCTGGAAACCCATCAGTATGCCCTGTATTTAAGTATTCAGGTGATAAGTCGTCTCCCTCTCAGTACAGACCAATAAGTCTCCTGTGTGTCATGAGTAAGTTGCTGGAATCCATATTAAATAGAGAAGTAGTCAACCACCTCAGCAGAAATAACCTTCTTAGTGACATGCAGTATGGTTTCCATTCTGCTAGATCTACAGCAGATGTGCTAACGGTTATATCTCATAAGATCAGTGAATCTCTTGACAAAGGTAACCTCTCTAGGGCAATTGCTCTTGACATATCAAAATCCTTCGATAAAGTATGGCATCAGGGCCTACTTCACAAGATTTCCAGCTACGGTATAACTGGGAATGTTTTCTCGGTCATTAAATCATTTCTCTCTGGTAGGCTCATAAGAGTGGTTGATGGGCAGAAATCAGAGGCCCTCAGCATTAACGGTGGAATCCCTCAGGGGTCAATCCTGGGCCCAACTCTCTTCCTGATCTACATCAATGATCTCCCAAAACACATACTTAAATCATTCGTTGACATCTATGCCGATGACAAGACCATCTATGGCAACACATCAAAGGCCGTAAATTGCAAAGTTCTCTCTGATTCTCTCTCCTCTGATCTCGAGCGCATGGTACTATGGGGGAAGAGGTGGCTGGTTACTTTTAATGCATCCAAAACCAAGCTCCTATCTTTACATCATCAACGCTCTGATCCCCATCTGGCATCAATTGAAATGGGTGGCTCTCAACTAGGGGAAGCGCCATGTTTTGATAAGCTTCTGGGCTTGACCTTTACTCCTGGCCTGAAATGGAACACGTACATCAAGTCTGTTGCCAAGGTCGCTGGAAAGATGGTGGGGTCCTTCTACCGTTCTAGAAGATATCTCACTGCTGATGCAATTCTCTATTTATATAAAAGCCAAGTACGTCCAAGGATGAAGTACTGTTGCCACATCTGGGCAGGAGCTGCTAAAAACAGCCTATCATGCCTTGACAGACTACAAAATAAGAGACGTTGGGAGCCTGTCTTTGTTTTATCGTTACTTCCATGGCAAGAGTTCGTCTGAGCTCCAATCTCTGGTCCCCCCTCAACAATCTTTCACGAGGAGCATCCGTCTAGCTGAAATCACTGTCAAAGATTTTCCCCACTCTTTATCTGTGTCAAAACTAAAACGTAGATTCCATGAACAAAGCTTCTTTCTTAGAAGTGCACGCCTGTGGAACTCTGTTCTGTCTGCCTGCTTCCGACCTGACCAAAACCTGGATGTCTTAAAGTCCAACATAAACAAATTCCTGATGAAACGCCCCCTTAAGTAAGACACTTTATCAAATCTCAACACTAACGTGCTGTACACGCAATAAACCTTATCCTCGAGTGGCTTCCGGGCCTTGATAAGTGGTGATCAACTTGTAAAAAAAAGAGAAAACGGATTATATGAGTCAATATTCTTGCCGTTGTCAGAAAAAAAAATACAAATTTGAAAGAAGCTGGCTAAATAGAATTTGGCTTCGAAATATGCATACAATTTGCGAAGATCGGAAGCTACCCTTATTTCGAGACATAAATCTACGATGAATAATAGATTTAACGCCTTTATAATATAACTCATATACTTTATACTTTCCAATTATTTCAATTTTCACGTTCATTATTAATGGCAGCGTTCTCATGCTTACACTGTCTAGTTATATAAATATAATGAACTGTTTAGAAATTAAAAGAAAAAAAAATAAGCATCCATCTAATACTAACGTCAAACTATTTAGTATGATAAATATAAGTATTATATAAATAGTTCATATAATGTCAAAATAAAAATATTATTACAATATAGCAAGATTAAAAGTAGGATATATTAATATGATTAAATACGCTAAAATATATGAGTTATAATATAATTATAATCTATATATATAAAAGCGAAAATGTGTGTATGTATGTTTGTGTGTCTGCTAAAAACTTTCGACAGACACAACAAAAATTCACAAACTTGGTCTCATATGAAAGCCCCACCTTCCGGACGATAAATATCGAAAAGTTGCCCAAAGTGACCATCAGAAGTGCGTCAACTGATCGATTTTCTACAGGGGGGGGCAAAAAGTGACATTTTAATGTTAAACATTACATATTTTTAAATCGATTTATAACTGCCCAAAAAAATACGGCCGCCAACTCTTCTACATAAAGTATACACGCAGCCGTTTATTTTGGGTCAACTTAAAACCCGCTGAGTCATGTCACGTGATCTTGACGTCAGCAACCTCTAATGGCGGTCTGAATTTACAATTTAAAAATGTTGTTATCGGTAAAAAAAAAATTAATTAAAGCTAAACTATGAACTTCTACGCTATGGCAACGTTACCAAAGTTATTACCACATTCAAAATAGGTAGATACGATAGTTAAAAAAAAAAGTGAAGTAAAAAAAAAATACGCTTACAAAAAATATTAACGATCGAAGTTTTTTTTTTTTTAAATAAAAACAGCCAGACGCCATTTTCCAGTCTTTAGAGTAAGGAAGACGAAGTGAGTGAGAGAGAGAGAGAGAGTGAGTGAGTGAGTGAGTGAGTGAGTGAGTGAGTGAGAGATGCGCAAACAGAGAGAGAGAGAGTGAGAGAGACGCAAACAGATATATATATATATATATATATATATATATATATATATATATATATATATATATATGTCTAGACAGAAAACGAGAAAAACGTTAACTTTTTGACCCCGAAATCGACAGGGGGGAAGGTCAACAACGCATGCGTCAGATGACGTCATGACGTCGTGACCTGATTTACTTTAAATAGTTGATAAATCGAACAAACTTTATATACTCCGCTTTAGCGCAGGTAGTTAAGGCCTTGGTTCATTATCTAAACGTTTTGGGTTCGAATCGTGGTGTGAGATCTTTTTTTTTTTTCGATTTTTTAAATTAAAATATTGAACCCTGCATTATTTAAGCCATTTTTCACGTAACGTTCGTTCGTTTTTCTGTTTTAATCGTTCGTTTGCCTTACGTTATTTTTTTGTTGTTTTACCCCCCCCCCGGCTTAATTAAAACGTTGTTTTCTTTTCTTACTTCGCTTATAATAATGCTTACATCGTCATCGTCGTCGTCGTAACGCTCGACGACTTTCAAACATCTTTCACTTCTGGCTGGCCGATTTTATTTTCAAAATCCGCCTCAGGGGTTCGGCTTCGATCCTACCCCCCCCCTCGGTTTCTTTTTTATTTAACATCACACACCCCTACAAACACCCGGGCAACGCCGGGTACCCCTCACTAGTATAATTATAAGAATTCATACTGAACCATCATTCACTACTCTCCATAAAAATTATATATTTAAAAGGGAGAAGGTGAGATAGAATGATAACATAAGGATTCATGATTGACTTGGTGGCTGGGTTTGAATCGCCTAACAGACAGTAGTTGTCACTTCGTACATTGCGTAAGCGTGATCATTAATTTCTGTAAGTATAATATATATATATATATATATATATATATAAATATTTTCATTATATATATACATTAGCATGGGTGCCCGGCGTTACCCGGATGTTTTGAGGTGTATGCTGAGCAAAACAAAAAAACGGTCAATTTCTTTAAATGTGACCCCTATTATGACCCCTTAAAATTTATTGTTTAGGGCTCAAATAAAATTATTAAGTTAGATCCATGTCCAACGAACCTATATCTATTTCAAGTGCGTAGACCCAAAATTGTCGGAGGAGTTTGGTAGAGTTCTCAAAGGTCAAAGCGTTGAACTTTGACACCTTAATCGCCAAATTTCTGGCCAAAAGCCGATCTCATTAACCTGTATATAAAATTTCGAGTCAGTAGAGTAAAAATTGACAAAGTTATTGCGTAGGGAAATGTACACAGACACACAGATACACAGATACACAGACACAAAGATACACAGACACTTTCACTTTTATATATATATATATATATATATATATATATATATATATATATATATAGATAGATAGATAGATAGATAGATAGATATTTCTGTAGAAATATATTTTCTTATAGTATATACCGATCCTTATTTAAGAAGCTCGATGTAATTAGAGAGCAATATAGAGAATAAATGACAAGGAAACTATATTCCAAAATTCATGATGTTGACCATCTTATAATTTATTCCTTTGACAATTCAGTTAACTTTTACAATTCTTGACAGTATCTGTCTCGTAGCCCCAAATCAATCACTTAATTATTATATCAATCAGTGAATCTATTATGCCCTTAATTCATCAGAAGAAAATAGCAACAATCAATCTGTCAAAAGGAAATAAAGTGTGATTTCACATGATTAAAATCCGAAAATTGGAAGAGTAACTGCATGTACCTTTAATATGATTATTCAAAATGGCATAATGGAAACATATTAAAGACATATGCAGCTTCTTTTTTTTTTTTACAAATAAATATGTATTAGCCCCGTCGAGTTGAATAGACTGATTTAAAAAATAATTATACAATATATATAACCAAAGGCAAGAATTAATTACTTTTCTCTTAAGACAGATAAGATTTTGTGTTTTAACTTATTTTAATGTATTTTTCTTGCAAGTAAATATAGTTTAGTTGCGTTAAGTTTAAAATACTGATTTAAACATAAATATACCACATAAAATTATAACCAAAAATCAGAATGAATTACTTTTCTATAACTATGGCCATATTGACAACTACAGTTAGTGCTTTTAGTATTACTCATGCAGCCTCTTGAATTTTCTTTTTAGTATTCACTTAAAAATATTTTCTCTTTCAAAGAGGGCAATAAACTTGGTTTTAGTAATACTTGTACTGCTTTCTTAATTTTAATTAATGCTTGTAGGGGTGCTCTGGAGGCCTCCTGAGTTTTTTTTTTTTTTCACACAACACTTTAAAATATATCTTTACAAGACAATAAAAGATAATCACTATTTTATTTGGAATATTTTTCTCTTACACTTCATTGGCCAACGAGTTATATATGAAAGAAACTTTGTATGTGTCTGTGTGAGTGTGTGTGTGTGTGTGTGTGTGTGTGTGTGTGTGTGTGTGTGTGTGTGTGTGAGAGAGAGAGAGAGACAGAGACAGAGAGAGAGAAAACTCCTCATGAATTTGAAAACGCTTGGCCTATTTTTGTGAAATTTTATACAACTGTACTTTATATGTCTTTTTTTTTATTTTTTTTTTACACAGTGATCACCACTTATCAAGGCCCGGAAGCCACTCAGGGATAAGGGTTATTGCAAGTACATTATGTTAGTGAGGAGATTTGCTGAAATGTTTACTTAAGGGGGCGGTTCATTAGGAATTTGTTAACATTGGACTTGAAGACATCCAAGTTGTAGTCCGGAGGGAAGCAGGCAGACGGAACAGAGTTCCACAGGCGTGCAGTTCTAACAAAGAAGCTTTGTTCATGGAATCTGCGTTTTGATTTAGGCACAGATATAGAGTGGGGGAAATTTTTCACAGTGGATTCAGCTAGACGGGTGTTTTTCGTGAAAGATTGGCGAGGGGGGACCAGAGATTGGAGTTCAGACGAGCATCTGCCATGGAAATAACGATAAAACAAGGACAGGCTCGCAACGTCTCTTCTGTGGGAGAGAGGTTGCAGGGTAGAGAAAAGGGCATTCCCCACTAAGCCACGAAGTCTATTTTGTACTCTGTCAAGGCAGGATAGGCTGTTTTTAGCAGCTCCTGCCCAAATATGGCAACAGTATTCCATCCTTGGACGTACTTGGCTTTTATATAGATAGAGAATTGCATCCGTAGTGAGATATCTTCTGGAGCGGTAGAAAGATCCCACCATCTTTCCAGCGACCTTGGCAACAGACTTGATGTACGTGTTCCATTTCAGATCAGGAGTAAAGGTCAAACCCAGAAGCTTGTCAAAACACGGGGCCTCACCCAGACGAGAGCCATCCATCACAATTGATGCCAGATGGGGATCAGAGCGTTGATGATGTAAGGATAGCAGTTTGGTTTTGGATGCATTAAAGGTAACCAGCCACCTTTTCCCCCACCGAATCACGCACTCGAGATCAGAGGAGAGAGAATCAGAGAGAACTTTGTCATTTACAGCGTTTGATGTGTTGCCGTAGATGGTCGTGTCATCAGCATAGATGTCAACGAATGATTTAAGTATGTGTTTAGGGAGGTCATTGATGTAGATCAGGAAGAGAGTTGGGCCCAGGATTGACCCCTGAGGGACTCCAGCATTTATATTGCAGGCCTCCGATTTTTGTCCATCTACCACTACTCTTATGAGCCTATCGGAGAGAAATGATTTAATGATTGAGAAAACATTTCCAGTTATACCGTAGCTGGAAATCTTGTGAAGTAGACCCTTATGCCATACCTTGTCGAAGGCCTTTGATATGTCGAGAGCAATTGCCCTAGAAAGGAAGCCTTTGTCAAGAGATTCACTAATCCTGTGGGATATAACCGTCAGCACATCTGCGGTAGATCTTGCAGAGCGGAAACCATATTGTGTGTCACTAAGAAGGTTATTCCTGCTGAGGTGGTTGACTACTTCTCTATTTAATATGGATTCCAGCAACTTACTCATAACACACAGGAGACTTATTGGTCTGTATTGAGAGGGAGATGACTTATCACCTGAATTCTTAAATACAGGGCAAACTGATGAGGTCTTCCAGGGAGTCGGAAAGCACTTCTCCTTAAGGCAGCGCTTAAATAGTTTCGTAACTATGGGAGCAAGTTCTGGTTGAAGCTTTTTTAACACTATAATTGGGATGCCATCAGGGCCAGTTGCTTTACTGGAATCTAGGTTCTTTATTAGCTTGGCGACCTCATGCACGGATATTTGTATGTTACCTAGCTTGTTCTGTGTTATAGGAGGAAATATGGGGAGTTGATGGCCTTCGTCGCATAGGGTAGAATTAGCTGCAAAGTTCTTTGCAAATAGTTTGGCCTTGTCTGACGCTGATGAGATGACCTCTGGTCCATTGATAATGGTTGGGATAGAACGCACACTTCTGTTCAGGATCCTATTTGTTATTTGCCAAAACTGGTGGGATCCAAGCCGCTGATCAGCTACCTTGGATTTAACAGACTGGGCATATAGCTCTCTTGCATTTTTTATTACTCTTTTACAGTGGTTGCTGGCAGACCTAAAAGCAGCTTTAGTCTCAGTGCATCTATTACGTTGGTAGCTATGGAAAAAGTGATTTCTGTGCGCGATAGCAGCAGCACATTCTGGGGAGAACCATGGCTGGCTGTTAGGTTTTTGTTGGAAATTTTTAGATGGTATGAATTGGTCTATGCCTGCAATTAACCATTCGGTCAGATCTGATACTATAGAGGACACATCCTTTTTAAACATGGAGTGCAGAGGTAAATCAGATATGAATGTACGGAAGCTATCCCAGTCGGCCATAGAGTATCGGTATACAGTACGGTGGAGGGGTACGTCTGGGGGCTTCTTACATTTCGTTTTTATCTAAACTGATACGACGGAGTGGTCGGAGGATCCTAGAGGAGAATGAACGGAATATGAACATAGCTCAGGGGAAGTTGAGAGAAAAAGGTCTAAGAGGCTTGCATATTGACCGGGTGTATCGGGCACACGGGTGGGTTCGCGAACAATCTGAGTGAGATCATAAGCAATGGCAAAATCATGACAAAACCTCCCCTCATCGTCTGTCTTATTTGAATGGGTCAGCCATTCCACGTTATGGACGTTGAAGTCACCACATATGTGGATGTTAGCCGAGGGATGTGAAGACAGTATGTGGTCTATTTTCTCAGATATGCTCTTAAAGATAGTAACTCCGCTGTTGTGGGGCCTATAGAGGGCAAATATAAATGCAGTGGTGTTAGCAAGTGCAACCCTGAAGCACATATAGGGTAAATTAGGATGTTCTCTAGAGATATCCCTGCCACACGGGAAGCCATCCTTAATGTAGGCACATATTCCATGCCCATGGCGATCTTGGGGGTCAGATTTAGCTGTTAAATTTGAGTATCCGTTAATTATGAACTCATCTAGGGAAGTGGTCGGCCCTATTCCAGTTTCACTTAGAAATAATATGTCCGGTTTCGTCTCCTGTAATTGGGTTTCAACCTCTGGAAGGTTGGAACGTAGACCCCTGATGTTGGAGAAGGAGACCTGGTAGTAGGGGTCTACGTTGGAAGATGGGGTTCTAGGTTTAATCGAGTTTTTATTCTGGAGATATTTCATGTTGAGGTTTAGGGATTTGTGGAATAGGTCGGCATACTTGGTTAGAGCAGTACAGAGAGGGGAATTAAGAGAGAAAAAGACAGGAAATTTATTTTTTGTAGCACACGAAAAGGTAAAGCCGTAACAATTACCCACTAGTATGGCATCGAGAGGCCCCACCAGAGACTATACAGCAGTCCCAGTACTTTGCGCCTGCTGATAGGACAGCCTCCTTAGTGGTTAATCCAAGGTTCGGGTCCCTGACTATCAGGCGGATAACGTCAGCCCAGACAAACGTTTACCTCCAGCACCCTTACTAGTGACATGGCCACAAGGACATATAGAGACAGAAAAATTTCCGACATCTCAGACTACTGGTCACCAAGTACTACCGATCTTTAAGCAGCTTTTTCTTCACCCTTTGTCAGAAAAATCACCCATTGAATGAGGACTGGATGACAAAATAGGAGAAGCGAGAGTTACTGGAGCTGCCGATAACACATCCACTGTATTATCTACTCTCCATTAAAAGAAAAAAAAGGGGGGGATGGGGGAAAAGTGACTTACTTAATATCTAAGTAGTAAGTCCGGTGCTAAGTTAAAAATTTAGGACACTTTTGATGATAATCTCCCCTCCCATATAAATAGGTGTAAGTTTGTTGTTATCTATCGAGTTTAAATTATTAGAGTTTCATCTTATAATTAATTAAAATCCAATAATTAACTATTATCAGTTTGTAAAGTCGGCTTAATATTAATTTACATTCGAGTTTAGATAATTATTCAAGGTTTTACTTTAGGTGGTTCGTTTACATGAGTAACTGTTTCTTTGCACTGTATTATATTTTGAATGCACTAGAACATAAGGCTAACTATATTAGATGGTTTGATTTGTCAGCAAGAAGGCATTTACAATATATGCAAGCTTGCAGTAAAAGTATATATTAAGTATACTACTTAAAAGTCCTAACATTATCTATTCTATTAGAATAATTCCTGGCATTTTTTTTCTTTTTCTTTTATCGTTAGTTGCCGGCATTTTGTTTGTTTTTATTGTTTAGCTTTGTAGAATGAGGGGGGCGGATAATACAGGAGAATACAAACAAAATACATAAATAAAACACGAAAAGACACGTTTATAAACAAGGTAACAGAAAGAAACATTTAGGATTAGTTTAAAAAAAAATAAAATAAAATAAAAATTAAGATAAAAAAAAAATACTTAACGTTGTTGCGCTAGATATTCCGTTCTCCGTCTGTCAACTCGTAGCTGGCATGTCTTTCTAGAGTGTAAGAAGATTTCTACTTCCGGATAACTTGGTTGAGTGCCTATCTATTTATAGTATAAAAGTCGTTACGGTCGGATGTGTGAAAATATTTAATTTACATTTAAAAAAAAAAAAAAAAAGTTCTACCTTTTTTTTTCTTTTTTTTTTTTTTTTTATAAAGTCCTAACATTATCTATTCTATTAGAATAATTCCTGGCATTTTTTTTCTTTTTCTTTTATCGTTAGTTGCCGGCATTTTGTTTGTTTTTATTGTTTAGCTTTGTAGAATGAAAGGGGCGGATAATACAGGAGAATACAAACAAAATACATAAATAAAACACGAAAAGACACGTTTATAAACAAGGTAACAGAAAGAAACATTTAGGATTAGTTTAAAAAAAAATAAAATGAAATAAAAATTAAGATAAAAAAAAATACTTAACGTTGTTGCGCTAGATATTCCGTTCTCCGTCTGTCAACTCGTAGCTGGCATGTCTTTCTAGAGTGTAAGAAGATTTCTACTTCCGGATAACTTGGTTGAGTGCCTATCTATTTATAGTATAAAAGTCGTTACGGTCGGATGTGTGAAAATATTTAATTTACATTTAAAAAAAAAAAAAAAAAGTTCTACCTTTTTTTTTCTTTTTTTTTTTTTTTTTATAAAGTCCTAACATTATCTATTCTATTAGAATAATTCCTGGCATTTTTTTTTCTTTTTCTTTTATCGTTAGTTGCCGGCATTTTGTTTGTTTTTATTGTTTAGCTTTGTAGAATGAGGGGGGGCGGATAATACAGGAGAATACAAACAAAATACATAAATAAAACACGAAAAGACACGTTTATAAACAAGGTAACAGAAAGAAACATTTAGGATTAGTTTTAAAAAAAAATAAAATAAAATAAAAATTAAGATAAAAAAATACTTAACGTTGTTGCGCTAGATATTCCGTTCTCCGTCTGTCAACTCGTAGCTGGCATGTCTTTCTAGAGTGTAAGAAGATTTCTACTTCCGGATAACTTGGTTGAGTGCCTATCTATTTATAGTATAAAAGTCGTTACGGTCGGATGTGTGAAAATATTTAATTTACATTTTAAAAAAAAAAAAAAAAAAGTTCTACCTTTTTTTTCTTTTTTTTTTCTTTTTTTTTTCTTTTTTTTATAAAGTCCTAACATTATCTATTCTATTAGAATAAGTCCTGGCATTTTTTTTTCTTTTTCTTTTATCGTTAGTTGCCGGCATTTTGTTTGTTTTTATTGTTTAGCTTTGTAGAATGAGGGGGGGGCGGATAATACAGGAAAATACAAACAAAATACATAAATAAAACACGAAAAGACACGTTTATAAACAAGGTAACAGAAAGAAACATTTAGGATTAGTTTAAAAAATAAAAAAAATAAAATAAAAATTAAGATAAAAAAATACTTAACGTTGTTGCGCTAGATATTCCGTTCTCCGTCTGTCAACTCGTAGCTGGCATGTCTTTCTAGAGTGTAAGAAGATTTCTACTTCTGGATAACTTGGTTGAGTGCCTATCTATTTATAGTATAAAAGTCGTTACGGTCGGATGTGTGAAAATATTTAATTTACATTTAAAAAAAAAAAAAAGTTCTACCTTTTTTTTTCTTTTTTTTTTCTTTTTTTTTTATAAAGTCCTAACATTATCTATTCTATTAGAATAAGTCCTGGCATTTTTTTTCTTTTTCTTTTATCGTTAGTTGCCGGCATTTTGTTTGTTTTTATTGTTTAGCTTTGTAGAATGAGGGGGGGGGGCGGATAATACAGGAGAATACAAACAAAATACATAAATAAAACACGAAAAGACACGTTTATAAACAAGGTAACAGAAAGAAACATTTAGGATTAGTTTAAAAAATAAAAAAAATAAAATAAAAATTAAGATAAAAAAATACTTAACGTTGTTGCGCTAGATATTCCGTTCTCCGTCTGTCAACTCGTAGCTGGCATGTCTTTCTAGAGTGTAAGAAGATTTCTACTTCTGGATAACTTGGTTGAGTGCCTATCTATTTATAGTATAAAAGTCGTTACGGTCGGATGTGTGAAACTATTTAATTTGCATTTAAAAAAAAAAAAAGTTCTACCTTTTTTCTTCTTTTTTTTTTTTTTTTTTATAAAGTCCTAACATTATCTATTCTATTAGAATAAGTCCTGGCATTTTTTTTTCTTTTTCTTTTATCGTTAGTTGCCGGCATTTTGTTTGTTTTTATTGTTTAGCTTTGTAGAATGAGGGGGGCGGATAATACAGGAGAATACAAACAAAATACACAAATAAAACACGAAAAGACACGTTTATAAACAAGGTAACAGAAAGAAACATTTAGGATTAGTTTAAAAAATAAAAAAAATAAAATAAAAATTAAGATAAAAAAATACTTAACGTTGTTGCGCTAGATATTCCGTTCTCCGTCTGTCAACTCGTAGCTGGCATGTCTTTCTAGAGTGTAAGAAGATTTCTACTTCCGGATAACTTGGTTGAGTGCCTATCTATTTATAGTATAAAAGTCGTTACGGTCGGATGTGTGAAAATATTTAATTTACATTTAAAAAAAAAAAAAAAAAGTTCTACCTTTTTTTTTCTTTTTTTTTTTTTTTTATAAAGTCCTAACATTATCTATTCTATTAGAATAATGCCTGGCATTTTTTTTTCTTTTTCTTTTATCGTTAGTTGCCGGCATTTTGTTTGTTTTTATTGCTTAGCTTTGTAGAATGAGGGGGGGGGCGGATAATACAGGAGAATACAAACAAAATACATAAATAAAACACGAAAAGACACGTTTATAAACAAGGTAACAGAAAGAAACATTTAGGATTAGTTTTAAAAAAAAATAAAATAAAATAAAAATTAAGATAAAAAAATACTTAACGTTGTTGCGCTAGATATTCCGTTCTCCGTCTGTCAACTCGTAGCTGGCATGTCTTTCTAGAGTGTAAGAAGATTTCTACTTCCGGATAACTTGGTTGAGTGCCTATCTATTTATAGTATAAAAGTCGTTACGGTCGGATGTGTGAAAATATTTAATTTACATTTAAAAAAAAAAAAAAAAAAAAATTCTACCTTTTTTTTTCTTTTTTTTTTTTTGTTTTTATAAAGTCCTAACATTATCTATTCTATTAGAATAATTCCTGGCTTTTTTTTTTCTTTTTCTTTTATCGTTAGTTGCCGGCATTTTGTTTGTTTTTATTGTCTGGAAGTTTTGTTACGTATTTCTTTATAGGAATATCGACGAGAAATATCGAAAATAGATAATCTGTTGTGTCTGCACAAATAATTAACAAGAACACGAAAGTAAAGGTATACAATAATATATTAGGAAGAAAAGTTATATACATATTTACATGTCTTCAGATATACTTCAGTTGGAGATATTCCGACAGATGGCGTGTTGCATGTCTTACTGGAGGCAGCATAAGCGTCTTGCCTATTTGACGGTCGTTGCCGGACTCCCCCAGTATTGGTGATTGATACCCTTATATATCTCACTTACCCGCCTATGTTAATTAGTAGGCGTCTCCACAACATAATCAAAATAATCCCATTAAAGAAGTAAGAGTTCCATTTAGACCAAAGTTAACCCGTTTATACAGCATAACATCACAAGGGTATTTGAGAAGTTTTATCACGGCACAAGCAAAAGGGTCCAGCGTTCAACATCAACCGCAAGTTCTTTGATAAGACAAGGGCGCGTTTGAAATAAAGGTTTCTGTTTTAGCACAATCCAACCATAATCCTTTATTTTTTCTATTTTAAACTGTAATTCAAGTCATTATATGAAATCAGTTTCATAAAATCAACAGTAAGTTGTCTACAGTATAATGCACACTGTAATGTATTATGAACTAAGTCACTGTGGAGAGGCATTTTATGCTTCGTCCTATTGCACCACGGTGGATTCCTGGCTAGAACAGGCAATCAATCGATTCGATTGACGAATGGGCGATTTCATCAATTTTGATGACAATAAAAGTATTGCAAGTGTGAAAAATACGTGGATCTTCATTTTATCCCGGGGCGATCTGCTAGTATATATATATATATATATATATATATATATATATATATATATATATATATATATATATATATATATATATATATATATATATATAAAGCTGAATGTGTGTGTGTGTGCGCGTGTGTGTGTGGTCACGAATAGGCTCCTATATGGTTGACTATTTTCAAAAACTGATTACATATAGGGGGTAGAAGATGTATTGAGACACAGGAATGGGTATGTTTGATCTGGCAGAACAGTGGTTCATAAAAATTGTGTGGTCTGCGTTCGGCCTGGCCTCCAAAGTATGGAAATAAAAAAATGAAAAAAAAGTTTACAAGTGTTTTTGACATAGATGTACATAAGAATACTTTGATAAGTATGTTTCAACTTAAATAGGGAGGTATAATAAAATTGTGGGGTCTGCGTTCGCGCCTGTGCTCCATGGAAATATGACACAAACTTTAACAAAGATTTTTCCTATCTATTTGCGTAAGTATACTTTGATAGTTATGTTTCAGTTTGAAGAAATATGGTATAATAAAATTATGGGGTGTTCGTTCGCGCCTGACCTCCATAGAATGTCACAAAGTTTAACAAGGTTTCTTAAAAGGGGTGAGGGTTCACAATAACACTTTTATTTAATCTTAATTCACGTTAGCTTTTATTTATTTTTTTAGTTAAATCATATTGTGTCGAATAAATTCACTTCATAAATTCACGTGAGAGCAAAAAAAAGTCGGAACTTTAGGCAATTCTCGACACAAATTTTGCATAACTCTTTTTTTTCCTCCCCACTTGCACGTAGCAGACTTTCGAAAATAGATAAATAGATAAATAATAAATAAATAAGAACGTTACTTGTTATCGTGTCAAAAGAAGGTAAAAAATCCAGCTCACGTGATTAGGTGTCTTTTTAAAAACATTTGCATAACCTTTTTATTTTATTTATATATCTGTTTAAGCTTTTTTGTCAGTGTACTAGAAGGAATTCAGTTGATTACAACCCTTTCCGCGTGTTCTTTACATTACAATAGTACAACCCTGAATCCGACGGCGCAATACTACACCGTTCAATACTGTAAAACTGAAACAAAGCTGTTCTGCTTGAAAAGGGCGCCATTGTCTCTTATTCATATTTATATCGATTCTTTGCTTTAAAAAACTAAAGTAATTACGTGTTTACATTTTTTATATCCCATTTTGCTGTTTCGGATTATTTTACTAAAGTAAGTAAAGCTTCATTATTTTTCAAAATTATTTTTGTTTCATTGTTTTTCGATATTTCGTCGATATTATTTAGTAAGAGTGTTTAGCAGAAAATCTAATAAACGACTACTCGAAAAAATAAATATACAAGAAATAAATGTTACCATAGTCAATAAAAGTTCAGTTCATGTTGTTTTGAAATAGTTTTTAATGCTCTTTACTTGAAATAATTTCAGCGAACCGAAATTAAAACGAAATTTGAGGCGATAACTACTTAAATGAATTTTTATATAAACTACACATGGCATAATCGAATATTCCTCAAGCACAAAATAACTGAAAACATTAAAATATGTTTATAAATATTCCTTACGTTGACGGAACTCTTTTAAATTGTTAACACAGAATGCTCAGGTGCCCCTCCTTCAAATTGAGAAGGGGGCTCTCCATTTCAAAGTCGCTACCATTTTGATTTTTTTAAAACCGGTTCGTGAATTAAAAAAGAAAAACAAATTTTTACAAACTACTTAAAAATACAAACCAATGACTTTTCTACCATAAAAGTAACTTTTAATGACTATGGTAACATGTATTTCTTGTATATTTATATTATTATTATATATATAACATTTTCTCTTTGTAAGGAAACATCATTTTGTTTGTCACTCTTGGATATGAATGGAAACAAAGTTGACATAAAAATATAGTTTCACGAAAATTATCTTTATTTTCATCATAATTTGCTTAGGGTAAAATTTTTAAGAATCAAAACCTATCTCCTCATAACCTCCTCCTTTTCATAATCTATCATACTTTCATCAATCACAGTTCATTTTCTGTAGGCTGTTTTCGAACCCAATCAACGAGGGGTACTTCTGCTAGTATATATATATATATATATATATATATATATATATATATATATATATATATATATATATATATATATATATATAGTCTTTGAAGTTTTTAACATTTGAAACCATACAAAAAAAATATTTTTTATCATTCGTTAAAAAAAAAAAAAATCTAGTCAGTAAGTCATTTAATCACCTGCAATCACTGCATCAACTCTCAAATTTACTATAATACCAATTTTTGTATTTTTCAAGGGATCATCAGTTGTTTACCATGAAACACTGTTTCGGGGATTTAAAAACAAAACAGTGTATTACATCATGGCTCCCCAAAAATATAACTGATCGGTTAAAAATAGTAGAGTGCTCACTTGGGGTGATCTGGTTTTGCTCATCTTTCGGCCTTGTTCCGTGTCAGACATGGCAGAAACACAATAAAGATGTGGCAGAAAAAAATCACTTGATATTTATTCAACCCATGTGGCCAAATTTTACGGACACAATATATATATATATATATATATATATATATATATATATATATATATATATATATGTATATGTATATATATGTATATATATGTATATATATATATATATAATTTGGTTTCAAAGTGATTTCTTATGTTTTAGTTATCAGTCATACACACACATACACACACACACATATATATAGATATATATGTATATATATATATATATATATATATATATATACATATTGAAATTCTGAATTAAATTATGTACTATTACAGCAAAATTAATTGTATGAAAAAGGCTTACAAATAATGTTTAAAGCTTTCCCTTAATTCATGGATTTTCAATGAATGGCCAATCACACAGGAGTAAATGCTATTAGCAAAATAGACATTGTTAATTATGAATTTTGCTTATTAACACATGAATTGAAAAGAGTACAAATTTTTTTTTTTTAATTTTTCCTTAATTCAGGGTTTTCCATGAATGGGCGTCCTCATCGGAGGAAATATTACTAACAAAATAGATGTTGATAATTATAGACTTTGCTTATTAACACATGAATTGAAAAATAAAATGGTGTAAAGAAGGATACTCCATGGTTGAATGAATGAGGATGAAAGAAAAGTTGTAGAATCCAATGCAATGGATACCAGAATGAATTATGGGTTTTTTAAGCATATTTCAGGCTGGAGGATAACCTCTTTGAAGATCCATATGAGTTGGTAATCGATTATTTTCAATGTAGCATAATCCTTTGAACATTTCCTTGAATATTTGTACAAGCAAAATACTGGAATGAATTAACTGAAAGGAAGTTTTCTTATGCACTATTTGCAAGAAATCTTTCTATAGTTAATTTATACTAAATTAATATATATTTTTTCATATTAAAGTTATAAAAAGTGTTTGAATAGAATATCATGTTGAATAAACTAAAACAGGGAAGAATTTATATACAAATGAAATCTAATTTTATGGACAATATACAGAGGCCGTAAACCAATGCTTAATGGATGGGGGTTAATCCATTGAAAGAAATGAACGCGCAAAAAAAAAACATTACAAAAATGTGTACTTCTTTATAAAACAGTAAAGTGTGTTGCAATTCTACATTATTTAATTCAGAATTTCCATTTATATTATTACTCTATCTCGCACACTTAATTTTCTTTATCTGCTTGGGATTGTCTTATAAATATTGATACAAATATTTCTTTGGAGTTGATGTTTCGCGTATTATACAATCTGTAATCCTATGCCATTTCAGTATTTCATTATATGTATATATATACATACATATATATATGTATATATATACATATATATATATATGTATGTATATATATATATATATATACATACATATATATATGTATATATGTATATATATATGTATATATATATATATATATACATACATACATATAATGAAATACTGAAATGCTTTATATCATTTAAGGGAAATGTCTTTACATAATGTTATATTGTTAGACTGTTTTTTATTCAATAAGTCTGAAGAAAGGCTATTTATGTGAAATTTTTCAAACGTCATAATGTTTGATAACTAACAATGAAATACACTTTTTGTTGCTATCAATTGTTTTTTATTGAAGTCTTGTTTTTTGTTAAAGAGTATATATATATATATATATATATATATATATATATATATATATATATATATATATATATATATATATAGTCCTGGTGAAAATCATAAGACCGCTTAAGAAAGTAAGCGTTTACGCATAATATCGAATTTTTAATCAAACAAATGGTTGAAACCATTGCCAAAAGGGAAATTATGATGGGGAAAAAATGAAATCTGCTTCATTCGAAATCTTAACCATGCTCTAATAATTATTTTTTAAAATAACGATTGATGGCACAGCTCAATGGAGTTTCCGACCACGGTTATGGTTTTTGGTGTGGTTTCAAGTGAGGGCCACATCATGCCACCTCACATTTTCGAAGCCGGCTTGAAAGTCAATACCAAAGTGTACCTGGGTGTGGCAGCAGAACTCGGCGCCGTCCCACAAGTCCCAGACTTGGCTTCAGGAGAAATGATACTCTACATCTCTCATTAGCCCTTAAATTTTTATTATTACTCTCGCACAAGGCTTCGTATGGTCATACGTCGAGAACATCAACAACATGACCTTCCACAACATCAAAACTTGCCTGATCCACGCCATCCGTCCGCCGAGTATTCGCCAAGTTTTCGCCGAGTTCCGTCGGCGCTTGTGAAAAAGGTATGCTCCCTGTTGCCGACCAGTATCAAGGCGATGATTGAGGCTGAAGTCGGCTACATTGAATAGATATCAGGCCTAACGCATAATCAAGTTACTTAAATTAAATTTTTTCAACAAAGGTTTTAAGATAAAGCTGTAGTTTTGATTCCTTTCGAGCGACAAATTTATCGTTTTACTGTATTGTTATAAAGATATGTATGTATATATATATATATATATATATATATATATATATATATATATATATATATATATATATATATATATAAAGCATGATAAATCAACAGGAAATATTCAATATTAATTCTATTCGTTTGGAGAAACTTTAACACTTTATATCTCTTGATTAGTCAGTAAGACCCCTAAGTGCATAGTTCATTCCTCCTTTAAACTGTTTGGAAATTACGCTTGTTTTATATATATATATATATATATATATATATATATATATATATATATATATATATATATTGCCCACAAAAACGGAGGACATTCAATTTTTTTCTGGGCATTTTACAATCAACAGAGAAAAAAAGCCAAATACACTAGTGTTTTGATGTGATGTTTTGAATATAATAAACTAGTTATGACCAAAGTTTATTTTCATTCGGACAAAACACTAAGAAACGGGGGATAATTATGGTTGGGGCCCTTTTTGGGGGGGGGTCACCCTATATATATATATATTAATAAGCCTGAGGAGTCCTAGAGTGGATGAAACGCGGAATATTCAGTGTAGCTTAATCGCCATATATATTTTATAAATTACTATATATATATATATATATATATATATATATATATATATATATATATATAGAGAGAGAGAGAGAGAGAGAGAGAGAGAGAGAGAATTGATCAAATATAGGACTGAACAATAGAAGCATCAAACTAGCGAAAAAAGATGTCAGAGCGTGTAGATTAACCCTACTAAACTCATCATGAGTCATTGCACCATCAAGGAGTCGATATTTATCGTAGAAAGGTACTCTCAGTTGACTTTAAGTTTCAAATCCGTCAGGTTTTGGGGGGACACCCTAATATATATATATATATATATATATATATATATATATATATATATATATATATATATATATTCAGTGTGAAACGGGTAACAATTAAATAAATTGAATAAAAATAAAAAGATGGATAAATATAAATATACTAATAATATTATTTTTAAAATCTTAACTGATCTTAATTTACTGTTAGGTTCGTGCAAAGATAATGTCGTTTTTTGTTCAACTTATATAATAAAAACGACGTTACTTTTACCCCAACCTAATAATATAGAATCAAATAAAAGAAATAAACAAAGTGCATTCCATACGTTGTAAATTTCTTAACAAAATACAAATAAATAAAATAATACATATTTTATTTAAAATGGTATATATTAATTAAAAGGGTATAATCATGTTTGCATGGGTATACTTTTTTAACTAATATATTATCATAAAATATTTATCATAAAATAATTTAAATAATAATGAATATAAAATATAATATTCTTATATATAATACCCAAGCTATATTTTCTGCGAATATGATATTCTTCAATGTTCAAATATTTTTTAACGTTTTTTATTGCATACGGAAAGACAACTAGTTTTTTTCTTTTTATTTTGGAAGAAGGTGAGATAATCTCCCGATTTATCCAAATATTTTTCCCGTCCAGTGTGTTATAAATTGTACGTTTAAAATTGACTAAATTGTACGAACAATTTATCGAAATATAAATAGGTAATTTCCTTGAAATATAAATATCACAAATATTGTTTTTTAATTATTTGTCTGTTTTAGTCTTTTATCATTTCGAGAGTCGGTATTGCTTGCAGATATAGTATATAATTATCTTTATTATTATTATTATTATTATTATTATTATTATTATTATTATTATTATTATTACAAAGTTGATTTGAGAAAAACTTCTCTTCCTGTATATTATAATTACGTAAAATACATTCGAAAATATTCCTCAGTTTTTTTAATTTTGTTATGTTTGAAACACATATATATTATATTGATAAATCGCAATAGGAAATTTACAAAACTTCTCTTACTCCATGCTGTTTGTTCCCCAGTTCTTTTTAGACAGTATCTATGACTCTCGCATCGACAATTCTCGCCTCGTTCTGTCCATCTGTCTGCCTCTTTCTCTCTCTCTCTCTCTCTCTCTCTCTCTCTATATATATATATATATATATATATATATATATATATATATATATATATATATATATATATATCCTTTCTCTCTTTCTCTTTATTAACAGTCAGGAATAATAAAAAAACACAGAATAAAAAGATTATAATAGTCCATTATAAAAAGGACCAAATATCGCATCATGTAATAATACTATTTAACTGACAAATTGAGAGTAGAAAATGTTGATATATAGCGAGCAAAAGAAGGCTATGTTTTATTTTATTTTTTTATTTGGGTTTTTTTTTCAACTTGCATTCGCAAATTCATTTTTTTTTTAATTTAACTAATCTAACACACCCTCAATGAGTGATCTAAGGGGTTGCATTTTTCCAATATAATTAATATGAGAACAAGGTAGTGAGAAAGGATAAAAAGAGAACCTAAGAAAATGTGTCTTCGTATAACATTAAATAAAGTTTTTTTTGTTTTTTTTAAGAAACACAGGAAGATGAAGCCGTCGAGTACCGGAAGTAAATTTAGAAACAAAGTAAAGACATTGGTGCCATTGGTGTAATAAAACACGAAATCAATAAATGACACTCCAGTAATAAGTATCTATAAGATATATGCGCGAAGCAAAATATGGGTGAACATCGAAAAGATATCAGTGACTCGTAAAAAATTCCATATAATTTCAGTAATCACATGAATTACGGGTTTTTGACGCCATGAGAGAAGTTAAGGTCTCGATTAAACTAAATTATTGAACGCAGGAAAGTGATTTCCAAATTGTGCACCGAATAAAAATGAACATTTCCGTGCCATTTTTAAAGATGGCGTAGCAGGAAAGAAGGAAATTAAACTGATACGTGTTAATAGTATTTCTACAGGAGGGGAAAATTAGAAATAAAGGAACAAGCAGGAATCGTTATGAGAAAATGAACAACTATAGAAAAAAATTACAATTTTGTAAGAAAGACAAGAAAGAAAGTTAAAGCGTAAGAAGAAAGGAGAATAGGAAATGAGTATATTTCTATGTTCTATTGAAACATGGAAAAGGTGAGGAAAATAAAAATGGCACTGTGTTGTTCCCCTCCCCATCATAGTCGGGGTGTGATTTGGTCGCGCGGAGCGATATAAAACAAAAAAAGAAGGACCACAATGTAATTTCACGTTTCCCTTTCTCTTCGATCGCTGGAAGCAATGATGTGAGCACATGTATTTTCTTTTTTTTTTTTTTTGCTCTCTGTAAAAGAGAAGAGTGCGCCCCCTTCCCCTCCGCACTAGTTAGGAATAGCTAGGTAGTTAGCTTAAAGGTTGATAATTCCTAATTATTTGTTAATTGTTATCATTTTTAAATTGTAAAAATACTGTAATATATACTGTGTAAAATGCACTGGTTAAGATTTATATGTGTGTATTACAATTGTGTTGCGTTGTTTGATCTGCCTTGAATGCTTCAAATTCGAAACGGTGCATGAAGACGATTCCAGCAAGAGGGACTCCAACATGAAGACGTCATCCTTAGAAAATGAAGAAACCAGCCACACCCAAAATCCGAGGTAGGCCTTTCCTCTTCAACTCGTACAAAACGACGTCTAACCAACTAATTCCCATATCCTATTGTTACAATCTGGTGCCGTTTCAAGACATTTGTGTAGCACATGGCCGGTTACGCTATTGACCGGGTCGTCGTGTCACAGTCTGGTACCCTTCCCATGAAGTTTCGTGACAAAGGTTAACCTCACTCGGTAAACCAACTTTTTACCTTGTCCAAATTGATAAGTTAGAAAATGCAAGGTACCGGAACATTTCTTACAATATATAAGATGCCCTAAACGTTTTACTATTGAAAAGCCTGGTAGTCTGGAGAAAGGTATTCGAAATATTATTAAACCTGATTTGAAGGAAAAAATTCTGCGCGTTGGAAAATATGTTACAATAAGAAAACATATCAAGATTCGCATAAACGTATCTTAAACATAAAATCAGGTGAGATTTTAACATGTATTTTTGACGGGTATTATTTGATAACCAAAACGTAGATATAAACATTTGCTTTGTCAGCGATTTAAAAGAATTATTATTACTTGTTTCTAAAATCTAAAAAAAAAAACGCAAGGTAGTTTCATTCAAATGCATCTATTTTTGTATTTAATCCGATCAGCCGTTTTCTCTTTGATTCATAATTGTTGCGCGGGAATCGAATGATTAAGCCCAAGGCACTTCTCAAAATACTAATTCTTTATCATTTCATCCCATTAGACTATAAGGAAATACAAAAGAATCTCATCAGAGTCAAATGTTCATAATAGATCATGCGTTTACTCACCCCACACACATCACTACTCTAATAACGATTACACAACTCAACTCTTATGACGCTATTTAAACGGACACAAGGAAAAGAGAACACGAGAATGGAGTAACAAAATGTATTGACAGGAATATACAAAAGTGAGGGTTGTTCATCCAGCCGACGAACAACTTTGGTTGGTTCACCGGATATTTAAAAAATTGTTTCTTAGTTTTTTTACATTTCATTGTTTTGTTTTGGTAATTCTGCAGAGAAAATTCGATGAAATTCAATTTTTACGGTATCTTTTGTTTATTAAAATGCTATGTGAAACAACAGTTTAGTTGAAACAAAATCATTTCTTAGTTATCTCATTTCATTATTAACATATTCAGAACAAGTACAGAGTAGTTAAAAAATAAAAACCACGCTTATTATTAGTTGTAGTCATCAGCAATAGAGTTGTTGTTGTTGTTGTTGTTGTTGTTGTTGTTGTTTTCTTGCTAGACTGTACAGTCAACTCGCTAATTTTGTTTCGTTAAAATTTGCGTTCTGTTCCATTTTTTACACCCGTTCGCGGCCGCGATCTTGCATATGACTTTGGATTGCCCAAGGAATGGATGGCTTAAATTTGTTTTTAGAAAAAACATAATTTTTATGAAAAGCGAAAAACTCCCCCACCCCTCATAAAAGTTGAGGTTCATGTAAAATTTAAAAAAAAAATCGAATGGTAAAACTTTTTTATTATATTTTCTTAAAATCTAGTACAATTTGTATTGTGGGCACTGAAGTTTTCAATTTTGAAAATGATTTTAATTTACGGCGGGGGGATTTAATTTCCAGATTAAAATGATTATTATATTGTCCAATTTCTACTGTACACTCTTTAACCCTTATCCTTGAGTGGCCTCTTGGCCTTGATAATGAGTTGATACCTATGAAAAAAAAAAAAGAAAAAGTCCAATGTGAACAAGTTCTAATTGAATCGTCCCCCTAAGTAATCCAAGTTACAAAATTCCCACTGTTTACTATGCTAAAATCACAATGACTAATGTATACCTATTAACTCTTATCCTCGAGTGGCCTCTGGGCCTTGATAAGTGGTGACACCCTTGTAAAAAAAAAAAAAATCAACAAAAATATTTCAAGCAAATCACTTTTTGATTAACTGTCCTAGAACGCTAGAATAGGAGAAATATGGAGGTTTATTTGACATTAAATTTACATGTGAAATGCCCGCCACCCTATATTCTTAAATTTATTATTTTGCTTATTTCTTCTCGCCCGATAGATGATTAATAAAGCAAAAAAGGGGAGAAAAATACAAAGCGAATAAATGTTACCAAAGGTAAGTAACTGTTCTAACTAGTAAAAGAATGTATTCAAGTTTGCAAAGGAAACAATGCGAACTTTCGCATTAAATTAAAATAAAAGTTTAAACATGAAACAAAAATTTTTAAAAAATATTTTTCAATTCATGAAACACATTTTGAATGTCTTTAAAATAGGTTTAAAAAATACACTTACGTTTTATATTGGTAAATTTTCAAATGTCTTTTGTGCGTCCTCTTAGCACGGGAAACTTGAAAACTAAATTGCCGAACGAAATTAAAAATATTATTGACCAAAAATAATTTCTTTTAGTAGCCTAAGATTTTATTGCTTTATATTGCTATTTAAATCCGTCTTCTTTCATTCAAAAATCTTTTTTTAGTAGACACATAAACTGAAATTAATGAAAAAATGAGCTAACACGTGTTGTTGCGTATAGGTGTGAAAAGTTTGGAATCTATTAATCCTGGTAGTTTCCAATTCATTTGAACAAATACAAACATATAAACCGAAATATAAGAAGAAATGAACGTTGTCGCATATATTTGCGAAATGTTTGAATTCATTAATTTTATTATTGTCCAATTAATCTGAGGCTAAGATTTTGAAATTATCAAGATTTGTTTTTGTAAGCACACATTTTGATAACTCCTTGTTAAATTTGCCAATGCTAGATCGGACAAAAGCACAACGGACAATTGGACACCGAGCAAAACCCACCATCTGATTAAAAAAAAAACATTAAAAATCACTTTTTTATATTTTTATTTTAATTTAATTGGATTTAGGAAAATTAATTTTGGCAAAGCATCAAAATTATGCATTTATGGAATAAATGTCAATTGAAGATGGATTTAATGACAATTCTTTAAGATGATATAGTTTTAAATAGGATTCGAGTGCCTCTCACAGAAATATGCATATTTTTAAATATTTACTCTTGTTTGAATGCAAATAAGTTGATTTTTCTAAATTAAGTGCGCGTTCTAAGGACATTTTCTTGTAATATATTTTACAATTATTTTATAAATAAAAATGTAATAAATTAAAATCCTATTACCAGATTAAATTCCTCATAATACGTTTCGATTTATTCATAAATATGTCATCGATTATAAAATTTTAATAGTTAGAAAAACAAACCAATTACTCCGTGATTGTTCGAAACTTGAAAGGAATTAAAATTTAAACTTGAAAGGCAGTAGTAAAACTATCAAATAGAAAACCACTTAACTAGTATTTGAGGTGTAGCGCTTTGTTCCTATTTAACATTATATCCCCCGATAGTACGATCATAAAATCTGTTTTCAGACGATTTTTATTCCGTAGTTTCTTAATATTTGTACAATTCCAAAATTACGTAATTTTATGTTGCTAATTTTCCAATGTCTAATTTTTCGTTGCATCATTGAATTATCAGTGATATTTGAAAGTATTTTTCTTAACAAATATGTTTTGTTTAATTTTTCAACATTTGTCAGAACATGTAAATGAACTGCTTTCCATGAAAGGTTACCTAGAGAATTTACGCATTTTCCCCCTTTCGTTGTTTCGTTTTACAAGTAAAATAAATGAACTTGTTATTTTGATATTATTATTTTAGTTTTAGTGGTACTTTAAAAACAATAAATATTTATCATTAATACCAATAATGAAAAAGTAAGTTAAATTTTAAAAAAATCCGTTTTGGAATCTGAAAATAGGGACCCATTTTTCCGATTCCGATAGCTCCAAAAATTCCGATTTTTTTACAACCTTAACGACTCATTTTGGTATAATATTTCAGATGTGTTTTAACTTTTATTTATTTTTATTTATTTTTTTTTCTGTTTTCTAATTTTATTCTCTCAAAATGCCGCCCCTGGCACGTATAGCCCCTTTCCCTACGCCAACCTTGCTAGGTCACGGGTTCCGGTATTTATTGTGTATGGATCAGTTGATTCGTAAGCAACAGAGGTGGTCTGCCACAACAGAAATATAACTGCAGATTTTACAAAATATCTTTGTTTACTTTATTTTCCAGTTCTGATTAAAGTCACGGTCATTATGCATAGACTTTTCTAAACAGGCACTTGTATATCGTCAATTCGTTTCTTCCATCTCCCGGTCATTTTTATCTGTGGATCACAACATTTTTTTTTTTTACATGGTGGTCACCACTTATCAAGGCCCGGAAGCCACTCAGGGATAAGGGTTATTGCAAGTACAGTACGTTAGTGTGGAGATTTGATGAAGTGTTTACTTAAGGGGGCGGTTCATTAGAAATTTGTTAACGTTGGACTTGAAGACATTCAGGTTGTAGTCAGGTGGGAAGCAGGCAGACGGAACAGAGTTCCACGGGCGTGCAGTTCTAAGAAAGAAGCTTTGTTCATGGAATCCGCGTTTTGATTTAGGCACAGATAAAGAGTAGGGGGGAATTTTTTCAGTGGATTCAGCTAGACGGATGTTTTTCGTGAAAGATTGGCGAGGTGGGACCAGAGATTGGAGTTCAGACGAGCACCTGCCATGGAAATAACAATAAAACAAGGATAGGCTCGCAACGTCTTTTCTGTGGGAGAGAGGTTACAGGGTAGAGAAAAGGGCATCCCCCGCTAAGCTACGAAGTCTATTTTTTTACTCTGTCAAGGCAGGATAGGCTGTTTTTAGCAGCTCCTGCCCAGATATGGCAGCAGTATTCCATCCTTGGACGTACTTGGCTTTTATATAGATAGAGAATTGCATCAGCAGTGAGATATCTTCTGGAGCGATAGAAGGATCCCACCATCTTTCCAGCGACCTTGGCAACAGACTTGATGTACGTGTTCCATTTCAGATCCATAATTCTGTTATCACTAGTACAGCAGAATACAACATCGCTTCTACCTTTGCGTCTGTGACAAACAAGAATGTGTCAGATATGATGAGGAGTAAGAATAACAGCTTCCTTCGGATATAGTTTGAAATTACCCTTCTCACCCTTCCTCTCTAGCGTTATCTCTTTCAAAGACCCCTAGCGGTAATAAAATGCCATAGGTTATTTCCCCACCTCTTACGCCCTCTCCCTTGCTACGCCGCTGGTTCCGGTATTTATTGTGCATGGATTAATTCATTCGTAGGTAATACAGGTAGTCGCCCACACAAAAAAAAAACTAATAAAATTTTATTTTTAATTATAAATAATACAGAAAACTTTAATGTTTCCTCCGTGATGTGCTTAAAATAAAAAAACAGTCTCTGGTTTTCTTTGTTTCAAATCTGGACATCAGAAATAGTTCTGAACAGTTTTTCGCATTGGTTGTAATCGATTACACGACGGCTAAACAAATTTCAAAACGTGATATTTTAAAATTGCAAATAATACAAAAATAAAACGCCTAATGTTCCATGATATGATGTCATCTCAAAAATACAGACAATTACTGTTCCATGATATTCTTAAAACATGCATATAAAAACGGCTACTTGTTTTCTGTGTTTTGAATCCAAACATCATAGACAATGTTCTACGTTCGTTACAAGCACATGGGTGATTTGGTTTTCAATATAATTGCTGCCATGCATCTTATTTGCATATGATGATGCAAGCTTGTAGACGGATGCACAATAATCGAATAAATTACAAAAAAAATAATAACAATTTTACAACTACGTTTCTGAATTTTTTTAATGGAGATTGATTATTCGTATTAAATTGGATTATTGTTCTCATCTTGAGTGTCATGTTCACAACGTGTCGATCGATGTACCCTCCGACCTTCTTCATGTGTATTTTGTCGAACTCTGGAATTCTTCTGTCTACGTTATTTACAATCACATGGTTGATTCGGTTTTCAATATAATTGCTGACATGTATCTTATTTGCATATAGTGACGTAGACGGATGCACAATAATTGAATAAATGACAAAACAATGTATACAAAAAAAAACACCCTTTTTTAATAAAAATTTTACAACTACGTTTCTGAATTTTTTTTAGATAGGGATTGCTTATTCATATTTTTGTGATTATTCGGACTACCGTTCTCATCTTGAGTGTCATGTTCACAACGTGTGTGTCGATATACCCTCCGACCTTCTTCATATGTATCTTGTCGAATTCTGGAATTCTTCTGTCGCACTTAAGAATCTGCACGAAATTTCGAACGGAACCCTTTATTTACTACATGAAGTTAGGATGCTCTCGTTCTGTCAGCCATTACTGGATAGAGCTTCTAATTAATTTGCAATTGTATTTTCTGTCACCTACATTGAGGATTGAACCTTTAACCTTCCGAAACGAAGAAAAATACATAAAAAAGTGAGTTACGTATTATTGAATAAGCATTACTCTGGGTGATTGAGAAGGCCGGATAGTAAATAAGTACTAAAACTTAGACGGTATCGAAGTAAAGTACAGGTCAGAAGTGTGGACAGATGTGATCGGTTTTCGGCCAGAAATTTGGCGATTAAGGGGTCAAAGTTCAACGATTTGACCTTTGAGAACTCTACCATACCCCTCCTACAATTTTGGGTCTAAACTCGTGAAATTTTAGATATAGGTTCATTGGACATGGATCTAACTTAATAAGTTAATTTGAGTCCGAAACAATAAATGTTAAGGGATCATAATAGGGGTCAAAGTTTAAAAAAAATTGACCACTTGTTTTGTTTTTGGTTTTGCTCAACATACATCTCTAAATACCCCGGGCACCCATGCTAGTATGTTATAAAACCCGTGGATGCCAATGTGATTTCTAGTGTGAGTTTAATTCGTTTTTTTTTTTTTACTTTAAAACAGAGCGTAAATTAAATCACCTCTACTATAATATAAAAGTAACTTCGTGTGTCTTTGTGTCTACGGAATCCAAAACGGCAGGGCCGAATATTTTCAATTTCACTTAAATTTACCTTATGTGTATGGTTCTTGGATTGGTTTTGTACCTAAATGCCTCCGATAATTATCGAAAATCGATAATTGAAAAGAAAAGATGGACACGGCCGATTTTGACCAAAGCTTACACTTTTACACAGTTTTAATTCACAAGTGCATTTGATAAATGTGTCCGACATATAAAATCAACAGTAGGTTCTTTTATATGACAGGGGCATGTTCGAAATGACTGTTTATGTTTAAAGCACAACTGCACAATTATACTTCAAATTTAAGCCATGATCATCACACAAGCAGTAAGGCCACGCATATAAAATTAACAGTGGATTCTTTGATATGACAGGGGTGCATGAATGTTTCTGTTTAGAGCACGATTGAGCCATGATACTTGACGTTTGTATTTTAAACTTTAATTTAAACCAGTATATAAAATCAATACTAGGTTCTATACATTGCAATGTAGACTACAATGCATTAAGGACTAAATCACTGCAGAGAGTCATGTGAATCTTCTCTCCTGATGCAGCATAATGGGTTCCCAACTAGAGCAGGCAATCAATGGATTTAATTTTAAAAAATTGGCAATTTCACCGATTTTGATGACAGTAAAAGTATGGGAGTGTGAAACATTCGTTGATCATCATTCAATCCCGGGCAACGTCTGGTTTCCCTGCTAGTATGAATATAGTTTTCTTTTTTGCCGAGGACCCATTTTTATGCATGACGAGAACATATCAAGTTTAGTCCATCTTTATACAATGAAAAGTTCCGAAATGTCGTTTCAGCGTTCGACATCGACAACTTGTAATTTACAAGATTACTAGAATTATATCTAAATCCTACATTATTCGCACTGACTTCTTCTTTTAGAAATTTCTTTACAGACTTTTGTCTCGTACTTTTTTTTTTTTTTGAATATGCTTTACACCAAATGAACACTTTACTTGTATGTCGTTCGAAAAGAGCAAACTATTACCATTAACTAGCTGTCCATATGCAGCGCTGCCCGGGAATTGATCATTTAATTTTTATTTTATTTCTCGTATTGTGAAAGTACAAATATAAAGTCTTCAAATCCATTCAAAATATATAATGTTTACAAATCAAATTGGTCTGTTTGTCACGTAATAATCTTTACTCCTAAATTTTGTGTGTGTATTGATATGCATATAAAAAAAAAAAAACTTTTTTCTATTTATTAAAAAAAAAACAACTTTGTTATATATGGATCGTGGGGTTGCATTCATCATATCTAGCTAATTTACATATTATTCATTATTTTTTCGGTTTTCTCATGCTCATCTTTATTTAACTATTATGTGTAATTATATTCATGCAAATAATCTACATGATTTATACTTGCGTAATATATGCATAAAAAGCTTATAATAAACACAAACCTCTTTCTCATTATATTTATGTATGCGAACATATATTTGTTTTAAAAAAAAGTGCCTACCGAACTCCTCGTCAGTTTTGGTCTACAGACATAAAACTTAATATATAGGGTATTCGAACCCATGAGAAACTTTATATTTGGGTTTTAGCTGGGGAAAATCGTGTGAAAATTTTTTAAAATGTAATTTGCCAGGTGATGGTCGAACGTAATAGCTGTTGGTTCATGATAAAATTTTTAGCCTTGCAGCAAATATTTAATGCTAGTAAGATTAAGTTGCTCTCCTTTAACAATTACAAGACGCCTATCTAACCACAGATATGCATGAAAAAACACACATTTTCTGAGAATTTTTCCTCCAAACTGCTCGGCCTAACACTCACGGACAGTATCAACTACAACAAATATATTGAGGACATTGCGAAGGCTACTGCAAATAAGGTGAGTTCCCTCTATCTAGCTAGAAACTAGTCACTCCTGAGAGTATTCTGTACCTCTATAAAGCAAGCATTCTCTAATGTATGCTGTTGACACACCTAGGCTAGTGATAGGGTCCAAAAAGGTTTCCAATTTAATAGGTCCCACATTGTCAATGAAGCTCCAACCCGTGTCCCATCGTAGCAATGTTGCATCTCTTTGCCTGTTTTACAAATGTTTTAATGGAATGCGTTCTGATGAACTCGGTGCATTTGTGCCTCCTCGACGTACATATCCCGACAAACCCGCTTAGCACCAAAATCTTACCGCTTCACTGTTGAGGTCCCTACATGCCAGAAAGCTTTCGATTCTAATAGTTTCTTCGCTCGAACACTTAGAATTGGGTATTTCCTTCCAGCTACTTGCTTCCCTGTCTGTACTTATATGCAGAAGTTTAAATGTAACGTAAACCAACATCTTGTTAATTTTTCTTGGGTATGGTCCCAAATAGTAGCCCTCTTACGTGGCGATCCTTATCAGGTGTGAGTATATATATATATATATATATATATATATATATATATATATATATATATATATATATATATATATACGGGCGGTCGGGTCTTGATCCTGGTTTGAGATAGTTGCCTGTCTAGCCGCCGCACTGATGAGCTGTGATACAGCGGAACAGTACTGTATTATGGATGACTATCTATCTATATCTATAAAAGTGAACGTGTCTGTGTGTCTGTTGTGTACATTTTCCTACGCGATAACTTTGTCAATTTTAAGTCTACAGACTCGAATTAGATATACTGGGTACTGTTATTTGGGAAAATATTTGTGATCGGTTTTCGGCCAGAAATTTAGCTGCTAAGGGGTCAAAATTCAACGATTTGACTTTTGAAATTTCTACCAATTCCTCCGACAATTTTGGGTCTCAACACTTGAAATTTTAGATATAGGTTCCTTTGACATGGATCTAACTTAATAACTTGATTTGAACCCAAAACAATAAATTATAAAGGGTTATAATACGGGTCAGAGTTTAAAAAAAGTTGACCTCTGTGGTCTCTACCAAATTACTCAGATAATTTCTGTTCTAAACATTTGAAATTTTACATAAAGGGTATTCAGAGATAGGACAAGCTTTTTCATCGGTTTGGGTCGAAAATTTTTAGTTACCAATATGTAAATGTATGTATTTATGTATGTTTGCATGTCTGCCTAAAACTTCCGACAGTGGCGACGGATTTTACCAAGATCAGTATCGTTTTGAAGTTCGATTCGGCCTCTTATACAACAAATATCGAAAAAATTGCGAAAAACATTAATATCTTCACCTTCAACTGGGCACTTTTCTACAGGGGGTCGCCTTTTTCGCCAATATTTATGAAAGTCATCCTCTCCTTTCGATTGTCTAGCCTTAATTTAAACCTACGTCACTTCCGGTTTGGCGGTGATCGTAACAGCAAAGACGTCAGGTTTTTTCCTCGTTCTTTTCCTCCTTCGTGCTACGGGTTCGAGTCTGCTTTCCTACTGCCAGTTGCATTTATCTGGCAACTGTAGATACCGCACACTGTTCACTTCAAAATAAATGTCTAACCAAAAACATAGTTTACCAGGCCTCAATATTTGCGAAAGAAGTCCCGAATAACAAGAAATATTACATAGGTATTACTTCCTTTGATTTCAAAACTCGATATTATGACTAAAAAAGTACATTCAATAATAAAAAACACCGTATGAAAACAACGCTAGCAAACAAATACTGGGAACTCAAGGAAAGCGGACGTTCGCCGGTAGTTGAATGGAAAATAGTAAGACAAGCAAACACATGGAGAGACCTAAACGATCCATGTAGATTATACCTTCATGAAAAATTTGCTATCCTATATTTTAAAGAACCCGAACATTTGTTAAACTGTGGAAGAGAAATAGCGAAAAACTGTGTTCACAGGATAAAATTTACTCTAGGATAGGGATACAAAATAACTCTAAAACTAACAAAAACAATAGAAAATAAACAAATAATAAATAAATAAATAAACATGCATATACATAAACTATCACACACACATACACACACACACACACACACATATATATATATATATATATATATATATATATATATATATATATATATATATGTATATATAAACTACAGAAAAAACTTTACCTAGATTTAAAACAGATCAAGACACTAGATATCGAAGCTAAATAGCACACACAAATGAACCGGTCAACCGGGGGTCAAAAAGGCCTTTGTCATACAAGTGCCTGCTCATTAGATTATTAGGAAGGGCGCAGTGGATACTAGAAAGCTGATTGGTTAACTAAAAACTAAATAGAAGCTGCGTATATTAAAACGCGAGTCAACCACAAAATTCTCGCATAAGCCTGAAGAATCCTAGAGTGGATTAAACGCGGAATATTCAGTGTAGCTTAATCGCCATATATATTTTATAACTTACTAACTAGCTCTACCTATGTATTGAGCACTGTTGGAGTAAATACTTAACGTTTATACATAAATTTATACTTTCGTATATTAATTTTATGTGAGTAAATGAAGTAATTATATATATATATATATATATATATATATATATATATATAAAATAAAAATTGCAATTAAATTTACCAAAATGATCCAAGATGGTAAAACTAAAGTATATTATAGATATTAAAGAATTAATATTTATAAAGTAATCTCAACCAGATGTAAAAGCTCGATAAAACAAAATAGGAGATAGAGCTTATAATAAGAGCAAACAGTTAATCAAACATGTTAAAAAAACACTTTGAAAAAGAGTTAAAACATATTTAATCTGAAAAGGAAACACTTGATAAGTGGATAGTCTTTAATCCGCGGAGTTTCGAAGAAATACTTTCCTTCTCATCATGTCTCGGCAGTCGTGTGAAAAGCATATCTTATTTTTCTTTTATTAATATTATTGGAATGTTCCCCTTTTCTTTTCTTTGTACATATTTATGAATTATTCCATGGATTTCCGCCTTTTTGGATTATTTTGGACCATCTTCCAATTACGTGATTTCCTTGGATTTTACTTGTGCAAACGGAAACTTAATTAACTTTCTTGGAGTTATATTTTTGGATTTTACCGTCATTGGATTATTTACCTTTCACCAGACTATCCATTCACGTGTAATCACCTTTTTCTTCACCATATTCCCTCTGCTTCACTTTTTGTTATCAAGTAAGATCTTTGACTTACTTGTAGTTTCATCAAATACTTTTGTATGCAAAATCCGATCCCGCATTTTGCTAATTTCTACCCTCTGATGGGAAGGAAAGTATTTCTTCGAAACTCCGCGGATTAAGGACTATCCACTTATCAAGTGTTTCTTTCCAGATTAAATATGTTTTTAACTCTTTTTCAAAGTGTTTTTAACATGTTTTATTAACTGTTTGCTCTTATATATATAGTCTTGGAAGTTTTTAACCTTTAAAACTATACAAAAAAATATTTTTATCATTCGTTAGAAAACCATCTAGTCAGTAAGTCATTTAATCACCTGCAATCACTGCATCAACTCGCTCTCGAATTTACTATAATACCAATAATTTATTTTTCAAGGGATCATCAGTTGTTTACCATGAAACAGTGTTTCGAGGATTTAAAAACAAAACAGTATATTACATCATGGCTCCCCAGCAGTGTTGATCAAACACCACCACCCTTAATCTTAGGAAGAAGACATGTTTCAAACATTTGATCTAGTTTTCTATCCTTAATTGCAGTTACTAACCTTTTCATACTATAAAAATGAATTTCTTACCTGTGCGATTCATCAATTTCCACATTTAAAATGGATACATTTTTTAATTTTTTAATTTATCGGTCTTGTATTTATAAGATTAGGATGAATCCATTTAACTACTTATCACCCCCACTATGATTAGTATTTAGTATATTTACATTCTTATTTAAAATTAGATATATAAAGGTTAAAAATATTTTTACATATATACATATTTTTTTATTATTATTATAAATTTATTATATGTAATTATAAATACATTTTATACATTGCTAATATAGTTTTGGATTTCCTTTATTAATATAGTCTGGTTTATCTTAAACGATTCAAAAGCATCAGGATAACGAATAAATGCTTTATTTAACTGTTTTAATATTTTATTTTTATCCCCACCTTGTTTTATCATCCTTATTACTAAACTAGAAACTGGTGGTATAAAGTCTGTTAGTTTTAAAGTAACGCGAGCAATTCTCAAAAACTCTGACATAATGGTTCCATAAAACATAAAAACAGGGCAGGTGCTATCTTTATGGGGGGTACGTACTATTTTAAAGGGGAAAGCGTTTCTTTTATCAAATATTTTATAAAGAAAAATCCCATCCGTAATTTTTATATCTAAATCCAGAAATGTAGCCTGTTGTCCTCTATGTTCACAATTCAATTTTAATTCGTTTGGATATATAAGATGTTTATCTTTTTTTCGAAATCATCATTATCGTTTATACATATAAGGTCATCTTTAAATCTCCTAAATCCATGAAAGTTATATGCTTTAGATATATCTGTTTTTAATAGTGATGACATATATATATACTCGAGTCTATGTAAATACAGATTTGCCCAAAATGGTGCAGGATCCAATCCCATTGGGATACCTATCGTTTAGAGCAATATTTTATTTCCTATTTGAAAATAGCATTCTTTAATAAGAGGACTTACAAGTATTTTTAAAATACGTTTAGAAACACTAGTTTTGATATTTTTATTTTTACACACCAGAAAGCTTTAGAGTTTGTAAAGTCTATATATTTACCTTTTCTACCTTCAAAAGCCAAATCTACAGTATCATTTAATTCTTTTATAAGTTTTTCATGCGGAATTTTAGTATATAGCGTACTAAAATCATAAGTAGCTATAGATTTTGCTTTTATTCTGGAATTTATTTTATCTAATTTTTCTTTCACTGGTTGGGAATTATTTACTACCCAAAATAGATTTATATTACTATAGAATTTACTTTTCAGGTGAAAATTATTTATTTGATTTATAATTAATTTAAATCTTTTAGATATAGCTTTACTTAAAGGTTTAGTGATGCACGTCTTTGAACCTACAATAAATATAGCACCAACTGGATTTTTATGCATTTTAGGTATCCAATACATACATGGAAGATTTTTGTGTGTGTCTTCTAACTTTAATCCTACTTTTTCATTAATCATTCAACCACGGTAGTGGTTGAATATATGCTTAAGTACGAAATTGAATGAATCAAGACACATTCAAAACCCCACCACTAATTCCGTTCGCAACCAAATTTCAAACAGGTTATATAGTTGGATAGAACACCTCATTAGCTACATTTTGAAAAAAAATTCAGAAAATTGGTTCAGAAGAAAAAAGTTACAACAAAATATGTGGGTTCACAAACAGGAGAGTAAGTACATAAGTGACTAACGCTTTTTTTTATTTTGCATAACTTTTTTTGTATATAAATATTTTTTACTGCGATTTTGCCAATATGACATGTTAGCGTAACGGTTAGATTACCGGGGGTTGGTGGAAAGATTTTAGGTTCAATCCCGTGTATCGTTTTTTTTAATAATTAAAAAACCGAACTCTTTTTTTAATAACTAATTTTTTTTAACTCTCCTTATGATTTTATAGCAAGAAAATGGTGAATTTATCGATTAAAAATATTAGTGGATTCTATGATATACATATTCTTTGAATGAACTCAAATTTTTCGTTATCACATTTGATGAAAAATGTAGTCCCATTTTGGCAATGCGTCTGACCAATGATGCTTTTGAACCCTCGACCAGCACTGCGATGTCATCAGCAGCAGCCTGGGCATAAATATTCCTATTTTTAAACTCCTTTAAAAGAGGATTCAGCATACAGTTCCATAGTAAAGGTGATAAAATCCCACTTTGGGGGTTTCATTTAACTACTTCCCTTTTAACAGTTGCCCTCAGTAGTTCTACTTGAACGGTTCTGTACCTCACCATATACTCAATCCATCGGATGAGTACTGGTGGCACATTGAGTTCTCGTAGCGACTTGAACATACTACTGAAGGGTATGTTGTCAAACGCTCCAACGATATCTAAAAAAAACACCGAGTGCCATCTTCTTTTTTGTTAGTTTACGCTCTATACAGATCACGAATTCATGAACCGCAGTCTCGGTAGAGACCCTGGCTCGGAACTACTGTGATTGAATGATAAATATTGCATAAATGTGTGTTTGAGAGCTAATCATTAATAAATATTATAAATTTATATATTAATACAATAGCAATGCCTGGAAAAATCATGGATTATATGGAAAAATGCGCGCATGAAAAGTAATATTCTTAAGATTTTATTAAACCTGTAAAAGTAAAGGACAAGAAATTCAACCTGGAAAAGTAAAGAACAAGATATTCTAGTAAAGTAAAAAATAAGAATTTTTTAGACTTAAAATATTGCAGCTAAAAATAAAATTTTATTTATTATTTGCATATGTTGTTGTTTATTGTTGAGTTAGAAAGAATTAAATGATCCTAATTATGATATAATAAAATTATTAATTTTATGTAAATTATAAAATTATTGATTCTATCTACTAACTAACTAACTAATGAATTAATTTTATTCAAACAATTTTCTCTACATAAATATATGCAAATAATAGGGGGAAAATAAGTTCAATCCAGCGACTGAGACCCTTTCTAGGTTCTCTATAATTTGGACCCTTACTAAGTAGTTTTCTTAATTTAGGATTATTTACTATTTTTAAATCTCCTGTAATTGCATGTTTTATCTCATTATTACAGAAAGGAGAGGAATTACATTCACATTCTGGAATATTTATATTATTATCATTACCGTTTTCTTATAATTAAAAATCTTATTGCGTATTGTTGGCCCTAGTTTATATGTAACTATTGGTTTTTGATCTTTTGTCTGTAACTCATTTGGTAGTAATTGTATAGTTTTTTGTTTATTAAATATTTTAGGTAAATTTACATCAACAAAACCTTTATTTTCATACAAAACTACACACACATTTTTAGGTTTCTTTTTTATATCGTTCACTGGTGGCTTATATAATTTAGTGTCGATTATATCCAGAATATAGTCATACCATTAAATAAAATAGTCCTTCTTATATATCTATCCGGTTGTAATAATATTTTAGATGCTATTTCCTTCAAAACTTTCTTTTTTGTTTGATTAAGCAATTTTCTTATATAATTGAACGACTCATAAATTTGATTAATAATAATATCTTAAATTTTACTAAAACTTGAATATATATATATATATATGTAGGTTTATGAATATATATGTGTAAATATATATTGTTCCTTATATTTTTAAATTTGATGTATATGTACATATATACATATATATATATACATATATATATATATACATTATTTTATTATGTAAATATAGGCATATCTAACTACCATGTGCAAACTGTTTAGATCATTATTTGATGTCATCAGGCAAGATAAAAGTTGGAAATTTAAAAAGTCTAAGAACTTTTTTAATTTTAGAGGAGAAAAATATTTTACCATGTCTAGCGTGTTTTCACATCGTAGCAAGATATTACTATATTTACATAAAGAAAATAAAAAATATATAAATTGATTATATTTACATTATTTTTTTTTTTTACTTTTAATTATAAATTTTCTCTTTGATTGAGTACTATCAGCGACCCTTGTTGGAATTAAATGATTCTAATCTTTTTGAATATTTTTTAACCTGGAATATATATATATATATATATATATATATATATATATATATATGTATATATATATATATATATATAACCGCTGACTTCTTTTTAAAAGAGCGTTAATGTGCATTGTGAAATTTCCCAATTGAGTAATTGTTGTAGATAGAAAGGAAAATATATTTCATTCAATTCATTTCTATAAGAAAAGCATTAAAGTCCATTCTATTGCATTATTGAATTCGATAAATATTATAAGTAATTTTTACATTATCGAACGCTTCAATAGAAAGTATAACTGGAACACTTTAGTTTTATCTCTTACTTTCAAATAACTGAGCCATAGTAGCCTAGGTAAAAAAAGGAAGGTTTAATATTTACCCATTTGACTAGAGGTAAAGACACGTTATTTTATTTTCTTCGTAGTTTTCGCGCACTGCGATGCATAAATCAGATTAAATACGTTCTTAACTATGTAATATGGAGATCAAATCACATAAGAAGCGAATAAATTGAGCAAAATAAAATACTTAATTTTGTCATTTCGACAGTTAAATATTGTTAATTAAACCGGACAACGTATATTAAATTGCATTGAGTCCCTGTCACCTATACGAAGCAGATCCGGGCGGGTATTGCAAAACCAAAAGAGACAAGTACATTACAAATATAACGATGAACGTGTTAAATATTTTATTAAGAAAGCGTTGTACATATGTAACATAATCGCTCTAGCACTTTGGGGCATGGCGTCAGCGTGACGTCACGGACTCAAATGCGTATATAAGGATTAAGATCGGAAGGAGTAAGGGGAGGAAAAAAACAAAAAAAAGAAGAAACTCTCGTGGGAAGTTACGCGCGGCAAGCATGCGACGGCTCTTCCTTTTACTTCTTTGATTGGAAGCAACCTATATTTGGTGCCGTGTATTTCATATCCAGCTGAGTCTAGTGCTGCATAATTACAACCAGATGTGTTACGTGCAGGCCGATAAACGGGAGATAACCGCCGGTTCTCGAATATAGTAGAGATGCGAGCGAAGGTGAATGTTTCTGTGAAGGCAAGCATAGTAAAGTCTTCGAAATTTCTTATTAATTAAAAAATAAAGAATATTTATGGGAATATATGCTCTGGATGACTTTTTTGAAATTTATAATAGTGTCAAGAGAGAAGCTTGTTAAACATTTTTGAATGAACAATTATTACGTGAATTGCATTTCAACAGAACCCCTAACATGTGTTAAAACTCTTGATTAAGGAAGCCACTTGTAAAGTGCTTGGTGATTAACCTTTGTTTTAATTATTGTTGTTGTTGTTGTTGTTGTTGTTGTTTTTTATGATTAAATGCGAACCTAAGAAGAAAAGAGAGAGATAATCGATTAAGGCGATTGACTTGAAGGACGTGTAATGTTTGTTTTATTGCAATTGACTAATATACGAATGAGTGCTCAAGCGATAACAAAGTTTGTAGACGGTAGTTCGAGAGAGTCGAGTGAAAGGTCGCAAGTGGTCAGTGAAAGTCGGGTTGTTTTAAGTGCATATGTGCCAGTGAATGAGCGAGTATCACGGTTTATCGAGAGGAGACTTAGGGAGAACCCTCAGTTGTCCTGAGAGCAACTACGGTCGCCACTGGTGAAAGAATTCTCTAGTGAGAAGATCGATGTGGATGCTGCGAGAGACTTATGCAGACTCAAACAGACGGTTAGAGAAAAGATGGCCGAACTGGCAACAAGAATTGCGATTTTAACAGTGATTGCCTCTCCTGACTTGAGCGAGCCGTTGGTAGACGGAAAAATTGGAGCAAATATCGCTAAGGACGGTCCGCTGAAACTGTAGGAGGCCCAACAGCTATGCTTGGCTCCAGACAATGTTGCAAAACGTCGCCAACGAGGGTAAAAGACAGACCGAGAAGGGTCAGTAAAATCCCGCTGTATATTTTGTTGAAACCAGGATAAAAATAGGAGAAAAAGTCTAGGAGCCTGAGAGCGATCTGTCCGAAGTGTTCCTATTTTAGACCCAAATTTGAGTGGCGAATTGACGTCGCATGTAGCAGACTTGGGATCAGAAAAGGGATGGCGTGGTGCCCCATGATCCTCGAAACGGTAAGACTCGAAGAACCGAGATTGCATCCGGATGGAAAGATGTATTGAGACTGGGGGCGATAGCTAAACAGCAGGGGACGAGAGTAAGTAAAACCGCCAACCCTGTAATTTATTTTAGATAACAACTACTAAACATTTAAGGTGAATCATTTGATTTGGAAATTGTGTTGATAATAAGAATAATTTTTTTTTATTATTGAAATTGTGTTGATAATGAATTATAAAAGTTTAAAGTGATTATTTCCGATTTTGAGATCATGCTGAAGAATAATTTGGAACTCTTTGAAGTAAATATTTTGGATTTTTTGACATCTTGTTCGAAACATTTAAAGTGAATGATTCTGATTTTAGATTGTGTTCGATAATAAACTGTAAACGTTTTAAATCAATATTATGCTTGAGATAAATTGTACACATTTATAATAAATAATTTGATTTTGAGATTTTGTTCATAATAACTTGTAAGTGGTTAAATTGAGTTTCTAATTGTGTGTTTTCATAGTAACGCTCGCCTGATGTCCATAAAAATTATTCGGATTCTGAAAAAAAGTGAAGTCGTATGCGTGTTGTTAATATTACTTATGAACAATAATTAGAGGGTTGATTCACTGTCTACTCTGGAGAAGGAAGATAAAAACAGAAATAGAATAATCTATATAAAATATATATATATATATAGTAGTAGTAGTAGTAGTAGTAGTAGTAGTAGTAGTAGTAGTATAGAACAGCATTATATGCTCTTCCGCTCTTCGCGATAAATTGAAAATTTTGGAAAATTTAAATTAATACTTCTGAGAATCGAATTGAGCGCTAATGTTATTTTGACACTTTATTTAAGAATTGTGGAAAATTTAAATTGATACTTCTGAGAACTAAGAGCGCTGGTGTTACTTGGAAAATTTATTAGAAGAACGTTTTTTTGTATTTTTTTTAATCGATACTTCTACAATTAAACTGGTCCTTAGCGAAAGGAAATCGCCGGTACGAAAGGCTAGTGAGTGTAGGTTGAATTTGAACAGACTGTCGATGATACAGTTAAGTACACGAAAGTAAATCGAAGCGAGGAAGCAGCTAATTAAAAATAGTAAAAGAGATATATCAATTAGCTGAGTGTTCGAAAATGAAACAGCCAGCATCGATGGTTGTTTGATTTAATGTTGCGTAACAGATGAATCTTAACGAGAGAAAAAGAAATTTTAAAAGCAAAAGGGGCTTGTAATGTGTCATATTTTAAAAATTCTTAAGCATTAAGCTTAAATGTTTCTGTTTTAAAAATAGAAAAAGAAAGCAGGAAGAGAAAAGGAGAAGAACGCGGACAGCTGAAACCGAAAGAGAAAAGGGGGAATCACCCGGTTACAGCAAGCGACGGGCGTGCAGGTTGGGGCGCTTAGTGAGCAGATCGTTCGGTGTTGCACGGCTCTCGATAAGGTGAATTATAGCAAATTCTGCTGTTTGAGCTTTGGTTTTCGAATTTTTTATGATTTTTAAGGAAGAATTACTTACGGACTAGGAGGAAGCGGTTTCCGAAGTTTAAATTGTGAGTTAACTTCCAAGGAAAACTATATTTGATTGATCTTTTTCAGCGGACACCCAGAGAGACAGGATCGACAACCTACCGCGTCCAGAATACAGGCTGCAGTATCATATCGGCCTTGTCGTCGTAGAAACGGCTGAGACAGCACCGTTGGACATTTAGAGACGAGCCGCCTAGAACTACACATGTAACTAAGTGAGCACCATCGTCTTCCTCGTGTTGGATCTTTACGAGGGGGGGGGGTCACACCACGTTATAATATCTATTAGTTGCATGTAAGATGCGATGCAAACTGATCAGTTAAAATTTCTACTCTCGCGTATGAATTGAAAAATATTTTCGTATTTTGTGCCGCGTGTAATATTACACTAATACAACACTGTAAACGCATTGTATACAGCAAATAATTGTATATGAAAAAAAAACAAGTACGGTAATGTTTATGTAAGACAAATATTGGTAATTATATAACTGTGTACTTTTCTAATTATTACTAAAGACTTAAGCAGCCAGTGGCACAAAACTGATCAATGAAAATCTTTTCCATTTTAAAATGCAACGAACCAAACTAGGTTTAATTTGCAAATAACTGAAGTAAAATACGTGTTTGCATAAAGAAAAAGTATTTAAGTGAAAACAAAGAAAAATAATGTGTTTTATCCGAGAACAAACTTTGAAAATTCGAATAGATAACTTTTGTATTAAATATTTCGTGTATTGTCTATTCCGTCTCTCTCTTTCTTTCTCTTTCTCTCTCTCTATCTCTCTATCTCTCTATCTCTCTCTCTCTCTCTTACATACACACGCGCCATCTTCCCTTTCTTTTTCCTCATCTACATCCACTATTTCGTATTCACAACCATCACCCACTTGCTTACTTAGCCAAACAAACAAAAGACATTGTTTTTTTTTCCGTACATTGTGTTACCCTACATCTTTCCTCTACTAATTTCCCGCTTTATTCGAGGTACTTAACAGAATTTCTTGCACAAGTTGAGTAATATAAGTAACACTGCATCATTTTCGATCATTTAAACTACATGTTCCCCTAATCCTAAACATCTTTTCACGTGACATAGTTACATGTTCAGAGCGTTCCGTTTCCTGAATCTTCGGAGCTTATGTTTTTTATCAACCGGATGGATCATCCTAAAATCCAAAATATGCCGGCGCATTCCCTTAACTATTAGATTTTGGGGCAAATACACTATAGTTAGTACCTTTCTACTCTGCTGTTGTGCATCTCACGTTGCAGGACTTAACCTAAACCTCTTCACTAATTCCGCAAGTAACTTAATATACTTCTCTCGGAGTCTTCAACTCACATGGGCAACTTATCCTTTTTTTACTTTCTCTTTTCTCTGTGCTTTGTTTTTATTAGGGATATATCTTTTCTCTCCTAGATTGCTTTTACACTCAATGGTAACGCATTTAAACTTAACTGTTACATTTCTCGCTGAGTCACGCGTAATCCTGTACTGCGTTTTTATTCTCGATTTATGAAATTTTCTGAAAACCGTGCCATTGTACATTATGTACTCTACTACAGGATTTCGATTAAGCATTATATTCAACAGTCTTTCAAGAAACATAATTCCGTTTTTACACGGAATTTCTCACCGTGTATCTAGTCGTCTGGGTTCATAAATACGCCCCAACACATACTCGGTTCTGGATGTGACCTTAAACTATATCCGATTGTGAGGCCCCAGCTTGCGGGCTTTGGGGAGTGTGGAACCACTCTTTAATTGCCATTGCACCCAGGTCCACTCTGACCCGGAATGGTAGTACCTGCTAGGGTCCCAACTATAGGTTAAATAGAAACCGACTTGGAAAAAATATACTCCATTAAAATAATTTTCTTCCGAATCACTGGATTCGACATTAAATAACCTGAAAAGGGTTGATATGCCGTAAAACAAAAGCAACCAACCATACAAACAAACAAACATACTAGGTTATATCGACAGATATTTTCATCGAATTATCTGCACTCGCCATCTTACTAAGATCATGATAGTTTGCAATCAATTGACATCTTGCACTGTTCTTTAATACACGTCCATATTTTCCTCTTTATCGTCATCTTTTTATCTTTCTAATCTCAACTGTTTTTTTTATTAGCGTTCTTAACTATTTGTAACTCACTTCTTTCAAATTATCACCTTGCTCTTTTGACTTTGCAAAAAATATCTTCCTTGATACTCATCTTAATATTTCGTTTCATGCCATCTGTTCATTTTCGCATCATTCCTCTCTTCTCCGATATTCTTTAAAGAAAAGCATTTTCGTCTTTACAATATATTCCACCAGAAAAAGTATGCGAATCACACGACTTGCGTTGAATGTAGGTACGTGACAATAGACGTTAACTTTAGCTGAAAACTGTGTTGGATCTAACAATGCCAACTTCCAAGGCAGACAATAAAAGATTGATTGTTAGCGCGTTGTTAGACATGACTCTAGACAGCGGTCATCCTACAAACTATCCAGAAAAATGATGCTCACATCGAGAGACTTTGATGTGTAGGTTAAGATATAGGATAAACTCTTTGGTCAATTTTATTAGTCATCTTTTGAACTTGCCACCCAGCGGACATAAAAACCGACCAATGTCCACCGAATTTTACAGAAGCTCAATAATTACTAAAACATATTATCATGAGCGAAAAAACTATTTTCTTTTGTTGCCAGCGAACAACAATTTTAATCCTGTGTCTATTTTTTTTTTTTTTTTGTAGACTATATATTGACCTCATCTTAATATTTGTTGTTTTCACCGTCTTCCAGCTAACTCATCCTTTGGCTTTCTTCAGGTTATTAACCGCGACCTGATAGGAACGGAGAGTCTTGTAGCTGTATTCCCAGTAATTAGTCCTCCATAGTTGTTGTCGCGCCACATTTCGGGATCCATGGCGCAGTGGATAGAAGCGTTAAGTCTCTACGTTTCGATGTGAGCATTGTCTGAAGATAATGGTTTCAATCCTAGCCAAGCAGGTCAAAACCTGGTGGGGAAGATTGTAATTGCTGGGGATACAGTTACAAGATTCAGAATTCTTATCCGGTCGCGGTTAGCCATCTGAAGAAGGGTAGAAGATGAGTTGGCCGAAACGTGATTGAAGCCACAACTATGGAAATAGAAACAACAGTCCGCAAAGAATACATACACAAATTATGAAGCCTCATCTCCAAAAAAATTATTTTAATAATTTTAATCGTATTTCAGATTTGGATCATATTCTATTCCTTTAAAGGGGCCCTTTTGTATAGGGGTTAATTTTGTAATTATATTCTATTGCTAGTCTAATTTTCTTTGTGATCAGTTTCTTCCTTCGTGCTGTGGTCTGTACTTGTCATATTTATTTACCTGCGTTTGAACTAAGAAATAAGATAGGGGCACAATTCGCAGAATGTCGAACATGTCCCCCACGTTGGTTATCAAAATCAGCGAATTACGATGCTCACATTGTGGAAGGCTAGAAATCGATGTGCGAGACGAGGAAATGAAAAAAGGTAGCAATTAAAGTCATTTGCTTTTTAGTATCAGGAGAAGTGAAAATGAAAGAAAGAGTAATCCGAACGAGCATAGAATAAAAAGGCGGAGTAACTTATGATCGTTCGTCTCGCACATCGCTTTCTAATTCACCACAGTATTTTCCTTCCGAGTCTAATGGCTTTTATATTTATTTGGTAATATTTTATTACGGGCCGCTGGGAAAATGGTGGGATCTTTCTACAGATCCAGCAAATATCTCACTGCTGATGGAAATCTCTATTTATATAAAAGTCAAGTACGTCTAATGATGGAGTACCGTTGCCACATCTCGACAGGAGTTGCTAGAAGCAGCTTATCCTGCCTTGACAGAGTTCAAAATAGACTTCGTAGCTTAGTGGGGGGCGCCCTTTTCTTTTCATTGCAACCTCTTTCCTACAGAAGAGATGTTGCGAGCCTGTCTCTGCTTTATCGTTATTTCCATAGCAAGTGCTCGTCTGAGCTTCAATCTATTATCTCCCCTCGTCACCAAACGTTCACAAAAACATTCGTCTATCTGAAACTACTATCAATAATTTTTCAGACTCTTTATCTGTACCAAACCAAAACGTAGATTCCATGAACAAAGCTTCTTTCTTAGAACTTCACGCCTGTGGAACTCTCTTTCATTTGCCTGTTTTCCTACAATGTTGTCTTCCAGTCCAACGTAAACAAATTCGTCCCCTTAAGTAATCCAATTTACCAAATTTCCATTACTAACATTACAGTGATATTACCCCATTGTCTACTGTACACTCAATAACCCTTATCCTCGAGTGGTGTCGGGGCCTTGTAAGAAGGGCCTATGCTTATAGTAGCAGTGATTATGTACCATACGTAAAATAATGTTGTATTATAACAGTCATTTCTCTTGTTAACTGTTTATTGTGCCTCAGAATGGAAATACAAACTGAACATGTTTAGCATTTTTGTGTTCAGTAGAAGCCTTTTCTTCCCTCATACTACCTTTATGTATAAGAACAATAAAAAACAAAGGCAACTCTAGGTAATATAAAATGTACAAACCTTCTGCTTTAAGAACGACATCATGTTCTGTTGTGGGGGGAATCACCCTCCAAATGAACTGTTCTATCCATTATATAAACCATAGACCTTTGGATCCCAGATGTGCATTAAACACCAGAGCTCCCGGAGTCTTTATCGTCACGTTGGTTTGTTATTTTTCCTGCGATTGTTTTACATATTATTATTATTATTGTTATTGCCGTGTTAAATTTGTTTTATTTGTTAAAGTTGTTATTTTCCTGCTGTTATTTTTGAACGGGACTTTTACCTTATTTTTTTTTTCCCCTCTCTAACCCGTCGGCCATGGCGTCCGCCAGCAATGTGCCGTCGGAAGAGGACAAAAGTGGCGAACAAAAGAATGGGTGGGCAAAACCACCCAAAGTTAAAATAGACGTTAACAACTTTTTAACGGAAGCAAGGAAATGTTTGCAATATGTTACAGAGACAGGAGTTACGTTAGAAGCACCACGGCTACAGGAATTTGCCAAGAAAACGATCTCACTTTTTGTGGTAGATCGCAAGACCAAAAAATTGATCAGGTCAACAAAGGAAACTGTAACTAAATTACTGGCAACGGCAGGAATGCGTGCGGATCGTGTAACGAAATGCAGAGGCTACAATACCTGGGCCGCCCTGTTTAAAACAGAAGAAGAATGCGTCGCACTAACTAAAAAAGAAATCATTACACAAGAATACATTTTAAGAATGGAGTACCTAGGACGGAGGAGAACGACTGTTTCTATTTTCGAAGTGCCAGGGGCGGTCCCAGGTGAATATCTAGCTGCCTACCTCCTGAAATTCGGTGATATCACTGGTATAGAGGTGGACCAGTACAACGGAGTCTGGTCCTTCGACATACTATTAAACAAAGAAGCTTTCCTCGAAATACCCTACTTCCTGGAAGCGGGAGCTGAAAAACTCCCCATTGTGGTCACAGGGAGGAGGCCGACCTGCTGGATTTGTAGTGAAGTAGGTCACTTAACCTACACATGCCCGAAAAAGACCAAAACCAATGTGACAAACACAACAAACCCTAAAGAGGTGATTGTTGGGCACCTCGAACCTGAGGCTAGAACGCCAAACACAAGCAAAAAAATTGAAGTGATTAAAGAAATCACAACAGAAGAATTTGAGAAAAAATTCAACTCTGAGATGGAATCACCTAAAAAGAGAGAATGGACGCTGGTACCGTTTTCAAAATCGCCTCGTAAAACGTACGCGGATAAATTGACCAAAGAGCAGATATTAGACATTAGGACCAGTAAAGACCCGGGGGGCAACAAGTTTAAGGCCCTGCTAAAAATAAAGGACTCGCTTGATGAAAAGCGCAAGCAAAGCGAGAAGAAAGAAAAAGAAAAAATATTAGATTTCCCCGAATCTCTCTTCCCCGAAAAGCCTGCCCCCCTCCTCCAAAAGAGAAAAGATCACCCCGTAAAGCGCCACCCCTCTCTCCCGCAAACGTACCAAAAAGAGACCCAAAGTTGACAACCCTAGGCTCCCCATCCAAAAAGACCCCTAAACCGTCTCCATTCTGCTCCCCAAACAATACACCCCAAAACTCCCCCTCCGCTTCCCCTATGAAAATTGACATGCCCCCTCCTCCATCACCTCGCCCTTCTACTTCTGAAAAGAAAAGACAAAGAAGTCCCTCCGTGGAAAAAGACCAGAAAAAGAAAAGACCCCCTTTTTTTCAGGGCAAAGACGTGTGTAAGATCACGGCTAATATAGAGACCATATCCAAAAATCACGTAAGAAAAGACTACCGAAACCTCTACGCGGTGAAGCAGATAAGCAAACTGGACATTACAAACCCAGAAAATTTCCCTAATGCCAAAAGACTTTTAACTGTGGTCAGAAGTCGTGAAGAGGCCAAAGGAGTTTGGACTATGCTGGAGGAAGCAAACTCTGCTTTTAATATCATTCCTCCAGCAGCCTTTTTTAGCGACTCCGACATATTTAAAATGGAGAAACTATGTGTTGGACGGGTCCCCATAAAAATCCACCCATCACTTTATAGAGCGATTAACTTAACATTTCCTCTAGACATCGGTGGTCTGTCCCCTGATGGGGCCATCACTAATGAGATGACCTCAGGATCATTGGGGACAGCTGTCGGTGTCTTGGCACCGTCCATGTTTGTTAAGGATACCCAACCCTAGATAGATCACAATGGCTTTAAGGTTAGCTACTTTGAATGTCCGAGGGTTGAGGGACGCCTCTCGTAAACTTCGAGTTGCACGCGACCTTCAACGCCTCGGGGTGGATATATGCTGTGTACAGGAAACGCACTTCATTCCCAGTGATTATCAGGGTGTGCTGCTTCGAGACTTTCAGCTCTATTCAGCACATTTTGATTCCCACTCGAGGGGTGTTTCCTGGCTAGTTAGACGCACTCTTGATGCTTCGTGTGACCCAGTCTATGCTGATCCAGAGGGAAGAGTGCACGTGCTGGATGTTACCGTAAAGGATGTGGCATTTCGATTTATTGGGGTCTATGCTCCCAATAGCCATGGCGAGAGGGTTTCCTTTTTTCGGGGGATTGAGCCCTTCATGAATTCGTCTCGGCGGATAGTTTTAGCGGGAGACTGGAACGCGGTCCTGGATCCCGATTTAGATCGCGGGGGTAATACTTCAAGGGCTACTAACCAGAACCGGGATGTTAAGGCGTTTCGAGACTTTATTGACAAGTTTGATCTTGTCGATAAATTTCGAAACGAAAAGCCCGGGGATGTAGTTTGGACTTGGACAGGTAGACGCGGCTCCGATCCGGTGCAACTTTCGAGTTACATCGATCGGTTCTTAGTTAAGAGAGTCGACTTAGGGCTTTTAGACTGTCCAAGTTTTCATAACATAGTTTATTCGGACCATAGGTTAGTCCGGGTTCGGGTAAACTTAGATAGCGTTAAACCTAGGATGGCTAGTTACTGGAAGTTCAACACGTCGTTGTTCGACGTGAAGGGCTTCCGGGAACAGCTTTTACTAACAATACAGAGGGAATTGACGGGAGCCATTATCGGGAATAAGTGGTGGGGAAAACTTAAACAAGTAATTAGGTCCTTCGCTGCTGATTTTAGTCATCGACTCAATCTTAATTCTAGAGCAGCGAAAGCGGCACTAGATGATAGATTAAAAAGGGCGGTGGAGGAGGGGGATAGTGATAGTTATACTTTAATTAAGGCTGAACTGGACTCCCTGGATAACAGGAAGGACCAGGGTCTAGTAGTTAGGGCTAGGTTAAAAAGAGTGCCGAACGAGGCAACAAACATGGCCGCGTCAATGCGTGCGGAGGAGCGTCGACGTGCGACTGATCGACACATCGCCAGTGTCACATTGCCGGACGGACGAACCGTAACATCAAATGATGGAATCCTGGAGGGTTTTCGAGCTCATTTGCAGGAGATTTTTACCATGGAGCCCGGTCTGGAGATTGAACAGTTTGACACGTATTTAGCTGACTTTTCTCGCCTTGAAGCGACCGAAGCAGCTACGTGTGAAGGTAGCATAAAAGAGGAAGAAGTCCTTGAGGCTCTGAAACAAGTCGGGCTAGACAGGACCCCTGGGATTGATGGTCTGCCTTACGAGGTGTACTTGAGGCTGTCGCCCATTTTTATTCCTTTGCTGGCCACACTCTTCAACTCCTGGTTTAGGAACGGGTCTATACCTCAGTACTTTACCAGGGGAATCATTAAATTACTTCGCAAAGATAAAAATGGAGGGGATGGGATTAGCAATTTCCGGCCCTTAACGATGTTAAACACAGAGTTAAAGATTTTGGCCAAGATCTTAGCAAATCGTCTGCAGGTTGTTTTACATCGTCTCATAAGTCCCGAACAGACGTGTTCTGTTAAGGGCCGGACGATTCAAGATAATTTGCACGCGATACGCTTGATCATAGAGAAAGTCGACACAGAAGCCGCGCTGATCAATTTAGATCAGTCCAAAGCATTCGATAGGGTGGACCATCGTTACCTAGGGGCTGTTCTTTGCTCGGCTGGGTTTGGACCCCAGTTTCGCTCATGGATTCGCCTCTTGTATGCTAACCCCGGTGCTATGGTGGAGGTGAATGGGGTGAGATCGAAGCCCTTCAGGTTAACAAGATCTATCCGTCAAGGTTGTCTGTTATCACCCATGCTGTATGTCATCGCGCTTGAGCCCTTTTTGCGCCAGCTTAGGGTGAATCCGGTCCTTCGCGGGATTACTTTGCCAGGTGGTTCTACCCCAGTAAAGTATACCGCCTATGCCGACGACGTGACTGTGCTTGTAACGAGCAATGCCGAGATTAGAGTCGTCGACATGGAAACAAGACGGTATGCACAGGTAACAGGGGCCATAATCAACCACGTTAAGTCTATTGGCTTACGTGTTGGTGCCTGGAGGGGAACGCCCCTTCAGGGACCCTTTGGCTGGACTGATGGGCCCTGCAAGCTACTCGGCGTCTGGTTTGGCCCCGACCTCCAGCTGGAGAAAAATTGGTCGGAAGTGTTGAAAGCGGTCAAGACCACAACTCATTTGTGGTCTTTGAGAAATCTAACTTTAAAGGGTCGGGCGGAGGTATGCAATACTCATATCTACCCCCTGATCCTATACCGTCTATCAGTGCTTCCACTCCCGAAGTCCTCACTACTTGAACTAGTGCGTGCTCTTTTCGCGTTCTTATGGCGCGGAAAGCAAGCCATGGTTGCTCGGGAGATCTGTTGACTGCATCCGTCTGAAGGCGGTCTGGGTATGCCGAATATCAAAATACGTAGACACACTCTAAGGCTGATATACCTAGACCGAATGTGTACACCTGACTTAGGGAACGGTGTCTTCTGGATGGAAGACACTAAGAAAGCCTTTCCGGCTTTGGAGAATGTGCATTCGGCTGAGGGGGAGGCACGCAGGAGGCCCCGAAACGAATGCCATTTCTATCGCGAGTGTCGACAGGCGTTGAAGTTCCTTCAACGGGTGAATGAAAGCCTCTCTGACACCCGGCTGTTGTCTCGCAAAGCGCTATATAGGGTTTTAGTGAGGGGATCTGTCCGAGACGAAAAGATTGAGGAGTTCGGTTTCACGAATGAGGAGCGTCGCTCGATGTGGCCTTGGGCGCCCGGGCTGAGCTGTTTCGATAACTACGAGGCATCGCTCACCTGGCTGGTAATCCGAGATGCCCTCTGGGTTCACAAAAAACTTTTCATGGCGGGTTTTACAATGACACCTAGTTGTGTCCGATGCGGAGAATGGGAGGAAGACCTAAGCCATGCTTTCTTCCGCTGCGCTATCGTTCGACCGTTATGTGAGTTAGTTGAGAGCTTCACGGTTCGCATACTGAACGGGCGTTTTTTTGTGCTGGATGCGGTTTCCCCGTGCTGCAATTGGGCGCCGAGTATGAAGAAAGAGGAACGTTATGTTTTTCTGTGTTTGCTAGCTGTTATGAGAGGCGTGATTTGGTCGACACGACAGAAGGAGGTTTACGGAGATGAGACCTTCACTGCTCCCCAGCTTGTTCTCATGTTCAAGCATCGGTTGAAAATGCGAATTAAGCTGGAGAAGGTGAAACTCACTCCTGTAAATTTCAACGAAAGGTGGGTGAAAGCTTCGCGACTGTGTAGAGTGACTGGAGCTGGCCTTGAATTCGTTTCTGATTTGATTTAGGTCAAAAAGGATTTTGGGTATCCTGAACTAACAAGACATCAGTATCGGACCGATTAGTTTAGTATGGGTTAGTTAGGCTTTATTGTTTGATTTTTTAACTTAGCTAGAGTATGTGTGTGTTCATCGTCCCAGTCCCTCTTTTAGTTTGCCCTTGTCCCCCCCTTTTTTTTTTTTTTTTTTTTTTCCCACCTTAGGTTCGATAACCCCCATTCCCGACCCCAATTAGGTGACGGATGGACTGCTTTGTCAGTGATGCAGGTCGTCTTTGTGGTGTTTATTCAATAAAGTCAGTTTTCGTGTGGACCTGCGTCTTTTCGACTGACAAAGCTTTCTATCTGCCACAATTAGTAGTGGGGGGGCTCTTTTACTAACTACTATTTTTTCATTGTAAGTATTTCATGCTTGTTGTATATAAAAGTTTTAGCCCCAACCCCCCCACATCATGTATATATCATTTTTCGGGTTATAATTAGGATTCCCATAGAATGATTCTGGTATTCTGGTGAAAGAGTCTAGTTAAGTTAAATTTATGTTAGATAGGTCCACATTAACCCCCCCCTATTTTTGGCCTTGTGCCACATTTTGTGTATATTTATGCAAATAAATATTAACACCAGAGCGACTCTTGTCTGCTCGGTGACGTTTACTACTCTTTTCAGTTGTAACCTTTTTACGTTGTTTTTCCAGTAATACAATGTTTAAACTCTATTCCGTTGTTCTGTTTTCTTTGTGGCTTATTGCAAGCCATAACACTGGCGACATTGGATTCTGAGAACGTACTCACGTTTAAAAACAGTGTTCTAAAAAACTAAATACTGACGACATTGGATTCAAGGAGCATACTAAAATCGAAACATTGAAAAAAAATACTCGCGTTGAAATAGTATTCTAAAAATACTAACGACGTCGGACTCAAATATTATCAAGCCTAAGGGAGTGTTTAACATAACACTTGCAATTGAAAGGTTCACGGTAACTAAAAAAAAAAGCGCAGATCATTACGGAAAAAAAGAGTTGAAAAGAAAAAGTTCGTCACGACTTTCAAAGATAGCGCTGAACTTTTGCAAAACAAAAAAGGTTCGTCGCGACTTAGAAAGGTAAATTTTTATATTGTGGAAAAAGAATTCGTCACTTGTGGTTTTCGCTGCTAAAATCGGGCGTTATTTTTTTTTTTCTCTGGAGAAATATATACACTTGATTTTTTTCTTTAGACAATGAACTTTTTATATATTTATGTTTTTTCTGTTCGTTTTATTGTCTGGAGGAAGAAATAAGAAAGAATAAAACGGTTTTGAAATTGCTAAGACTGACAAAGCAAAATGGACGAATTGAAAGTATCGTTGGAACATTTGACCAAGTTGCATATCGATGCCGCAAAGCGTCAGTAACAATCGGAAAAACACTGGACTGAACGTCAAATACGATTCGAGGAACAGCAAAAGGAATTGCAAAAACAGTTAGCGGAATGTCAAATACGAACTGAGGAACAGCAAAAGGAAGTTCAAAAATAGTTAGCCGAACGTCTATTAGAGGTTCAAAAACAGTTAGCCGAACGTCAATTACGAACAGAGGAATTGATTTCAGAAATTTTTAAGAATAATGCGAACGCAAAAAGCAATTCAACATTTTCTCAGAATACAATATGGACCGGATAGACAATTTTTAATACGGGGAAGAGGAAAAATCATTCGCAGAGTATTTTCGGCATTATGAAGATGTTTTTAATATTGACTGCAGCAACTGGTCTGATCAAAAGAGAACCAGACTTCTATTACGAAAATTGGAAACGGATGAGCATGATAAATTCGTGGATTACATCTTGCCTCGGAAAACAGCAGATGATCTTCCTATATCCACAATCTGCAAAAAAAGAGATACCCGCCCAGCAGAAACGGATAAACTTATAACTTGTTTTAAGAAAGATTTCACACACGTATCTACTCCTGGCCTGGGGAGATGTACAAAAATGGTCGCAGATTTTAAGTTGAAACCTGGCACACTACCAGTGTTTAAAAAGAAACGTAATGTCCCGTTCGCTTCCCTGAACAAAATAAATCAGGAACTAGACAGATTAGAAAGCATCGGTATATTGGCTAAAATTAAATATAGTGAGTGGGCTGCTCCGGCAGTTTACGTAAAGAAACGGTCTGGAGAAATTCGCGTTTGCGCCGACTTCGCGACCGGACTCAATGGGTCCTTAAAAGAGTTTCACTATCCATTACCTAGTCCAGAAGAAGTGTTCACGAAATTAAATGCCGGCAAGTTTTTTCTAAGATCGACCTAAGCGACGCTTACCTACAGATTCCGGTAAACGACAAAAGCGCTAACCTCCTCTGTATTAACACTCATCGGAGTTTGTACAGATACGAAAGACTCGCGTTTGGTGTCAAGGTGGCACCCGAAATATTCCAGCAAGCAATGGATACTATGCTGTCCGGCTTGGACACCGCAATCGCATATGTTGATGACATTATTATAGCGAGCAAAAGCAGGGAGGAACATGAAAAACATATCAGAAAAGTATTCAGTCGAATACAAGATTATGGATTTAAGATCAAAGCAGATAAATGCGAGTTCTTTTTACAAACAATTAAATACCTGGGTCAAATGATCAATAAAGATGGCAGACGCCCAGAACCAGATAGGGCGACCGCTATTAAAGAAATGCCAGCACCAGTAAACATAACTCAATTGCAGAGTTTTTAAGGTTTGACAAATTATTACCAGGGGTTCATCCTAAATATGCACAAATTGCGCGCACCACTTAATGAATTGCTGAAAAAGGATAAGCATTGGGAGTGAACGGAAGATTGCCAGACATCATTCCAAGAAATAAAAAGAACCCTGACTTCAAAACTATTCCTAGCGCATTTCAACCCGCAGTTGGACATAATAGTAGCTAGCGACGCTAGTCAATATGGCGTTGCGACGTGCATGCTACATCGAAACAGCCTATTGCTTTCGCATCACGGACTCTCTTACCAGTGGAAAAGAATTATTCTCAGATCGAGAAAGAGGCCCTTGGAATTATATTTGCAGTTTCAAAATACCACCGGTTCTTGTACGGAAGACATTTTTTCTACAAACCGACCATAAGCCGTTGATATCCATTTTTGGATCAGAAAAAGGACTTCCAACATTCACTGCGAACCGACTATTAAGATGGGGAACTATTCTGCTGAACTATAATTTTACAATTCAATTTCTCCCCTCAAAATAACTAGCCCATGCAGACGGTCTATTGAGACTGATTCCTGCCAAAATGGAACCTCTTGAAGATTCAGTAATCGCGGCAGTACGTATTAATAGTGATATAAAAACCATGATAAACAATATTATCCGCGAACTGCCGGTCATACTTCAGGAAATTAAGTCAGAATCCCTAAATGACAAGTTCATTGAAACCACGAAGCAGAAATTAGCACTGGGTGACACCAGTTCAGACATTTTTCTGGTTGCGACGAAATACTGTTATACGGTGAAAGGGTTGTCATCCCCAAACTCTTCAAAAAAGAATTCTCAGGGATTTTCACATAGGGCATCCAGGAATAAACAGAATGAAAAGCCTAATGATAAGTTTTGTTTATTGGCCAGCTATGGACCAAGATATTACCGACATGGTGAACAGATGCAAATGCTGTGCTTTGGCTGCAAAAGCACCACCGATAACATATAAACCTTGGCCTAAGGCTGAACAATCATGGTCGAGGATCCACATCGATTATGCGGGACCTGTGGAGGATTTTTACTACCTGATAGTAGCTGACTCTTACTCTAAATGGCCAGAGGTACTAAGATGCAAAAAAAACGACCACAGCAACAACGACAAATTTTTTAATGGAATTGTTTGCTCGGTTTGGGGTTGTAGACTGTCTGGTTAGCGACAACGCTACACAATTCACCTCGACAGAGTTCAGAGAATTCTGCGAGACGTATCAAGTCAAGCATATTACGACACCCTAGTACCACGACAGAAGCAACAGCCAGGCCGAACGCTTCGTCGATACGCTTAAAAGGGCATTAACAAGGCGTCCGGTACACCGACAGAAAAGGCCCTTCAGCAATCTCTGCAGGTTTACAGAATCACGAGAAATCCGAACAAACCAGATGCGGGATCCCCAGCAGAAATCATGTTTGGACGGAAAATAAAATCCGTATTTGATAAACTGCTACCCAAACACATAGTACACAACAGAACCTCTACAGTGCCAACGAAACGGTTTAACAGCGGAGATAACGTGTATTTTAGACATTTTAGAAATAACGTTTCTTTTAGGAACAGGGCACGATCTTACGAAGAATCGGCCATGTTACATGCATCATTCAGGGCCCAGAGTTCCAACATTAGAGGCACCTGAACCAAATCAAAAAACGCTTCTACGAGGATCAAGAAGAACCACCGCAGGACGGCAGTGAGGCGATTGAAACTGTGTATGACTGTTTTGACATAGACTCTCCAAAAGGGATGTCAGAACCGAGACGCTCCGGCAGAAAGAGGAAGCGCACAGACCCTTGGTGGTCTGCCCCAAAAGGAAGAAATGCTGATTTTCACAACCGCGGAAATCAGCTTGGGAGGTGGGTGTTGTGGGGAAATCACCCTCCAAATGGACTGTTCTATCCATTATATAAATCATAAACCTTTTGATCCCAGGTGTGGATTAAACACCAGAGCGACTCTCGCCTGCTCGGTGACGTTTACTACTCTTTTCAGTTGTAACCTTTTTACGTTGTTGTTCCAGTAATACATTGTTTAAACTCTATTCCGTTGTTCTGTTTTCTTTGTGGCTTATTGCAAGCCATAACATGTTCTTGATATTCATTGCCTGTTAACTATGAATAAATATTGAACAGCATTTGAGAGAATCAAAAGAACAGGCAATTCGAAGTCCGCAGCAAACAGTGTCAGATAAAACCAAAATTCGTATTATAGTAAACTAACTGAACGCCCGGCGTTGCCCAATTGTATAATATGCTTAAACATAATACTTTAATTTATGCAGATCGCATATATATTATTATATAATCAATCCTCTAATCAACATTATATATTACGAGCAATAATTTACCTGCTGGACTAAATCGCAAAAAAAAAAAAAAAAAAAAAAATAATAATGATAATGTCGTTCATTAAATTCTGTCTGTGTTTATTTACAATATTCCGTCAGCTGATACTTGGGATTGGCAATGAATAATCTAGAAAAGTTACTCATAGGAAGGGGGGGGCAGAAAATCTGTTGCTACTTTTTTACTCATATGCTTAATGTTTGTGGAAATTTTTTTTAATTTCTAAGGCGTAGTTATTGAGAAAAGTGCGGACAGACGAACGGACAAGGGTGAACTTATATGCCTACTCTCCTTTTGTCAGGGGAATAAAAATGGACTAACTTTTATCTGAAAAGGTTTGCAGCGGACTTCTAATCGCCATTTGTTTCAATGAATTATAACAAAGTTTTTAGAACCCATGCTACATATAGAAACTAATCCCGAATTTATGCTATCGATTTTACAAACATCCTGTATATTATCTGATTGATTTTTTTATTTTTATGGACTAAATTATCAGCTTAATACTATCTTACTATGTTTTGTTCACATCTCTCTCTCTCTCTCTCTCTCTATATATATATATATATATATATATATATATATATATATATATATATATACGCTCACATATATATACCTGCTATACATAAATGCATGCTGTCATAACCACTTTTACCGATATCGTACGCATCAGTAAATTTCTATAGACGCAACATGAATATCTATAAAGGATTTATACTTAATCTAATTTAGATTCGAATGTTTTCAGATATTTTCATATCATGTGTAAATTTCGATATGAAATAACGTTGGTCATTTTCTATTTTCCTATCGCTATTGTCATCCGTTTCCCTTGAAATCTTCCAAAGGATTTTGACTTCACGGTTCGAACGGAATGTATAAAAAAAACGTGATTCAAAATAATCAATTTCTTGTTTGTTTCTTTTAACTTGTTCATAGCTATTACAAACCAATCGTGACTATTGAGTCGAAGTATATAAAAAATAACATATTAAATATACATACTTCTAAAAAGGGCATCAGAAAAAGCATCGCTTATTATTAATTATTTATTTATTTACTCACTGACAGTTTTTACACAAGTTTTTTTTTACATAGGCGTCATCACTGATCAAGGCCGAGAGACCACTCAAGGATAAGGGTTAAAGAGTGTACAATATTCAAAAGGACAATATAGTAATCGATAGTAATGAAAGTTCGGTAAATTTGTTAACTTAAGTGTAACGGCTCATCAGAAACTTGTTTATGTTGGACTTGAAGACAACCATATTATAGACAGCTGGAAAGCAGGAAAACGGAAGACAATTCCACAGGCGTGCAGTTCTAAGAAAGAAGCTTTGATCATGGAATCTACGTTTAGGTTTAGGCACAGATAAAGAATGGGGGGGATTATTAAGAGTGTTTTCAGCTAGACGAGTGTTTCTTGTGAAAGTTTGGCGAGGGGGGGGCCACCATAGACTGAAGCTCAGTTGAACACTTTCCATGAAAATAACGATAAAGCATAAACAAAATCGCAACATCTCTTCTGTGAGATAGAGGTTGCAGCAAAGAAAAAAGGACATCTCCCACGAGGCCACGAAGTCTATTTTGAACCCTATCAAGACAGGCCAAGTCCTTTCTAGCAGCTCCCGCCCAGAAGTTGTTGTATGTATTGCTTATTAATAATAACAAATCGTGTTCCCTGAACTCTGAGTGACAACAGGTCTCCTCGGATTTCCAGAATTCTTAACCTCTTTCGATAACTATTACAAATAAGTGTTGCCTTATCTCAAAGACCGTTACGATTGATTTCCTTCTAGGAACGAATTTTGGTTTTCCCCGAAAGTTGAGTGACACCATGAGCGGTTCTCACACATTTTATCATCAGCAACTTCTCGCTGACGATAACCAGTAGTGTTCCATCGAGTCTGAATGACAAGTTCTTCTAGATTTCCAGTACTCTCTACTTTTTTTTAATAACCATTGCAAATGACTTTGCTTATCGATAAAGGCAAATACTATTAATTTTTCGATGAAACCAACCATTGGTCTGGTCTGGGATTTGGGTGACCATAAGCCTTCCCAATGGCCCAGTATTTTTCGCACTCTTCTAATGGATGTTTGGTTAGTGTTCTTCTTTCTAGGTGTTTCCATCCTCCTTTACCCTTCCCGAACATGTTGTGTTACGTCAGCCGATGCTGATGCAATATTTTGATCGGGAGACGGAACAGTTCATAAACTTTCTTTCGGATTTAGTTCTCTCTGTTTCACGTGGTGTTTCTTCTATGTTTTCCTTTTATCTCTGTTGCAGCTTACATGCGGTTCGTTATTATTTGTAGCGTATCTGGTCTAATTTGTGCATTTGATTATTTTTCTTTCAGTTGTGTTCATCATTGTCCTCGTTGTAAACGTTGTAAATTTTGCTGGCCAATACGGCAGTTCTTCTTTTGTCTAGTATTTGAATAATTCGTGGCACTTTATAAGTAATTCTACCCGAATGATTATTCCTTTGACTATATCCTTACTATATAATTTCGTTTCTAAGAGCCTTTTTGTTCTTCTTAAGTATCCTTTTATGAACTTCATGTCTGTAGATTTAATAATGTCTGCTTCATAGGTGTCATATTCACAAAACGCCCTCATATCTTCTTCAAGAACTCATATCCTCTTCTTTGGCCAGTTTCATACCTTTCTTTGTCCCCAGTTTTCATCTATTTGATATCTAACAATGTTCATTCTTCTATTCTGTATTCTGTTTCAGTGTCCTAGCAGAAGATTTTAGATTGCCACACGATTTGTAAACCGGTTATTGGTCTGTAGTTGCTTGGATCATTCCTTTTACAATGTTTTTGTGTATTAAACTAATTTTTCCTTTCGTCATTCATCCTGGTACGTATGTTTTGTAAATACATTTTCTCGGTTTTCTTTTCGTAAATCTCTCGGGTAGAATCATGAACTTTGTGGGTGATTAGTTTTTCTGCCCAGAACACTAATTTTTGCGCTATCCTGAAAAGTATTTGTTTATTAAGTATATTTCTCATTCAGTGAAATTTCCATGGATCCTGCTAGTTGTTCTTCTTCTTTTTCCTCTTCTTCTTCTACTTCCTTTTCTTCTTCGGTTTCTTGGTCTTCTTCTTATAATTATTATTAGTAGTTGTAGTAGTATTGTTGTTATTATTATTATTATTATTATTATTATTATTATTTACTATTATTATTAGTGTTATTATTGTTATTATTATTTTATGGTTATTATTATTATTGTTATTTTTATAATTATTGTTATTATTATTAATATTTTCATCATTTATTATTATTATTATTTTTGTTGTTGTTGTTGTTATTATTATTATTATTATTATTATTATTATTATTATTATTGTGGCTATTTTTGTTTTTTATTTTTGTTGTTTTGATTTGTTTTTAACTACATGTTGAGTATACTTATTTTAAATAATTTTCCCAACTCCACCACCCCAAAATATTAATATCTGTGTTGTAACTTGCCTCGAACCCCTGACTACGATTTAAGTATACTTAATGAGAGCGAAACCTGTTTGAATTTGTTGAATTTGCAAGTTGGAATACAAACACTTTGTGGTTTTCTTGTAAACTCAGTTACCAGTTGTTGCTGCCCGACACGGATTTCTATTATTGTACCTAAAATGTGTTCTTCTTCAGAATGGCAACTTATATGGATCAGTTCCTCGAGGCCATTCAACAGCCCCCAAAGAAAAATATGATGAAATAAAATTTGTTCTGGAAAATGGATCATATGTGTCGATGTAAAATGGTTAGGTTTCTCCTCAGGCTACAAGGTGACTACACAAAATGTCCTTGCTTCTTGTGTTTGTGGGATATCAGAGCAAGAACAGAGCACTGGACAAAAGAAATGATTGGCCGTTGCGTAGTGAACTAATTCCTGGCTATATCAATGTTCTAGCTTTTCCTTTGCCGGGGCGTTCCAAATTGTGTTTCCTCTTCTTCACATGAAGCTTAGCATCGGGAAATAGTTTGCGAAAGCTCTTGAGAAAGATGAGGACTGTTTTAAATATATTTGTATGAAATTACCAGGCCTAACCGTAGAGAGATTAAAAACTGGAATTGTTATGGACCACAGATTCGAAATTTAATGAATGAAACAAATTTATGAAATTTTATGAATCCTGCAGAATTGGACGGCGTTTACGAATGTAGTAAAATTATTTTTGGGAAAAATAAAAAAAAATATGTTGAAACATTACTTATAATTCTCCATCAACAATATATAAGCATCAAGTTACATTTTTTTTAACAGCCATCTTGCCCGATTTCCAGAAAATCTAGTTGATGTGAGCGGCGAGCAAGGGGAGCGCTTCCATCAGGACATCAGCGACATGAAAGTAGTTGAGATGCCATCATGCTTGCAGACAATGCTTAGCATTTTTAAAACTTCAAGCTTTAATTGCGAATATTTTGGTTTCATTTAATAAATATGTGTCTTAAAGTTGCATAAAAATATTGTTTCTTCGATTTGCTTGTATTTGCATTGTAGCTGTCGGCTTCCCACAGAAGGGCTATACCATAGCAGAAAAACTAGATCCGATGACAAAAACGCATTTCTAGAATCAGCATCCTCGAATTAGGTAAAAACACTTGAAACATCTTAGGCACTGTGACATTTTTTATTAGTCAGTGCAATCGATAATCGAAATAATCCGATGAAAGAAGTAACAGGAGATTTAAGTTAACACCTTACACAGCCTAACATCACAAGTACATTTGAGAAGATTTATTACTACACAAGCGGAAAGGTCTGGCATATAAAATCGACAGTAGTTTCTTTGATATTACAGGGCGCGTTCGAAATAAATGTGTGTTGAAAGAACAATTTCACCATAAATCATAAATTCACAACGATACTTCACTTTTTCATTTGAAATTTAATTTCAAACCATTATCACCGCACAAGCAATAATGCTAGCCATATAGAATCAACAGCATGCTCTTTTATATGACAGGGGCGTGTTCAAAATAAATGTTTCTGTTTACAGCACAAATGAAGTATGATATGCTAGTATTGCATAATAGGTTTCCACTGTAAGCAATTCGATTTTCAAGGGCAATGTTATCAATGTTCTTTTCAGATCATTTAAACAGCTTCGCTTTTCCCGGAGCTGTTATAGCCGAAATAGCGTGTCGTTGAACTTTATTGGCGGGCCACTAAGATCATTTCATTTCTGTGGTTGTCTGCGAGGCAAACAATTGCGTCGCTTTGTTGGCAATTTCAGAAGAGTGTCACACTTTGAAGAGTGTGCCTTCCTGTCTTATTATTCGCTTATCGAAAACTATGCATTTTGTGTCGATTTAAACGGTTGCCGCAAGACAAACGCGACAAATATAAAAGGGTTATCAATCATTATATTCAATTTTTAGTTTCGGTTGAAATGTTTCCACACAAAAGAAAGTAGTCGAGTGTTACAATGCCGACTCAGCATCTTTATTTATATATCTCTAAAAGGGAACATGTCTGTGTTTGTCTGTGTGCGTGTCTGTGTACATTTCCCTACGCAATAACTCTGTCAATTTTCAGTCTACAGACTTGAAATTTAATATACAGGGTACTGAGATTTGGAAAAATTTGTGTAATCCGTTTTCGGTCAGAAATTTGGCTCTTAAGAGGTAAAAATTCAATGATTTTACCTTTGAGAACTCTACCAAACGTCGCCGCCATTTTTGGGTCTAGTCAATTGAAATTTTTTATATAGGTTCCTTGGACATGGATCTAACTTAATAACTTGATTTGAGTCCAAAACAATAAATGTTAAGGGGGTCATAATAGGGGTCAAGGTTAAAAAAATTGATCGCTTTTTTCTTTTTTTTTTTTTTTTTTTTTTTGCTCACCATACACCTCCAAACATCCGGGCAACGCCGGGCTGAAATGCTAGTAACTAGATATTTCGGTTAGATTGGTAATGTGAAGAGTAGCTTGATGGTGCCAAGAGCATATATTGATCGTGTGCCATCTAAGACTCTATTATAAGGTCGAAATACTACAAAAGTAATATAAATAATATTTTGAATTATATATATATAAACTAGTAGGTAATCAGACGTTACCCGGGATTGATTGATGATCAACGAATGTTTTACACTCCCATATTTTTATTGTCGTCGAAATAAGTGAAATCGTTCATTTTGCAATAAAATCGATTTATTAACTGCTCTAGTTGAGGACCCATTGCTGTGCACGGGAATGAAGTTCACATGCCTCCCCCTAGTGATTTAGCCGAGAATACACTGTAGTCTATATTGCACTATAGAAACCCTACTGTTAATTCATAAAATTATTTTTCATATAAAACGACTTGAATTAAAGTTTAAAATGCAAAAGTCAAGCATCATGCTCCAGTTGTGCTTTAAACAAAAACATTCATTTCGAACGCATCCCTGTCAGATCAAAGAACCTACGGTGGATTTTATATGCTGGGCTTTTGTACTTGTGTGATAATAAAACTTCTCAAATGCACTTGTGATTTTAGGCTATATCAGGTGTTCACTTGGGTAAAAATCGCATGTTCAGTCTTTCATCGGATTTTTTATTACCGACATTCGATACTTATCAAAGACATTCAGATACAAAAGCTATTTAGGAACACTGCCAGATACATGAAGTACATTTATCTGAAATTTAATAAAGATGGAATCAGCCGTTGTTGAGTCTACAGAAAACGAACTAACACACACACATACACACACATACACACACAAAGTTCCTTCTTTATAATAATAAAAATGTAGATATAACATTCAATTGAGTATTGATAGTCCACAGATTCTAGACGTAAGGAATCAAAACGTGGTTTATATTTAGGTTTTTTGTTTTATGCAAAGGAGAAAAGGAGTGTGAGTCCTTCGTAAAAATTCTGATATATCCGAAATTTAACCAAGCTTCTCTCTTTACATCACCAACATTCTGATCCACATCTGGCATCAATTGAAATGAATGGGTCTCGTCTTCAGGAGGCCTCAAGTTTTGACAACCTTCTGGGATGGACCATTACTCCTGATCTTAAATGGAACACGTACATCAAATCTGTTGGCAAGGCCGCTGGAAAAATGGTGGGATCTTTCTATCGATCCCGTAGATATCTCACTGCTGAGGCAATTCTCTATCTATATAAGAGCCAGGTACGTCCAAGGATGGAATAATGTTGCCACATCTGGGCAGGAGCTGCTAGAAAGGACTTGTCCTGCCTTAATAGAGTTCAAAATAGACTTCGTAGCCTCGTAGGAGATGTCGTTTTCTCTTCCCTGCAACATCTATCTCACAGAAGAGATGTTGCGAGTTTGTCTCTGATGTATCGTTATTTTCATGGAAAGTGTTCAACTGAGCTTCAGTCTATGCCCCCCCCCCTCGCCAAACTTTCACAAGAAACACTCGTCTAGCTGAAAACACTATCAATAATTCCGCCCCACTCTTTATCTGTGCCTAAACCTAAACGTAGATTCCATGAACAAAGCTTCTTTCTTAGAACTGCACGCCTGTGGAATTGTCTTCCGTTTTCCTGCTTTCCGGCTGACTACAATATGGTTGTGTTCAAGTCTAAAGTAAATAAGTTCTTGATGAGCCGTTCCATATAAGTTATCAAATTCACCGAATTTTCATTACTAATGATTACTATATTGTCCAATTTCTACTGTACACTCTTTAACCCTTATGGTTGAGTGGCCTCTTGGCCTTGATAATGTGGTGATGCCTGTGTAAATATATCAATCAATCTATATATAGGTATAGGTGAAGTGACCTTGTATGTGTATGCGTGAAACAGCCTCTACCAAACTACTCTGTCAATTTGGGGGCTATAGACTATACACCCAAAATTGAGAGAGTAGTTTGGTAGAGGCTGTATCATATATATATATATATATATATATATATATATATATATATTTTCAGAATGTGAGAGATTGTATATAATAAATTCCACAGCCAAACAACGTCGCAACCCACAAGAGCCATGACTGTCATGGTTCTTGTGGGTTGCGACGTTGTTTGGCTGTGGAATTATATATATATATATATATATATATATATATATATATATATATATATATAATTCCACAGCCAAACAACGTCGCAACATATCACGTCGCATATATATATATATATATATATATATATATATATATATATATATATATATATATAATTCCACAGCCAAACAACGTCGCAACCCACAAGAGCCATGACTGTCATGGTTCTTGTGGGTTGCGACGTTGTTTGGCTGTGGAATTATATATATATATATATATATATATATATATATATATATATATATATATATATACGTTTATGGAAAAAATATTCTTTATCAGGTATATTTTGCCCTTTATTTATGCCAATGCTTTTATTTATCAAGCTCGATAGATGTCAAATCTTACAATGAGGCATATTCATGTGGTGGACAAAAAGCTATGTTCCAAATACCAAGATTTTATTTATCTCACCATTTTATTTTTTAATTTTTAAGTTTTCACATCTTAAAGAAGTCGCTTAGTAGTGCAGAAACAATCGGTTATTATTATGTCAATCCTGAATTTTTCCGCGTTGATTTGAATTGAATTTTTATTACTTTAGAAAGGAAATAATTGGAATAAGGTATGATCACATAAAGCCGAAAAAAGTTGCAACGCGTGGTATGTTATTGAAGCGATATTTGATCCAATTAAATATATGTGTGTATGTTGTTGTTTCTACAGCCATAGATAGGATCATGCTTCGCTCTCCTTTGATCTCCTCAGTAGGACACATCTGAACTCAAGATTCAAAACTCGAGTCACTTGCATGAGAGGCGGATACACTACCACGCCACACACAGAAATGTCTTACAACCATCACAGACCATATGAACTATGATAACGAGCTGTTTGTAAGATTTACCAACTCTTCTAAAGAGCCCAATGTTTCGTCGCAGGAGTTTACATTTACTAGAACGTCCTAAGGAGAGAACCTCGTGAACAAACGGTGTTTTAATTTAATGTACGATATTATATAATTGTTTTTACACATTCACACACATACACACACACACACACACACACACACACACACACATATATATATATATATATATATATATATATATATATATATATATATATTAGTGATGGAACGATTCCAATATTTTTCCCGACTCCGATGTTGCATAGGGGACATTCATATTGATGAATTTATACAGTTCTGGAGTGTTTCTTCTGAACACATATAGCGAGGAGAGGGTGATCAGTTCTTTTAACACAGGAGGGAACAGTCATTACTTATGATAGAGAAAGGGACACATTATTTAGATGGGTTATATAAAGTTTATTAATAATGCTGATTTCACATTACCTTCAATTTGGTAGAATGATGACACGAAGACGGCAGTTACAAAAATATGAGATGTTATTTTATTCCATTTGACCGGTCAAAATGGTGATGACATCCAGGAATTCAAAGTCGTTTCTACATGTTTAATGTTTTAACCCTTCTCTTCTAAAGGGACCCTCCTCTAGCTGCCTTTGCTGACTGCTCTCTCTCTCTCTCTCTTTCTCTCTCTCTCTCTCTCTCTCTCTCTCTCTCTCTCTCTCTCTCTGCCCGACTGCCCCGACTGCCTTCTTCTTCGGCCGAACGAACTCCTATATTGAGAATTCATTTCTGCTATGACGTCATGTATGATTCATGTATGTGTATCATGTACGTCACGTGCCACACAAACATGGGGAACTCACGTGGCCTAAACATACGTGGTTCGCACATGTTCCCAAATAATTTCTGCAAACAAAGAATTCTCACTAACCTATTTTTTCCTAGCCTATTTTTCAACATATTTAAATTGCATTGTTCATTATTTTCTATCTGACCTTATTTTAACTCAGTTTTCATAAAAAGAATTGAACAGTTAAATTCTTTTTACAACAACATATCTAAACTATTTTATGTGCAACTGAACAATGCGAAATTCCATTTCTGAACCTTGCTTACAAAGTTCAAATCACGGTCTATCCTAATCTCATTTTCACTTATCTATTGTTTTTCTTACTTACAAGAAAAGGGGAGCCTCTCTTGTAACACCGATACAATTACTGATTCCGTACTAAATTCCCGATTCCCATGCAATTACCGATTCCGATTCTTTATAAATCTCTTAATATTTAACTATAAAAATGTTATTTTGTCCTGATTAATGTTAAAACACATCTTAAATGTCCCTATATTTTCTCAAACGTAAAACCACACTCGTGAGGGGGGGGGTCTAGAGCTTTTCGTCTTACTGGAAGGTTAAATCAATAAATATTTATTATTTTATAATTACAACAAGCAGTGGAAGATGTTTTTTTAAATCAAAATCAAATAAAGATAATTAAAGGAATCGGTTTTGGCATCGGAAAATAGGCTCAAATTTTTCCGGTACCACAAAAAAAGCTCCAATTTTTCCGATTCCCAATTCCGATTCGGATTAATCGTCTCAATACTAATATATATATAACACCGCAGTCTACACGGATTATGAAAGTCATAAACTTTTAACTGATATTTCACCATCACTGAGCTCTTCAGTAAAACGTATCTGCCTAAGTACTAAAACAAAATTGACGTGTATGCGAAAATATTCGATTTCAAACGAGTAAGTATTCGTATACAAATAACTATACAATAAGAAAAGTGAAAGTGACAATATTTCGATATTACCATCTAATTTTTGGCAATTTGGATTATTTGGACTACTGTTCTACTATTGGATAATATTGTCACAACTTTTCGGCCGATATAACGGCCAGCCTTCTCGAACTCGGGAACATCTCTGCCGAAGTTGATAATCTACGCGGAATTTTGACCGAACCCCTTTATTTACTCCATTGAGTTAATTTGATATCCTTCTGTCAGCTATGGCATGTTCAAAGTATTAAGTAATTTGTAGTTATATTCTTAGTATTGCTCGCACTGATGATCGAACCTGCAACCCCAAAATAGTGTCACTTACAAACACCTAGTTCTTTATCCGTTACGCCACGGCTCCTTTCGTAAAAACGTCCAAAAACATAGTGTGTGCATATTTAACCAGTCCTCGTAATTTATTTATACGATTTAATACTGACTAAGCTACTTTTGTAGGTTTTTAATGGTGGTAGGAAAGGAGTGGGGTAGGACATTGTCAGTAGCTTATTACTTACACGGTTCTTAAAGGCAATTCACTATCCTTAAAAGAAAAAGCAAAATATGTTTACAACACCAGAGGCTAATAAAGTGGCGCATCTACTTCAGTTAACAGTACTACATGAAGACAATGCTGAGCAAATACAAAAATACGAGTGTAATGAATATCTTTTAAGAGATTGCAAGGATACTGCCCACTTCCTTATGGAAATTGGATTATGGAATTTGTTAGTCGCAGTTTGGAACGCTGGCTGCTAAGTTTAGGTTTGAGCTTTAGAAACGTGAATAAAGTTATATTCACACACAGGCTCCTTCATAGACTTTGATAGACTATGGATTTCTACGAAGAGGTACCTGCGCGTGATTTTTTTTTTTTTTTTTGTTCTTTATTTTTTTTTTTGCGGCAAGAGGTGCGCAATCTCCAACCCATCTCTCCTGATTCGAAATTGTTAAATACCAGTGGCAAGTGAAATGTATATACAGGGCGATTGGAAACAAATACCGAACAAAGCGGAAATCACATACATCGCCTAGAATTCCCAAATGGTCACCCATCTGGTACCAACCAGGCTCAACGTTGCCTAACTTCGGTGATCTAATGAGAACCGGTGTGTTAACGCGATTATACCATGCAGTTAATAGCATTGTTTGAGTCATGAAGACAGAATGCGCTCTGTTTCGGGACGTTTCACTATTCAGATTCCATAGTACATTAAATCCGAAGAGTAAAAGGTCTCGAAACAGAGCGCATTCTTCTTTCATGACCCAAACAAATTGGGAATTTTGAATTGGTTTTGAGAACCGTGCAAGTAATCAGGTATAAACTACATGGTATAATAGAGTACCTTCTGGTTGCACTCTTACAAGCTGTATCTTCCATCCTGAATAAAATACCTTTTTAGTAATGAGCATTTTTCTAAGCCAGAGTTCACTTTACCTAGTGCGCTGGCTTTTCAATACTTACTATGGCCTTGGGTATAACCATTTGCAGAGAAAGCAAGTAAACACATTTAGCACGTCCAAATAAATGTCCACGTCAGTAAACACAGGTAAGCACTATTCTACCGTAGAATATTTAAATTTACATGCATCTTTGCCAGTGGAATTTATATGTTTTGTTCTCTTTTTATATGTTTTTATCTGGTTCAGCCTTTCATGGTATTTTCTTTATTATATTGTAAGTCAAAGGTAAACATAACACACAGTTTACTCATAAGAAAATGAGGCCGATTTAGCGACTGTGTATTCTTTGAAAGCAACGTAGATTTTAGATTTAGATAGAAACGCGTAAAAGTCGCCTCTTCCAGCAAGATTTAAGATCTCATTGGAGAAGCCATTTACAAATCGTTTTTACTTGAGAATTACATTATTGAAGATGCTACCAGGTCAGCAATTTGCTGGTTTCATCGTTTGTATCAGGGTCTTCAACATCAGATAATTTCACTCAGAAACTCGGTCCGGCTTAAATCAAGAACGGGTCCTTACTTGTAAAGTGGCGTAGTTAATAATTACTTTTTAAGCACACAGAAAGAGCAAAAAAAATCATTGATAGTTGTACCTATTTACTATGCCTCCCCACGGGACAGAGTTAGACACCAGGGTCGTTTTTTAACGTGGAGAAAAGGTACAAAAATAAAAATTGTCTCAGTCGTGAAGGATTTCTCCTCCACCGAAAGAGAACAAGAAATGGAAGTGCAGCATCTGAAGAACAGATGGTATTTATTTGCTCCCCCACCGAGCAAATTAGGCACAAGGCCGATTTTTAATGTGAGGAGTGAAGGGAGGGGGAAGGGAAAAAGGGGACCAGCTCCCGAGAGGTGAGAAATGGGAGCTGGTTAATGGTCAGGCATGTGGGGTTGCCCCCACATCTGGTCTTTGCTAGTCATAGCTAGTCATAGCTAGTCATAGCTTGCAACATCTGAAGAACAGATGGTATTTATTTGCTCCCCCACCGAGCAAATTAGGCACAAGGCCAATTTTTAATGTGAGGAGTGAAGGGAGGGGGAAGGGAAAAAGGGGACCAGCTCCCTAGAGGTGGGAAATGGGAGCTGGTTAAAGGTCAGGCATGTGGGGTTGCCCCCACATCTGGTCTTTGCTAGTCATAGCTTGCAGTATCTGCCGGAACAGATACTACACTTTGATCTTGTCCCGAAGGCCAAGAAGTAGTTAAATTAGTTGTTATTGTAAATGTTTTACAGAGGAAACAATAGATTTTAGCAAACATTACGCAAATGGTAATATAATATTCAATATTTGCAGTAGAAGTAAACATAGATTTTGTTACGGCATAATCACGTTTGACTCACAGGATCCTGTTAGATTACCAAAGTTAAGCAACGTTTAAGCATTTGGAAATACCAGGTACTGTATGTGCTCTCCGCTTATCTCGGCATTGTTCTCGGTTATCATAAATTTCTCCTTTCTACTCGAATCCACAAGTGTCGATTCAGGAGAGTTGTGTTCGGGATTGCTCCACCCTTGCTTCACATTTACATGCGCAAGCACCCTAAGATGTAGTATCTATTCTCTCTCACAACTGAACAGATGCGTTGGTGCAGTCTTAACACTGAGTGCCAAATTTAATCTATTCTGAACATGTGAATGTTGAATCTGCTTTATAATTCTACTTTCCCGCACAAGTGAAAAATAATTACTTGGCAATCATTACATAGGGAGATAAAAGAGGAGACAATAGTCTCGCGTAAGAATGCTTGTACGTGATCCAAGATGTCCGCCGGAGCTTCTCAAACAAAATATTCGTATTTGTCTTACGATTGAAAAATCACTTTATCTGATCAACTACTCGTTTCGTGTCTTTCGCCGACTTGCTCAAATTAACACTTGGCTACTTCCAAATTCTATTATCTCTTAATATTATGTAATAAAGATATTGAAACGAGCGCTTATAACCGGTCGTCTTTGCTTACATTGCGACTCATCTTTCTTCTTATCATCAAACCTATGTTAACTAAATCTACGAGTAATCTATTTTCATTCCACCCGAATCGATCAGAGGAGATTGAACCTTAAATAGTTATGACGTCAGAATCAGATATGCATCATTAAACCCCTCAACTGAACCCCTCAACATTTATCGACACCAGTTAAATGTTTACGAAGTCGATGCAGTTGATGTCAGCACAGTTAGGAGATGGATTCGTAGATTTCATAGTGACGACAGAGATGTGAGTGACAAAGCGCGCTCCAAACTTTTACAATCAAGGCATAAAAAGAACCTTTCAAAATTAAAGTGTGAATGGTGGTGACTATATAGAAAAATAAATTTTGAAACACAAAAGATCGCTGATTTAAATGGTACCGCCCCTGCTTTCCTAACTCTTCGACGTTTTAGTGGTTTTATTAAAAAATATGGGCGCCATCGTATTATAAATAAACTAAGAGGTCGTCCGGTGTTGCCCGGTTGTAAATACGCATAAATATTATATTTTAATTATTTCAGATTTCTTATTATCAATTGATTACTATCCAATATATAGTAGTGATTTCAAAAGTTATTTAAAAATCATGGCTTAGATACCATCCGTCCAAATCGAAACCAGAACGTATAGCGCTCCAGCCTTAATCAGTATTTATCTTTCAAGCGTTGTCATTGAGTTACAGACAAATGGTTACAAGAAGTTATAAATTAAGCGATTTTGAGATATGAATGTTTAATTTTGAAACAACAGGCGTAATGTTTTATTCGGTTTACTCTGTGAAGGCCAGCCGTTTGTTTTAAATTTTTATAATTTAGCAGCATTTTTTGCCGGTTAAAAAAAAACAAATTAAAAGTGCGCTAAAATGTCAAATATCCTATATATCAAATTTTAATTCTGTAAATCAAATATTCAAAAAGGAGTTATGATCAATATATATATATATATATATATATATATATATATATATACATATATATATATATAGTGTGTGTGTGCGCGCGCGTGTGTGTGTGCGTGTATGCATATTAAAAAAATTTTCCATGTGCTGGAACGTTTTCATCTTAAATTCTACGCAATTATGCAGAATGTAGAAACTATGCATAAATATAATTCAGCGTAATAATAAAATGAAACCAATCATCTAATAAGAAAACATAAAATTTTAATAAGGAATTAATCAAGGCACGTTTTTTTTTAAAAAAATGTGCAAATTAGTTTACTTTCATGTAGCCGCTCGCATATCTATGACTGAATATATTAAAAAGTTTGTTTTCATAATTTTTTAACAGAAAAAGTAGGCTTTAAAAATTAATGTCAGGGCAAGAAAAACTCAACTTTATGGGCATATAGATTAGACAAACGCTATAACATTCCAATTTGTATTTATTGTAATAATTTTGCATTAATTGGACTGTACTCATCATCTTAGATGTTAACGTTTCGATCGTTGTAACCTCCGATTTTAGACGGGTTCTTGTCGAACTCAGTAACGAAACGAATGAATCAGCTCTGATCGAAAGTCCAATCGTAAGTACGGGTGGTAGTAAGAAAATAATAAAAATTACTTATTCAACTTGACGATAGCTGAAAAGACGAGAATAATCTACCCCTTCGTAGATTTAATAAAGGTTCAGTTTTTAATTTTTACAGATTCTAGAGTTCAACTACTCTCTCACTTAAAAAAAAGGTCAAAGATTACATCGGCAGAAATAATAATAATTAGAATAAAATCCAAGATCAAAACGAATAAGACAAACGTTACAAATCATCAACATAATGTTTCATTCGATTTTGGAACAATTCATTTTGAAATAGAGAAAATCGAGTTTTTTCTTAAGCTGGCGAGAAGGATTAACCAGATTTATAGATTGGCAGTTGGATTCCAATGAATATTACGAGAGGCTTGAAAATATATGCATATCATTTACTCAAATCAAATAACCGCATAGGAAACAGCAATTCTTCTCCATATTTTTCAAAAAAAAAAGTGTATATGAACTGAGGAAGACAATAAGGGAAGCCTTGTGTCACGAGGTTGCTGAAGGTAGACCTGAGGTGCGCTTTTTATTCTCCATTAGTGTGAAGGGACGATGGCCTCCCTGAAGATCATCTAACAAAGGCGTGTCCGACGAAGGTGTCAGATTAACCTCCGGTAACCTAATCATGTAGCTCGTTTAGGGAAGTTTCGATGGTGCTAATAATAATTACAGGTAAAAACGCCGAGTTCAGCTGATTCAGCGAAATCGGAGTTCGCAATCGCTTTCGTCTTTGGCAATCAGATGATTTCATTTTTGTTTGGAAAAATTGAAAAAGCTGATGACGTACGTACGAGCGGTTATACAGACAAATGTAGTCTTATTCATATGAAATTGAACGCTTAGATTCTAATTGCAGAAAGGATGAAGCCATTTACTGATGGAGAGTTCTTCAAAGAATTATTGTTCAAGGTAGCAGATGTTATTTGTCCAGAAAAAAAGGAATTATTTTCTGCTATCAGCTTGTCGTCAAGAACAGTAACAAGGCGAATTGAAGAATTGGCAGCAAATGTCAGAAGTGGATTGAAGGGGAGTTTAAATAATCTGGAGTATTATTCCATTGCTATCGATGAAACCACAGATATTAAGGATACTTGTCAACTTGCTGTGTTTGTGAGGGGTGTAACACAAACATTTCATATTGTGGAAGAATTTGCAAAATTGATTCCTATGAAAGACACTAGCACTGGAGCATATATTTTGCAAAGCGTAATAAAATGGATTACAGAAATGAATCTGGATTTATCAAAGCTTTCTGGAGTAATCTCAGATGGAGCACCAGCAATGGTTGGAGAGAAAAAGGGGTTTGTTGCATTGCTCCAAAACCATATAGGTATCGATAAACAAATAATCAAACTTCACTGCATTATTCATCAAAAAGCCTTGTGTGCAAAATCACTGAATTTTAAGCACATCATGGCAGTGGTCGTAAAAACAGTGAATTTTATATTGTCAAGAGGGCTGAATCACCGCCAATTCCAATAATTTCTAAAACAAATCGAAGCAGAGTATGGCGACCTTACATATTTTTCAAATGTTCGATGGCTTACCCGTGGGAAAATGCTGGAGCGAGTATATGCATTGAGAGAAGAGATTTCCATGTTTTTAGAAAGCAAAGAACAAGATAATTCTCACTTTCTATATCCACAGTGGGTTGGCAAGTTAGCTTTTTTAGTGGACATCACGACCCACATGAACACTTTGAATCTTGAGCTTCAAGGAAAGAAAAAGGATGTATTTGAGATGTTTAGTCAAATTAATGCTTTTGAGAGCAAACTTCAACTGTGGGAATCACAGCTTCAAAAGGGAAACTACTCTCATTTCTCAAGTCTCCAAAATCACAAGAAAGATTTTATACCGGACTTCTTTGTGAGCTCTATTAAGGATTTGAGAAAAGAGTTTTCGTCTCGTTTTGCTGACTTCCGGAAATATAGAATTTTATTTAAGTTATTTGGTACTCCTTACGAAACAGATGTTGAGCAAGTGGCAGAAGAATATCAGCTGGAGTTAATTGACTTGCAGTGCAATGAATCTTTGAAATCGAAATATCATTTCGAATCCACTGCTGACTTTTACAAGAAATATATATTGCCAAGCGGAAAATATGAAAACATCATGGCTAATGCGAAACTGATGATGTCATTATTTGGCAGTACATATGCCTGTGAACAAGTTTTTTCCAAAATGAAATATACAAAAAGTCATTTGAGAAGTAGATTGCGTGACGATCACCTGGATGATGTTTTGCTTTTATCATCAACAAATATTTCACCTGATGTAGACAAGTTATCACACAATAAGCAGAAACAGGGGTCTCATTAATCATTTATCATTTCTTGTTTTTTGTTTGTAAAAAGGACTTTGTTTTTTTTATTGTGATAGTAATTATAATGAGTATTGTTTAAATAAAATTATTATATATTAATCCTTTCTTTTAACACCCTCCAATTTATTTATATATTTTTTATATATGGTTCTCCATTACACTTAGCTATACTGTTTGGCCCTCTCCATGATACTACATACTTATTTGGCCCTCTCTCCAAAAGGTTGCCGACCCCTGGCTTAGAATATGGTACAGATATCCAAGTAGCAAAGAACACGGTGATTTAAAAATTGAATTCATTACTGTCGAATAATGATAGGAAAATCGGAATCACTCTATCTTTCAGTTGTTCTTTGAGTGTGCGTACAAAGATAGACTTTAAAATGGACCAGAAGGATAACAGTTTTTTTTTAATTAGCAGGATTCGTAGAAATTACACGGAATAAGAAATATATTTAATCAACAATTATGTTTTTATAGTTGATGATTAAATATTATACATTTATCTAGATAGCGTGGAAAATAGTTTGTCTTTTTTATTCATTTCTTTTTTTTTTTTTTTTTTTTGTAAAAAAACAATGACACACAGCAACTATGAGTTTATTAACATTCCTATGGAAGTAGTTTCCACTGTATTTTAAGTACAAAAATTGACCCAAAATGAGATAAATTAATAAGTATTATTAAATACTCAGAAAGTAATAATGTGTTACATAGTTCAATACAAATAATAAATCACATTCTAAGAACCAATCTTTAACTTACTCCTTAAATCCAGCACCTCTCAGCAGACAATGTTCTTTTTTGCCCAGTTTCTTTCGTATGTTCCCGTTTTACGTAACGTTTTGCTAACTTTTCTTTGGCGAAGAACCATTGCACGTCTAAATTACTTTCTCACACCATTACAACGGTGATCATGTATCATTATAATGATATTCGAAAATGAAGCTACATCAAGTGGTGGTCACTCTCATGTTCTTATCCAAGGTTGCCAGCATAGGTATTTAATGATAAATTTTGCGAATTTAGCATTTTGTGAAGCAGTTTGGCCTTTAAAAAAAATTTTTTTTCAAAAGTTAACGTACGTACTAACATAGGAAAAATTAAGCAAAATATATCATTGTTATTTTTTAATATTGTGTTTAAGTTATTCTTTTGCTTTCTACAGAGAACCAGTATTCAGCAATAACACGTGATCTAGTTCGTCCAATCATTGATCTCTGAATCTCCAAATCCCTTCTGTCTACAATACTGGATAGGGCTAATCTAATTTTAATATGACAGACTAAATCAATAATTGTATCAATAATATCGATTCTAAATATTGGATATTGATATCAATTTTTTTCATATATTTCTATATTAATAATTGATGGGATTTCAAATCAATACTGAAGAAAAAAAACAATATTGAAGAAAAAACAATATTGAAGAAAAATACTTTTGAAGAAAAACATGTTGAAGAAAAAACAAAGCTGAAAATCAATCCTAAGAATAAAATCCTATTAATTCAAAATTTGGATGAAGTAACCGACCAATGAAAATCGATAAAATCCATATTTTTATATTATTGTTATTGAGCAAATCGGAATCGTGCATAAAACCCACGAAGTTCGATTTCGTTGACCTAAGTTATTCATTATACCTGCAAAATTGCGAGTCTTATCACCAACGCACTAAATATTAAGACCCAGAGTTTCTCACTAATCCAGGAAGGTTTAATCCAGAAAACCTTAAGAAATTATACTGTGAAACGATAAAAGAGTCGTCCAAAAAAAGAAAATTACAGCTTTATTTTAAAACTTTTATTGAAAACATAAATTCAGGTAACTTGATTATGTAGTAGAGCTGACATTTATTCAATGTAGCCGCCTTAAGCTTCAATCACCGCCTCGATACGGGTCCTAACTGGGAGCATGCCTTTTCCTCGGCGAATACCCGGCGAATGGCGGCAATCAGGCTGGCTTTGATGTTGTGGAAGGTCATGTTAGTGATGTTTTCGAAGTATGATCAAAGGTAATAGTCTAGCGAGTTTAGGTCCAGGGAGGAGGGAGGCAGTGAGAGAAAGGGTACAAAGTCGTAGCACTTCTTCTGAAGTTTAGCCTAGGTCTTTTTTGACTTGTGAGCCGGCGCTGAGACCTACTGCCATACCCATGTCTGCCAGCGGTCACTTCATTGCACAAGGGGATCACCATACTCTTCAACACATTCAGGTGCACTTTGGTGAATACACGTTGATGTTCACTTCCAAGCTTTCTAAGATATAAGGTGGCTTTATGTGAACCTTGAAATAATTATGGGCATATCCCTGTCATTCGTGGGAATCCCGCGATGCATTTAAGGGAATATTAAATGCACAAGCAGTCCCCAGTTGCTTGTTTATCACAGTGCTTGATATTCTAATATAATCACCAATTTGTACTGACAGGCTCAACATTGCTTAACTTCCGTGTTCTTCCGAACACCGACAGTGTTACAGTGTTTCAACTGCATAATGAAATACGTCGGATTAAATAATTAATTTAAAAAAGCAGTTAATTACTTCCCCTTTCTGGTATTTTTAGTGTTTATTAATTAGTAAAATCGTAACAATGTAATGGGATAAGAGTAAAAGTATAACATAAATAAGGATTTAATATGTAAATGACGATCTGTCTGGTCAGTCACCTTGGCAACAAGTGTTTGATTTGATTGCGTAAATATATTTTATTCAGCATCAGCGTTTTAAACTTTCTTCATTTTTTGCTGCAATTTTTTAACGCATATTCACTAATTTATTTGCTAACTTAGAGTGTATGAACTTTGATATAACAGATCACGGGTTTTACAGTTTACAGCCAAACCAGTACAATCTTAAAACTTTTAGAATATTTCATGTTAACCTACGCAAATTAATTAGAAGTAATTATTTGTTTCATCACTGTACAAATTAAAAAAAAAACTTCCTTTCCTTCTCATGCAAATATAAAGGTTTACGTGCTTTATGTAAAATATAATATCCATTAGTGTTCGACGTATTTATGCTATTATGGTTATCCAGGTCGTTTTTGTTTTACGGCATATCAAACCTTTTCAGATTATTTAATGCCGAATCCAGTTATTTTGGAGAAAATTTTTTAATAGAATTTTTTTTCCAAATCGGTTTCTATTTGACCCACAGTTGGGACCCCCAACAGGTACTACCACTCCGGGTCAGAGTGGACCTGGGAGCAATGGCAATTAATGGGTGGCTCCACACTCCCCAAAGCCCGCAAGCTGGGACCTCACCATCGGATATAGTTTAAGGTCATATACAGGACCATATGGTTATCCAATTTAATTGTTATCCAGTTTAGTCTTTGACTTCTGGGAATATTTTCTATTTTCAATTTTAAGTCGAGCGTAGATATCAAACGCAAACAGGTAAAGTATGTTTGTTAAGGATAAGATTGATTTTTCAACTGTGTATACCTTGAGGAATACGTAGATTTAAAGTTTAGTCAGAAAAGCGTGAACGACGTCGACTGCGATAAAACTTGAAATCTTACTTGAAGAAGCCATTTGCAAATCATCTTTGATTGAAACTTACTTCTTGAAGATTTTTCCAGGTTAGCTATGTGCTGGTTGTGTCGGCCGTATCAAGGTTTTTAATATCGGGCATTTTGAATCAGTAATATGGTCTTGCTCTGATCAGAAACAAGTTCTCACCGTTAAAACTGCGCGCTAACAAAATCCATTTTTTTATTAAAATCTTGCGTAGGGTCTTGCTTTTCATGAATGCGAAATTTATTAAATTATTTTTCTCATGTGAAATTTAGAAAAATTATGAAGTTATGGATCAGAGGTAAAAGTGCGCAATAGTTAACATAAGATAACACTGAAAGCCAGAGAAAAAACATGCAATTGATTAGAATGAAAGTCTCTACTCAACCGGTTGTTTTAATGTTTTTAAGAGTTTGATTTCCCATTTCTTCTAAAAATTCTATCAGTTGTATATTCAGACAGCATTTATTTTCTTTGATGCACGTTTATTTAATCAATAGTAATAATTCTTATTCTGTTTGAGTATGAACAGTTATTTTTTTTTGTATCTCATCACGTACCTGACGAAGACTAATGAAAGTCGAAAACATTCGCAGATATGACGAGTTCCTGCTCACACTCTCGCAGAACATTGGATCATCGGATCGCAAACTTTAAGGAATGGATGAACACCAAAAAAAAACGAACAGTAAGTGTGACTTGTTTATACAAACATGTATTAAAAAGTTTGTCATCTGAGAATCTATTTTTAATGGCAGCCAACACACGTAGGCATGATGTGACGGCTATTGAAGTCGATTATCAATAAAAACAAGGCGTTACAAATAAAAATGTTGTGAAATAAACGTTAACACTTGTCTGGTTAGATAGAGAATTTCATTCTAATGAGTTTGATATAAATTGCCTTGTTAAAATTCTTAATTTTACGAGGTTTACGTAACAGAGCGCGGACGCGCGTCTGCAAATGCATGCGAAACAACGTCATCGGTAAAGGAAAAAAACATAACAACGAGAAAGAGCACGTTGAAGAAGTTGATGACATTAGAGACATAGATGACGTTCGATATCACGTTAAAGACGTGAATAACGTTCGAAAGCACATCTGGGAATACGATCACGTGAGAGACGTCACAAATGTAACGAGAGAATAAGGAAATAAATATCATTGTTACAAAAAAAAAGAGTTGGAGTTACTTCCTATTCTTTGTCAACTTTGCGACTGGGGCGACTTAGAAATCTGATATGTAGATAAACGTCTTCGAAGAAATTTTACTTTGCTATAATTGTATTTGTTTAACGAAGCATATCTCAACGTTTTTCTCTTTCGTAAGTGTTAAAATAAATTGCCTGCCTCAAAGCACGCCAGTGCAAATTCAAAATTAGAAATCATCTCTTTTTTGGTTAATATTCGAAATAGTTCGTCTGATTATCAGCAAAACATTTCTGGAATGACTGGTTTAAGGAAAAATAAGTGCTTTTGGAAAATAAACTTTATACTGTTCCTTAATATTTGAGATAAGGATTGCTAATCGGCATTACTTGGAGTATTCGGGATACTGTGCCATAAAAGGGGTACGAGAGGCCTTCAATAAGTTTTTAAACTTTTGTACAAACATTTAAAATTGTCGTAGACATTTGAAAATTCAATATATCATCGCTATACATTTTATGAGATGACTGATCAATTTTTATAATTTCTGATTCAAATGAACAGCTACACCAGGAATTGGAATAATAAAGCCTGATTTTCACAGCTGGTTAATTTCAAAAATACAATCTGGACATGAGTAGACGTTATGCTTAATTTTTAATTTTCTTAGAGAAAATATGAGTATTTCAAATTGTTGGATATATAATTATTTCAGCGTTTGTCGTTTGATTGTGGCAATAGGAACTACAAAAAAACACTTACGAGTATTTATTTTTCATTTTTTGTTATTTATGTCTAATCATATAAATTTAATCGAACATTCTAAGAAGTAAGTAATTATTACATCTATATAAATGGTCCTGGATGTGACATTAAACTATATCCAGTGGTGAGGCCCCAGCTTGCGGACTTTGGGGAGTGTGGAGTCACCCTTTAATTGCCATTGCTCTCAGGTCCACTCTGACCCGGAGTGGTAGTACCTGTTAGGGTTCTAACTATGGGTTAAATAGAAACCGACGTGATAACAACAAATACATTCTATTAAAAAAAATTTCTTCAAAATAACTGGATTCGACATTAAATAACCTGAAAAGGGTTGATATGCCAACCAATCAACCAACCAATCCACAGAAATGGTCAATTGATGTACATCTTATTATAAATTTTCCTACTGTCTGTCTGTGTGTGACGCGGTTTATCTCAGCCTACAGGCAACCCACCCAGGCAAGTTAGGTACTGAAATGAAGCTTATGACCTAGCAGATGTTTTAGTGATATTTATATCCATGTTTCGTGCATGGAAATGCAAAAAAAATGCAAAAAATGCAAAAAAAAAAAAAAACGATTTACTAAACAACGTTTTATTTACTGGATATTTTTCCGGTCTTCACCGGAAGTTATTATCTCCCTTAGTAAGTTCGATTTACTGTGTGTCTGTGTGTGTGACGCGGTTTATTTCAGCCTACATGCAACCCACACAGGCAAGTTAGGAACCGAAATGAAGCTTATGACCCAGCGAATGTTTTAGTGATATGTATATCCATGTTTGGTGTATGGAAATGCAAAAAAAAAAATGCAAAAATATAACGATTTACTAAACAACGTTTTATTTACTGGATATTTTTTCCGGTATTAACCGAAAGTTATTATCTCCCTTAGTAAGTTCGATTTACTGTCTGTCTGTTTGTCTGTCTGTCTCTGTGTGTGACGCGGTTTATCGCAGCCTACAGGCAACCCACCCAGGCAAGTTAGGTACCGAAATGAAGCTTATGACCGAGCTTATGTTTTAGTGATATTTATATTCATGTTTGGTATATGGAAATGCAAAAGAATGCAAAAAAAATCACGAGTTACTAAACAACGTTTTATTTATCGGATATTTTTCTGGTACAAGGACCCAAGTTTGCCCAGCTTGGCAAACTTGGGTTATTATATCAGAAAATATGACAGCATACCTCTCGTGTGGTTTACTTTTAAGTTAATATAGATTAAAACGGTATTGAAAACAATTATAAAATTAAACGAAGCTTCAGAATAAATGAGCACGTTGTGAAAGCGCTGTGTAAAAAAAGAAATTTTTACAAGAAAGTCGTCGCTTATTAATGTCCAAAGACGACTCGAATATAAGGATTAATGAGTGTCACAGATTCGGTGAGATAACACCGCAATGATCTGTAGTAGGGAAAATTTTGTAGAATTTTATTATTAAGGGGGACGGCTCAACAAAAACTTGCTTACATTGGACTTGCAAACGACGAGTTGCTAAAAATATATAGTTCCACATGCCGGCAGCTTTAGGAACGAAACTTTGTTAATAGAATTTGCACTTAGTTTTAAGCACAAATAGAGATTAGGAGAAATTGCTGACAGTAATTGTAGCTAAAAGAGTGTTTGTTGTGAATGTTCTGTAGGGAGGAATAGATTGAAGTTCAGTCGAGCACTGGCCATGAAAATAACGATAGGACAGAATATTATAATAATGTATTATCTTAACTTGCATATTTTCATTTCTGTTAGTTATGCGTAGCTTTTCAGTATCTCTTTATGTCTCTTTATGCCTTTTGAAAACAACCTGTTTGAATTCTATTAAACGACTGATAATAATTCGATTTATTTATATTAGTAGTAGTATTGTTGTTGTCTGTTTATATGTTTTATTTTTCATTAATTAGTATTTTTCTTTTTTTTTTGTGCATTATATTTAACGTTTCGGAACAGAATTAGAAGAAAAATCATCCATGACATTTTTCCTTTTATATCAAATTAATTATATCATAAATTAATTATATCATAAATTAATTATATCATAAATTAATTATATCATAAATTAATCATACCGTGGATTAATTATATCATAAATTAATTATATCGTCGATTAAATTTAAATATTCGATTTTAAACACTTGTATAGGGTTCTGCAATAGGTACCGGGATTTTCTTGTTTTTGATTCCGTCATTTAAATGGCCAAGCCAGGACACATATGTATATTGACGACTAACATGCTGAGTTAGTTGAGTTAGCATTTAACTGCGGCCTGAGCGTGACGTCATACAATCAGGATCGAAGTAACAGAGAGAGGAGAAGTAAAGGGAAGGAACGTGTAGCCAATTTTTTGCACGTCAGTCTTTCCGTGAGCGAAATTGGAACGACCGTCTGAAAGCGAATTTTGGCTGACTACTACAGCGGAGAAAAAGAATTTGCCTGGCGATTTTAAAGGTACGCTTAGAAAACTACGCGGATTTCCCCTTCCTAGCTCTTCAAAAGCGAGCCGAACGGCCTGTGAGTCTAAAGAGAGAATTAGTTCTATATAAGAGTTGATTGTACCTATTTACTATGCCTCCCCACGGGACAGAGTTAGACACCAGGGTCGTTTTTTAACGTGGAGAAAAGGTACAAAAATAAAAAATTGTCTCAGTCGTGAAGGATCTCTCCTCCACCGAAAGAGAACAAGAAATAGAAGTGCAGCACCCGAAGTAGCTAATAACTAAGGACAACTATCGGACAGGAAAAAGAAAGAAAAAGAGAACATATTGTGTCGTGTTGTAAATGCGTATCGATGACTGACGTGTGAAACCGAATGAAATAAATAAAATCTTTTATCGCCTAAACAGTTTGTGTCAAAATTTTATTTCTTTGTGAGTCTCTAAATAAACATTTGGTCCATTTTAAAAGTAATAACAACGTTACAGTCTTTCTCAATTTTTCCGGGATACGCCGACACACGGATCTTACTAGTTTAAAATAAAGATGGCACTCTCAAACATTTAGTGATTTTTAATGAAAGATTTTATAATAAAATTGATTGCGCAATAAACAACTAGGTATCTGAAAACTTCATTTAAAATAAACAAGAAAAATAGGGAAAATAATAAAATATTTTAAAAAGAAAAAGCCCAAATGATTGTCAATATATTTTTCCTTAAACTTATGCATTTTCTTATGTATAAGTTTCTTATATGCGTAGTTTCTTTCATAAATTTTAAACGTAAAACCAACCCCCATAAAAATGTTCTGCTCGATCTCACAGTCCGTTACGGTATCCATTAGGTTAATAATACAACCATGAACTTCCAGTTGGTCCCCTTATCTGATATATGTCACGTTTCGATGGCTACGCGTGATTGCAGTAAGTGAGTGATGAATGCTTAAGAAATATGCCTAGAAATTTGATTAAAATCCTGTAATCCCATTGAGTGCCATCTGCGCTTGATCTGAGATACATCACTCGCCCGGCGGAAAGTGATCAGGATCTTCGGTTGTCATGATCTGTTTCACACTCACGGAAAAGGGCGGTGATGTTGGGGCCGACTAGTTTCATATCGTTTCTTCAAAGATGTCAAAATGTAACACTGATCTCCGTATCAACTACTTACAAGATAACATCTATGTTATATCTATAATTCGACGACAGATACGTGGTCGGACTGGTAAACACGAAATCAATAAAATTGGTTTATACTATAAGTGTAGAGAGAAATATCGGAGAAGCAATATATATATATATATATATATATATATATATATATATATATATATATATATATATATATATGAAATGTATATGGCGCCATATACATTTTATAACTTACTAACTAGCTCTACCTACGTATTGAGCACTTTTGAAGTAAATACTTAAAGTTTACGCATAAATCTATACTTTCGTATATTAATTTTATGTGAGTAAATTAAGTAGTTATATATATATATATATATATATATATATATATATATATATTATTTATTAAATATTAATTAATAATTACTGCGTGCATAAAAGATGACTTACTTTTATGCACGTAGTAATTATTAATTAATAATTAATAAATAATATTTAAATAAAATAAAAAAAAAGTAATACGTCCTAAAAATATGGGCGAAGAAAAATGTAAACAAAGGGAAAACAACTCCTTTCTTATAATATAAACGTTCATAGAGCGAAGGAAAATGCAAGAAATTAATCACTAATAAAAAATAAATAAAACAAAATCAACAATCATATATATATATATACATATATATATATATATATATATATATATATATTACATATAACTAATACATTTACTCACATAAAATTAATATACGAAAGTATACATTTATGCGTAAACTTTAAGTATTTACTTCAAAAGTGCTCAATACGTAGGTAGAGCTAGTCAGTAATTTATAAAATATATATGGCGATTAAGCTACACTGAATATTCGGCGATGAAACGCCAAATATTTAATGTAGCTTAATCGCCATATATATTTTATAAATTACTATATATATATTATATATATATATATATATATATATATATATATATATATATATATATATATATAAGTGGACGTGCCTGTGTACATTTTCCAACGCAATATCTCTGTCAATTTTCAGTCTCCAGACTCGAAATTTGACAGGGTATATATATATATATATATATATATATATATATATATATGTATGTATTTATATATATATGTATGTATATATATATATATATATATATATATATATATATATATATACGACGTAGTAAGCAGCTGAAGATTAGTTAAGTTTTTCTTATTTTTTTATGCGTGTATAGTTAAATTCTCTTTAATAATTGTAGACGTTTGAGAAGTCGACTTATGCAAATGCTAAGTCTATTTTTTATTTAACAAAATTAGTTAATGTTTTCTTTTTTTATTTTTCATCGTTATATAGTTGAATTCCATTTTGTAATTATAAACTTTGTAGACGGCGGATTATGTAGGTACTACGTCTGTGATAGGTCAAATTTAGTTTTTTTTTTCTTCCGGGGATAATTATTTTTACATTTTTTTTTACTAAAAGCTTATTTAGAATATATATATATATATATATATATATATATATATATATATATATATATATATATATATATATATATATATATATATAACGTATGTTAGCATATTGGGTAACAAAAATAAATAAAATGCATATAAAACAATGCTGTTTGTGGAAACAAATCGAACTTACGTCGTTTGGGTAATGTTTAATCATTGGAATTTTGCAAAAACATCTTAACGGCTAGCAGCGCTTGAGGTAGTTGCGTGCGGGTGGATGAATTTAATTGGAGGCAGGTAGTAGGTATTTTGGATACGGTGCAAGATAAAAACCACAGCCTTGTGGGAGCAGGTATTGTCAATGAGGCATTCACGCTTGTTCTATAAATTGCATTTAGTTTTAATGGCTAATGGGAAAGATAAGAGTTGAAAGATGTACAATGAAAAAAACTGACGAAGAAGAAAGTTAATAGAAGTAGTTGTTGTCAGTATTCATAGGCTGCTTTGCGTGCAGGTGTTTTTAGGCCACTTGCGAACAAAATCCTTGGGTCAGTAACTGGGTCGTATGAAAGGAGAAAATTTTAAATGTTTAGGCTTGTTTTAAATATGACGTGGTTTATTGAAGTGTTTTGAAACTCAGTTTCAAGTATTTTCAACATTTTTAATTTGTTGTGTTATTTTTGTGTTACAAAGGTTTGCCTAACATTGGAGAGGGACAGTTATGCTTTTGTAAATGTTGGAAAGTTGCATGCTGACTGATGTAATTACCATATTTATCATAAGTCAGAGTACTTTCCAATCCTTGAGGATTCATCATCGGGGTGAATTATCTAACTAGTTTTGGACAATTTATAAAGGTTTTCTTTGTTTGTTTGTTTTTTTTAGCTCTTCATTGGTTAATTAATTATCCTTTTTTTTCTAATGGCTAAAGAGAAAAAATGTGAAGTCAGTTCAATCCATTTAGGGTGAATGAATATATATATATATATATATATATATATATATATATATATATTAAAATATATTGTATTAAAATAGATCTAGGATATATGCCTACTGAGCTTATTATATATCTACATTACAACGAGCACTGTTTTTCTTGTATTTAAATTACATTAGTGATTTTAGTATTACATTAAAATACACTCTGCTCTTTAGACTACTGTTCTAATCCCGTTTATATATATATATATATATATATATATATATATATATATATATATATATATATATATATATATATATATATATATATATATGCCAGTGGAATTCACCCTAAATGGATCGAACTGACTTCACACTTTTTTATCTTTAACCATTAGAAAAAAGCATTAATAATTAACCAATATATATATATATATATATATATATATATATATATATATATATATATATATATATATATATATATATATATATTAAACGCAATTATTCTAAATAGTTCTGGAGCTTAAAAATTCCATCTTAGGTGCAGGCGACACTAAAATTGAATTGCGAATTACTTCGGACTTCTACCCAGTTATGGCTGACGAAAGGAGAGATTTCTATTTCTGCGGATTAAATAAAGAGTTCTGATTGAATTTCCGTATAGATTTTCGAGTTCGACAGAAATATTTCCAAGTTCGATAATATACATCTGAAGAAGGTCGGAGGGTATATCGACTAATCTTTGTGCGAATAACTCAAGACGAGAACAGCAATCTTAAATATTCAAGTAATTCGAATTATCCAATTCTCATTTCAAAAATTTAGAAACATATTTATTTTATATTTATCCAATATTTTCATGAAGTAATTCCTGATATGAGGATGACATGCTGAATATTGCGAATGACATACGAAAAACTTTCTTTACGAAATGAAGTAGAATGAGTTATTTATTTATTTTAAATTCACTTCGATTATTAATTCGAACTCTTCTTGTAATTATTAATTAAAGCCAAAACATTTATTAGAATCTGACTTCACCTGATGAAAAGAATATATTATTTGAGAATATTTATGGATGTTTTAAGGACATTTCTGGATGTACAGTTTTTTGTTTGATATTTTTTCTTTTATTTCGTAGTCACCACTTATCAAGGTTCGAAAGCCAGTCGAGAATACGTTTCGTACTTAACAATTTAACATTTTTTTCATTGTTATATAGTTTAATCTTATTAATAAACGGAGAGACAGGAGATAGGAAAGAACAACGAAAAGAAGGACTAAGATATAATGTATAAATAGATATACAAAAAGGCGATGACAGTTAGAAGAAGAAACTAACCTATAGAAAAATAGATACGTACATACTCTGTATTCAATATCCCAATGTAAAGTTCGTTTCATTCGATTATTGACAAGTAATATGTCGCGGGCAGCATTTGTCAATAATAGACCTCTTGGAAACCTGCAAAGACGCTGGAAACTTTTGCGCTTATCTTTTACATAGATCGATACACTGCAAAACGATAAGGCAGTTAGCGAGTGTGTTTTATTATTTGTAGTGTGGAAAGCCATTGTTATGGGTCTAGACCTTGGCATCCAATCAAATGTAACTCAAGCTGCGTGGAATAATCTTGAATTGTAAATACACGACGTGGTCACGAGGACGGTGCGCCTTCGGTCTTGAGTCGAGTCTAATAACACAATAGAATCATCGCCGAGATTAGAACGGAATTGATTATCGCAAGCATCGATGCGACGACAGATTTTGAAAGCTTTTAGCAATAGACAATCTTATAAAGACGTGGGAAGGACCAGCTTATCTATTCGCCGACATTAATGAAAAGGTTAAGATATTAACAGAATATAAACTTGGTGTTAAGTGGATTTGTTATTGGGCTGGAGTTACGTTAAACAGAACGGGGTGGGGAACGCTAGACTGGTTTGCGTTAGAAATGAATAGGAAGCTGGCAGATAGGATATGAAAAAGATGTGTATAGTTTTATTGTTTATTATACTTGCGGGAGGGGGGAGTCACCGCTTATCAAGGCTCGGAGACGTCATTTTAGAATAAGATTTAAGATAGACAGTTATAGGAAAGAAATTCTGCTCATGGAATTTTCGTTTCGTTTTAGCCACAGATAGAGAATGAACAAAAATTGTTGATGATTGTTGTAGCAAGATAAGCATTTGTTGCGAACGTTTTACAATGAGAAACAATACATTGGAGCTCAGTCGAGCACCTACCATAAAAGTAACGAAAAAGCAGTAGCAGTCTCGTATTTTTTAATCTTCTAGCTGATTCTGGATGCTCGCCTCCACTAAGAACGTAGACAAATATTCCTTATACTTCCAAATGGATAATTACCTTCCCTTATGTCTCTATTGTGCAATCGTTTATTTCTTCGTTTAAAGCCCAATTGGCAAAAGACAATACATATTGCAGACAATTGATTGTATGCAATGTATTTAACATTAGTTGTTATGTTACTTATTTTATGGTATATGAACACAATAAATTCGGTAGGATTCGAACAAGTATAATCGATTCCATAGACTAAGATTGTATCTATTACGCTGAAGTCACTATAATATCACTTTTCCATAATTTGTTTTTACATTTTATACGTCTATGTTTAGACATCATGTTGTAATTCGAGCAGGTGTTCTTTAATAGCACAAAGATTTTTTTGATTTTTCCAAATTTTTCAAATAGTCCATTTAGTAATTCGAGCAAATTGTTATATATATATATATATATATATATATATATATATATATATATATATATATATATATATATATATATAGCTGAACGCCTGTGTGTGTGTCTGGTAACGAATAGGCTCCTATATGGTTGACTATTATAGAAAACTGATCACATATAATGATAGAAGATGTATCGAGACACAGGAATGGGTATGTTTGATCTGGCATAATGGTGATTCATTAAAACTGTGGAGTCTGCGTACGCGCCTGGTCCGCAAAGTATGGAAATAAGAAATTTAAAGATTTAAAAAAAAGTTTACAAGTGTTTTTGATATAAATGTATATAAGAATAATTTGATAAGTATGTTTTAACTTAAATAGGGATGGTATACTATAATTGGTGGGTCTGCGTTCGCGCCTGGCCTCCAAAGAATGGAAATAGGCTCAAACTTTAATAAAGACTTTTCATATCTATCTGCGTAGGTATACTTTCATAATTATGTTTCAGTTTGAAGAAATATGGTATAATAAAATTATGGGGTGTTCGTTCGCGCCTGATCTCAATTGAATGGAAATATGTCACAAAGTTTAACAATGTTTTTTTAATATAGATCCATAGAATATTGTGATAAGTGTTTCAGTGTGAACAGGTATAGTATAATAAATTATGTGGTTTATCTATTTTATTTTTACTTTCATCATGTTTTGCTTTGGTTTTGATACCCCCAAATTCGAAGCTATCTCTTTACAACCCTTCCTTTTCATAATCTATCATACTTTCATAAATCAGAGTCCATTTTCTGTAGGCTGTTTTTGAACCCAGTCAACGACGGGTACTTTTGTTTGTATATATATATATATATATATATATATATATATATATATATATATATATATATATATATATATATATATATATATATATAAAGGATTGGTTAGCATGCATAGTTCTTATTTTCTCTTAATTTTCAACAATGAATTTAATCCATTGATTAATTCAAGTGGATACCTAGTCTTAAGATATGTAAAGGCTATGTAAAGACCAAATTTAAACTTGTTCGAAAACATTCTTTATTTTAGATTGTGAAATTAAAAAAATAAAACTGAATGCGTCAGCTGAGCGGTTTCGAAGCTCGCTCAACAGAGCTAAAATCGAGCTTAATTACGTCTAAAAAAGAAAAGGGGGGAACAATGAATCGGAGATGAAAAAGTAGGAGGGGGTTAATTATTAAAAAGAAATTAGATTAATCCCTAAGAGATTCTCTTTTTGTTTGCAAAGAGAAGGTCTCAGAGTCTTAATATATATAGTTTCTAGAATTTTGAGATGGTAAAGAGAGTGCGACTTGCTAAGGGTGGAAAAAAAGTCCGCATTAAAAGTCGAAGCGCAAATACGATTATTTATAAGGTGCTCTCCTATAGATGAGCCATGGGTATTGCTCAAAACGTCCGAAGGTAGGTAGTTTCCATTTCGAATTTTGGATGGAACATGTTGTTTTACCCTATTATCTAATCTTTCAGACGTTCGCCCGACGTAACGCACACCGCAGCTACATTTAAATAAATAATAGAATTGTTGGGGGGGGGGGGAGAACGTCTTTACAAATTGAAAACAAAATGGATTTACAAGAAAAAACAACACGGGTATTTGATACAAAGTAACATTGTTGCACGACAGAAGAAATTTGCTTGGCAAATCTTTTACTAACATTACCTAGCCAAGGTAGGCGTAGGTAGATAGAGCATTTGTCGACAGATGCCTGTTTAATTTTATTGAAATTAGAAATTTTATTTTTAAGTGTAGATTCCACGATTTGCACTGGAAAACCATTATTGCAAAGAGTCTTGGTAATAAATTTGACTTCATCATTTAATTTGTTATCTGAACACATCATACGAGCTCTATGGATAAGAGTGTTGATAAGATTATATTTTTGTTTGGTGGGGCACAAAGAGTCCCAACGTGTGTAAAGACCAGTGAATGTAGGTTTACGGTAGATGGAAGTCAAGAAAACGGAAGGTGTTTTACACACCAGTACATCTAGAAAAGGAAGGGAAGATTTACTTTCCTTCTCTATAGTAAATTTTAGAACTGGGTGAATATTATTAAGGGATGCAAAAAAGGTATCTGCTTCCGTTTCATTGTTGAACAGACAAAAAGTGTCGTCAACATAACGAAAATAAATATCTGGCTTTTGAAAGCCAGATAAAAGACTCTTTTCGTGGAAACCTACGAAAATATTTGCCAGAGCCGGTCCCATGGAAGAACCCATGGAAACACCATCTATCTGCCTGTACATAATGTTATTAAAACTGAATTCGACCGATATGGTGGTGAATTCCATAAGTTCCACAAAAATATTCCAAGAAATAGGAGGAGTTGGGAGCTGACTGCGATAAAGGGCATCGGCACATATATCAATAGTCTATATATAATATTTTAAATATTCACAATTTTTACACGTACAAACACTAATGTTTCATGCTTACGCAATCATTAGTGTAGGAAGTGGTAATTACTGCTGGTCAGGAGATTATTATGCAGTTAATGACGCCACCCTAGCCAGACTAATATATTCCTTCCAGGTCACCAGCAATTATCTAAACAGAATGAATTTAAATACTTATGAAGCCATCTTTTCAGGATGTCATAACATGCACTCATGACAGCGTTCAACAATAAGACGCTGGAATGATGAATATTGGCTAAAGCTGACCGCTTTTTTTTCATTTTCCTAAATAGAGCGCAACTTCAATTTCTTAAAGGAGCATTATAACAATAATAGTTTTCAATAAATTTGAACAAAGTACAAATACTAGGATTTCATGCTCATGCAATCATCAGTGTGAGAAGCAGTAAGTACCTTGACTTTGCGTGTAGCTCCTTATATATATATATATATATATATATATATATATATATATATATATATATATATATATATATATATATATATCGAACGAAGGCCACTCGAGAATAAGGGTTAATGAGTGTAAGGTGGTAGTGAAGTATGGGGGTGTTGTGGAGGTTTTTGTTACATTTTTTCATTTTCGCGAATTTGCTTAATCAAATCATCATAAGGTGTTGCTATACTTAGTGTGCTTACAACGTCTGTTTACTGTTTATAACGCATAGTAATTTACAACTTGAAAATGAGAGCGTCTATACTAATGAGATGTTGCATGCCAAGGTAATTTCGTTAAGTGCGAATAAAACACCCCAAAAAAAAATTAACAGGTAAGAACTGCTCAATGTCAATTACTACAGTAAGCGTTTAAAATTATCTTACTAGCTTGGTAATCAATGGTAGGAAGCCTACTTCTTATGTAAATATATTCAAACATGTTAATCATTTTTATTTCGGTTTCGTAATGTATTGCTTCGAGTTTTTAATTAATAATTTATATTGAGAAGAGAAGCGGTGGTGTTTTCTTTTAATGTTACAAAATTGAACTAATTACTGGCATTTACTGCTGTAGTGAAATCATTAGGTTATTCTTGTTGGAGGTGCATTCTCTCAAAATATTGGACTGGTTTATTTCTAATTTATTTTGCATCTGAAATTCATTATTGTTAATTAATTGGTGTAATGTTTTAATTTTCTCATAATAAATGGTGAATCTTATTTCATCATTATAGTTAATTATATATGTCTATGAATTATGTTTTGAAATCTTTTTTATCCAATGTAAATTTCAATTGTATTGTTTGCTAACTGCTGTAATAGGATCCACGTAATTAGCATACGTGGAATGTCAACCATATAAATATGGTTGGTACTGTAAAGACCAAAGAGACCCAACGAGAGACTCAGAGGAACAACGAGATCGAGTCGACGACTACCAAACCGACACCTTTTCAAGGGATTGTCTCCCCATGACTATACCAATGGCCTCATGTAAATATTGTATATACTTTCCTGCTCTCAATATATCTGTTTTACGTTACTTTTGTGTTTTAGTTATTCATTTCCAGGTGTTCAGTCGAGTTTCAACACTAACATAGAATAAATTAAAACAATTTAGCTGATTATTATTAGTATTGTATAAGTTTATAATCATTAATTTAATTTATTTTTTGACTATTAGTATTATTATAATTAAAAAATTTATTTTTGATTTCAACTTGTTTAATGTGTGTTTTTTCTGATTGGAGAAATTAGTTTGTCGTTGTTGGATAGATTATCATTAGTGCTATTTTATATCGATGCAGGCATTCGCTTTTATAATTAAATATACATGAGATAATACTTATAGGTTTTTATAACTTAATTATAAAGTAGAGCTGACATCTATTCAATGTAGCCGCCTTCAGCCTCAATTACCGCTTTAATAGAGGTCCCGAACTGGGAGCATGCCTTTTCCACAAGCACTGGCAGGAGCTTGGAAAATACTCGACAGATGGCGGCGATCAAACTGGTTTTGGTGTTGCGATAGGTAATGTTGGCGATGTTTTCGACGTATGACCAAACGAAGTAGTCCAGCCGGTTTAGGTTGGGGGAGGTTGGGGTGCCAGTGAAAGAAGGGTACGGAGTCGTAGCACTTCTTCTGAAGCAAAGCTTGGGTCTCTTTCGACTTGTGGGCCAGCACCGAGTCTTGGTGTTATACCCAGGGTCTGCCAGCAGCTACTTGATTGTACCACAGCATCACCACGTTACACATTATGGTGTTATCTTTCAAGCCGACTTCGAAGATGTGAGGTGGCATGATGTGGCCCTTATTTGAAACCATATCAAAGGCCGCAACCATGGGTTGTCCGATGCGTTGAGCTGTGCCCTCAACCGTTGAACTGTCCAGATTTGTATTTTGAGGGTGCGGGAAACGATCCTAATGTCATAACTTGGATCGGTAGAGAGCATGAGTTGTACAGCGGCACATCTCTGATCTCGCTCGTTGAACATTGTGTCACTTTCAAATATGATAAAAAGCTTCTATATATCTTGGGATTTGTACACAACTGGCCAACTAGTAGATGGTCTGCAACAAAAAATGAAAACATTTTCATCAAATGGACATGGAATCAGGTCGTCTTCTCTAGGGCGACAATTTTATTGTTCCACCCTGTATTTTGAAAAATGTCTTGCATTTTTTATTTAACCGTTATTATCTACTACAATAAGGATATTATCGACGCAACATGCGGAATATATTTTACTTTCAAGGTTGGCCATTTAAACGTTGCTGAAGCTCAGTCCGATATTCAGTCCCATAAAAACGCCATCAATTTGGGTATAGATGTTCCCTTAATTCATGACCATAGAACAGGTTAATACTAACGTTTGGAGTAGTTTAATAAGGTTCATACTAACTTTTGAAGTAGTTAGGATTTTAAAGTGGGGAAAGAAGAGTTCAATTGTTTCGTATACTGGTACGCTCATAAATAGGATTTTAGCATCAAGTGAGTTATTGTTTATTTTAATCTAATTTTTGGTTTTGGGTTTGCGTTGTGTGCTAATTTGTAGATAGGGCTAGTAATTTGAGAAATTATAAAACCATAAAGGTTGTTAGATTTATGAATTTTTACAGTAACGTACAGCTAACCACAGTTGTGATTCCAATTATTTTATACATTTAATGGTTATAATTCACGCCATAATTAGATTTAATGAATCCTGGTATAGCTCGCCAAGCTGATAACTCATACTAGTAAATCTATCGTTAAAAATAAAAGCAAAAGATTACCACTTCGGGTCAAGCACTCTTGGTAATTAATATCGCCTGTTCTGAGCGTAATGCAATGCTCTTTGCAAATAAACAAATGGAGCACTGTGAGAGTGGCGGTCAATGCTTTAAAAAATATATAATATTGCAGACAGCGCCTGTCTTAGTGGCCTGATGGGTAGATAGAGCTACTGACTATCAACTCGATGACTGTTGGTTCGGTCCCTGGCTTGAGATGGGTACTTATCTAGACACTCTGAAGAGCTATGATACAGCGAAACAGTCTGTTTTGGGATGATTATATACGCCCTCCTTTCTCACGTAGAGCACATTTACTGATTGATATTGCTTGTAACTGCTTTAGCACAATGCAATGTTCTTTGTAGATAAACAATTTGAGCACTGTGGGAGTGGCGCTCAATGTTTGTATAAAATATTAAAAGATATCATTGCCGACGGTACCTATCTGAGTAGACTGATAGATAGATAGATAGATAGATAAATAGATAGATAGATAGATAGATAGATAGATAGATAGACAGACAGACAGACAGACGGACAGACAGACAGTGCTACTGACTATTACCGCGATGGTTGTTTGTTCGATTCCACTTTTTGGGATGGGTGCTGGTTTAGATATACTGAAGAGCTGTGATACAACGAAACAGTATATCTATGGATGACTATATATATCTATATATTTAAATAAGGTGGTGGTCACCAACAATGTGTATTTGTTAACATTATTTTATTATTCCGTGTCTTGGTTTTTCATTAAAAATCACAATACTAAAATCTAAGAATCCAAAAAAATCCATGCGTCCACAAAGACTGGCTGCATAATCTAAAGGGTGCCCATAAAGTCTGGCTGCATAATCTAAAGGGTGTCCACAAAGTCTGGATACATAATCTAAAGGGTGTCCACAAAGTCTGGCTACATAATCTACATGATGCCCACAAAGTCTGGCTGCAGGGTGTCCATAAAGTCTGACTACATTAAGTAGCCAGACTTTGTGGACACCCTGTATAATATATATATGTATAATATAATATATATATATATATATATATATATATATATATATATATATATATATATATATATATATATATATATAAGTGTCGCGATGAAATAAATAAAGTGATTGATTGCAAATGTAATAGCTAAAATCTATATATTAATTTATTTGTCAGTACGTCCAGTGTCACAAAAAAACATCATCGTTGCAAACATTAATTAATGACAACGAATTACCGCCTTTCATAGTCGCTTTTTATGAGTTAAAAATAATTAAAGTCATTGCCTCTACGAAAAAAATAAAAACATGGTTTCCTGTTTACGGTTTCAGAAAAGAAAAAATATATGCAAAGTGTACATTTTCAAAGATAGAGAGAGGTAGAGAGAGAGGGATAAATAGATAAATGGATAGAGGGAGAGAGAGAGAAAGAAAGAAAGAGGGGTGCGTGCGTGTGTGTGTGTGTGTATTTATGCAACATATTTTCATTTAAATACACGTTATAATATAGAACTCCGCGTTTCCATTTAATTATTCCTTTTTTAGTTTAATTCTACTTTTCGTATAATCTTTATCTGTTAAATTTTTTCCCAGGGGCTTTAACTGTCTATTTTAGTTTATAGTAAAATAAAGTCATGTTGATAGGAGACTGTAATTTTTTATTATAGTTTCTTTTGAATTTAAAAAAAAATGTGCTAATTTTATGTGCTTCTTTTATAATTTATATAATAGAAAGTATTCAGAAACAAAAGAAAACAATGTGTTGTGTTGAATTTTTATTTAAAAAAATTCTAAATCTAAATTTTTTTAATCAATTCTCTAGAATAGAATTTGCTAAAAAAATGTTTTAAATTCGTCGATATTGGTATTATTTTATGTTTTATAAATTTTATTTATAATGTGTTTTTTTTTTTTTAATTTTCAACTACCGTGGAATTTCAACGGGTTCTGCTTGTCCAAATTATTAATATATTAGGTTGACAAGAAAGTTCTTGCTGAATTTTTCATTTTGATTTCAAAGAGGTATTTTAAGTAGGGTTTCGTCATAATACCTTTACTTTATATATCAGTTAAAGAACCTTTTTACTCTAATTACTTAAATTACAATTATCTTAAAACAATTGTCTTCTTTTCAAAACGTTGATGGAAAAAAACAAATTCGCAGAATTTTCTTATATCAATTCAAACTAAGCCGAAAAGCTGCTGAGACAGCTTGCGATGTTTACAGAGCGTTTGGCTTACGGACCACTACTAAACGCATAGCACAATGGTGATTTTAGAAATTTCGTAGCGGCCACGAGAGTCTTGAATATGATGAGCGCAGTGTTCGGCCGATGGATGTTTATAAAAATCAAGAGCCTTAGTCGAAGCTAATCCACCACAACTTTTCGTGAACATGCTTCTGAATTAGACTTAACGTATATGATGATTTACAATCACTTGAGAGATATTGGAACGACAAAAACACTTCATAAATAGGTGCCTCACGAATAGAGCGACAACCAAAAGAAACGCAGTTATGAAGTGTCATCTTCCCTTTTTTTTTTGTACGCAATAAGAACGAGCCGTTTCTCGAACGGGTTGTAACTTTCGATTAAAAGTTGGTTCTTTACGACAATCGGCGACGCTCAGCTCAGTGGTTAGACGTCGACAAAACTCCACGACACTTTCCAGAGCCAGAGTTGCACCAAAAGAAGGTCATGCTGACAATTTGGTGGTCTTTGACCGGTCTCATGCATTAAAGTTTTATTTTTTTAATGCAAGTGACACAATTACGGCAGAGAAGTTCTGTCAACGAATGGGTGAAATGCATCATAAACTTCGACAACAACACCCAGTATTAGTAAACAGAAAAGGGCCAATTCTCCCTCACGACAATGCCTGACCGCACGTTGCTAAACTGATCCTGCAGAAACTCTGCTTCAAACGCCATACTCTCCAGACCTTCCGCCCTCTTACCTACAGACTTTTACTTTTTCAAGCATCTACACAACTTTCTGCGTGAGAAATGCTTCAAAAACCTAAGCGATATCAAAACCGCCTTCAATGTCTCCATTGCATCCAGAACGCAAGACTTTTACATTACTGACATATAAATACACTTGTTCTGTATTCGTAAAAGTGTGATTCTGACGGAGCTTAATTATGATGGTGCTTATTTCGATCAATAAATCTTTGTTCAATAATTTTTGTAGGAGCTGCTAGAAAGGACTTATCCTGCCTTGATAGAGTTCAAAATAGTCTTCGTATCCTCGTAAGGGATGTCCTTTTCTTTTCCCTGCAACCTCTTTCTCACAGAAGAGATGTTGCGAGTTTTTCTCTGCTTTATCGTTATTTTCATGGCAAGTGCTCCCAAGAAACACCCGTCTAGCTGAAAACACTCTCAATAATTTCCCCCACTCTTTATCTGTGCTTAAACCTAAACGTAGATTCCATGAACAAAGCTTCTTTCTTAGAACTGCACGCCTGTGGAATTGTCTTCCGTTTTGCTGCTTTCCAGCTGGCTACGATATGGTTGTTTTCAAGGTTTTGATGAGCCGTTCCATATAATTTAACAAAATGACCGAATTTCCATTACTAACGATTACTATATTGTCCTATTGTCTACTGTACACTGTTTAACCCTTATCCTCGAGTTGCCTCTTGGCTTTGATAAGTGGTGATGTCTATGTAAAAAAAATATTGAGCCGAGATATGTTTATCTCAAATTACGAGGTAAAAACCGCAAGAACTTTATTGTCAACCTTATAAAAACTATGCAAGATATTTTAGGCACATACAATGGTTTAAATGCAGTGGATATGCCTTTTAAAGTGCTTTTTTTTAATCCAAACAAATCATCAGCAACTCAGAAAATGAAAAACACATCGAAAAAGTTCAAAACGAAATCACGGGTAAGAACCGATGAACCGCATTTAGGTGTTCCTTTCGGAGAAAGTACATTTTCAGTGAAGGTGGACTGTATATCTATCTGGGTTTTAATCATAACTAAGTATCGTTACATTAATGTAATTGTTGAAAATGGATGTCGTTTGGATTCCTGTTTTGAAGAAGCTTTTAAATTTAGGAGCAGTGGTATGTTGTGTTATCAACTGGATACTGAGTAGGCAAGATATTAAGTGGGGTGCATTCCCATTGTTAAGGGGTATACGTTTAAATATTTTTTAATGGAGGTGTGTATATAGGTTTAAATCTATAGTTATAATTGTAGTTTTTTACCTATGTGAGGGGGGGTCTATAAAAAGGAGGTGTCTTTATTGGTTGGAGGCCTTCTAAGAGGTATGATGGGTTAATATAGGTTTATTATCAACGTGATATGTCTGCAGTCTATATTGGTTCGGGTGGCTTATTTATATTAACTCTGCCGGTCTTAAATTTATAATGTTTCTAAGTCTATGAAAGGGACTGTGTTTGTCTTTATTTAGGTGTACTCGGTACATATATAGCCATATTAGATATTTAACTAGTGGATTTAATACATTAATTTTATTTTTTTAATAATTTAAGAGGAGTTTACTAATATTTGTTGTTAACGATAGATGAGCATTATGAGGGTGAGAGTGTGGGTTATATTTGAGCATCTGAGGGAGATTTAATGTAATACGTTTAATTTAACGAGGGAATGGTTGTTATATTGTATATGAAGAATTATATTTTAAGAGGAAAGACCTAGGGTGTAGCATGTCTTGTAATATTTTTTTTAATTGAGGATCTTCGTATGTATATATGGAAAGGGTGTATATGGTTAAGTAATATTGTTGTTGGTCCATTTAGCAATTGAAAAAATTTATTTTGTGGGGCACTGCTTGAATAACTCATTTTTAATGTTCATACAGGCTATGGAAAGGTATTAGGTTGGTGCAAAAATAATGGCGTTGTTCATATATAGTTGAACGTCAAAGACGACATTATTTTTGCAACGACCTAATAATTGATTACCTATAGGATTCTGTATTTTTCAGTGGTGCATAATGAGAAATTGCTATAAGTTGGTTCATAGATCTTTAAATAGTAATGACTTTGCATTTAATTTCATAACGAATATTATACTAATTGAGTGCCCATATTGCGGTTGCTAGAAAGGTGTTTTTTTTTATGTATTTTAAGATATTATTCTGGCTAAAATAATATAAGACATGCCACACCTCAAGATCTTCCATCTTAAAATATAATTTTTCATATAGAATATAACAACCACCCCCTTGTTACGAGGGGTGTGCAATAAGTAATGCCGCTGACCCACTTCCGGTTGTTTGATCTAGTTGAAAATTGGCATGTGCAATGATTTATATCTCTACAGATTATGTGGCAAATTATAGCTCTGAACTAATTGTGGTTTCTGTTTTACAGGTGTTTGAACTGAGTCAGGTGTGAAATGGAGTCTGTTGAATTTCGAGCAGTGATCTGGTTTTTGTATTTGAAAGGACGCACACCACAGGAGACTTTTGATGAAATGAAAGAAACTTATGGATATAATGCCCCATCATATGACCTTGTAAAACGCTGGCATCGTGAATTCAAACATGCCCGGAAGTCTGTGGAAACAGCTCCCAGACCTGGTCACTCCCCCCCCCCTTCTGCCATTGATGAGGCGTCTGTCCGTAAGGTTGAGGCTGCCATTTTGGAAGATCTGCACATTACTATTCGCCAAATAGCCCAAGATGTCAAGATTAGTACAGGATCTGTGAAAACTATCATTCATGACCATTTGCATATGCATAAGGTGTCTGCCAGATGGATTCCCAAGTTGCTCACACTATTCCAGAAGCGAGAACGCGTCGAGTGATCGAGGATGAATTTGCAGATGTGCCAAGAAGATGAGTCAAAGTTTTTCAAAAGACTGATTACACAGGATGAAACCTGGGTCCATCACTATGATCCAGAGGAAAGCCCAGTCAATGCAGTGGAAGCACTTGGACTCACCACCGCCAAAGAAGGCAAGGGTGCAGCCCTCCGCTGGCAAGGCCATGCTCACAGTCTTCTGGGACCAGGAGGAAGTAGTGATGACAGATTTCCTGGCAACGGGTACCACAATTACAGGAGCCTATTATGCTTCACTTTTGAGGAAATTAAGGGAGGCTATAAAAATCAAGAAGCGGGGCAAGATCAGCAAAGGTACCCTCCTCCTGCAGGACAACTCTCCGGTCGACAACTCGCATGTCGCCAGATCAGAAGGCACAGCCTTGATTTCTGAAGTCACGTTGTGGTTGGAGGACCAACCTGGGGTGTTCTACAAAAACGGTCTCCAGAGCTGCATCAAACGATGGGAGAAATTCATAACTCTGAGTGGTTTCTATGTAGAGAAAGACTAATAACTGTGCTAAGTTTCGTTGCCCTACTGCTATGGGAACTGGGTCAGGGGCATTACTTATCGCACACCCCTCGTAATTAAATATTTTTACATTAAATCGCCATCAAATGCCCAGATTTAACCCACACTCACGCCCACGCATCATGGATTAATTATACAAGGTTTATTTATTGTAAAACCTCCGACCTGTTCTTTAAATTAAGTGTGTATGTATTTGCCACATCTTTAAAGTCAGCTTCAGTTTCATATGCAGAAATTTTTTAGTCAGCGTTCAGTTGCAGTCTGAGTTTTATTAAATATAAAATAATATTAGTTCCTTTTAGATCGAGGCTTAGACCTTTATATAGATTTTTTAACGAATTAGTCACTACTCATAAAGACTAAAAAGCTAATCTAGGATAAAGGTTGATGGTACAGGTATATATTTTCAGTAGAATTATGAATATTATGAGAGGATTGAAAATGATAAATGAAATGAGGGAAATAACTAAAACTAGTTTATGACTAATATTGTAACATAGTGCGGATGTGCAGTATTTGTAGACATTAAATCTAACTGGAAAGAAACGCTTCGGTAAAAAAAAAAATATATATATATATATACAATTATTTACTATAATAATTATTAATATCTACAAGCACTAGTGTTTCATCCTTTCGGGAATCATCAGTGCAGGGTGTCACGATTAACACCACACGACAGATTTGAACCCGGCAACAGAAACCATGTCTGGCTTTATAAGCAAGGACCCAACCCATTCGGCTACCGTTAACTGCGAGATATACCGTACAAATTTAAACATTTACTCTTTTAAATGTTTTAACGCCTATCAGAGTGATCTAATCATATTATATATATATATATATATATATATATATATATATATATATATATATATATATTGTTCTAAATATAATGGGTGGAAGTCTCTCGAGAGCTCTTTCAGCTATCATCTCATCAGGAGAAAATCGATAGCGTAAAAATAATAATACTATGTCGAAAGTAAAGAGTTCTGATGGGGAACTATTGAATGTGCCAAAAATTACGGGGACACTAAAATAAAGTTTATTAATGTTTAAAAAACGATTAAAATAATGGCACAACGAGGGAAAAAAACGGGATAAAAGATTCACAGTTCCCCAAAGATAAACAATGTATTAGATGTTTCTTTCTGCCGGCACAAAGAAGGTTTCCGCACCGCAATAGAAACAGATTGGAGTCTGTCTCTATTGCGGTGCGGAAACCTTGATGAGAGGATAGCTGAAAGAGCTCTCGAGAGACTTCCGCCCATTATATTTAAAACTTTATTTAGATTCTGTACCTCTAAACATTTATATATATATATATATATATATATATATATATATATATATATATATATATATATATATATATATCCGTATGTTTAACTCTTGAAATTGTAGATGTTTATATAAATAAGGCGTTTGAATAGACACAAATTAAGTTTATGGAAATAATTATTCCAAGCTCTCCTAAAAATGGAAGAACTCGTTCACAGTAGCTACATTGAACATCGGCCAACAGATTTTCAGTTGACCGGTCCAACCGATATTTATATTAAGGTTAATGATAACACGGCATCAAATTAGGCCGGTGTTAGTTGCGTATGGAATCGTAAAATACAATCTGTCATTATTTGGCATTGTATCATTCGCATAACGTGTAATTGCAGCTCGTCTCCCGGGGCGAAGGGATGGCGACGAGAAGGATTTATCGTGGGGATGGACAGCGCGAAAAATCGGTGAAAGATCGCCATTTTCGAAATGAACTCAATTGCCGAGCGATGTTATTTCATTCCTCGCGACACTTGGCAGGGATAAGCCTGGCTTGACTCGGGTGCAACGCAAATATGTCAACATACCAAGAATTTATATCTAGTGTGCTAAGCTGGTGAGGCTCCTTACTATAAACTTACTTAAGGCGAATTAAACGAAACAGGATGGTGTTAGACTTCATATAACGTACAATCACTTACGTGCTGATTCATTTTAATATACCTCTTTCACCATATATATACAGGGTGACACCAAAAGAACGGGCCCCAACTCTAATTAGGCCCCGTTTCTGAGTATTTTGTCCAAATGAAATGAAACTTTGGTCATAACTAGTTTATTATATTCAAAACATTACATCAAAATACTAGGGTATTTGGAATTTCTTTCTTCGTTGACTGTAAAATTCTCGGAAAAACAATTGAATGTCCTGTTTTGTTTTGTTTTTTTTGGTCACCCTATATATATATATATATATATATATATATATATATATATATATATAGATAGATAGATAGATAGATATAGATATAGATATATATAGATAGATATATATCTATAGATAGATAGATAGATATAGATAGATATAGATAGATATAGATATATATAGATAGACATATATAGATATATATAGATATATATATAGATATATATAGATATATATATAGATAGATATATATAGATATATATATAGATATATATATAGATATATATATATATAGATATATATATATATAGCTAGATAGATATATAGATATATAGATATATATAGAGGGAGATAGGTAGATATATAGATAGATAGATATATAGGTATATATATAGATAGATAGATTATCGATAGATATATATAGATGTATATATATAGATAGATTGATAGATAGATATATAGATATATAGATATATATAGATAGATATAGACATAGATATATATAGATAGGTATATATATATATATATATAGAGATAGATAGATAGATAGATAGATAGATAGATGGATAGATAGAAAGATAGATATAGATAGATAGATATTATGATAGATATATATAGATATAGATATATAGATATATATATATATAGATATATATATAGATATATATATATGTATAGATATATATATATATAGAGAGAGAGAGAGAGGGAGAGAGAGTCATGACATATTAGAACCTACAGGTCATTCGAGGTTAAAGGTTATCTTAGTATCATGTGGACTGTAAGATAATACTGTGATGATTGGAAATGTCTCAGATCTTCTTTAGTCCACCCTATGAACGGTCCAGAGTATTTTACTAGTAATACTTCCCATGTATTTATGCCTTTTATTAGGTTTCTGCTATATAATTTTGTTTCGAGAAGTTGAGGGGCGATCTGCATTGGTCAGCACGGTTCTCTGATTTATCACCATGTGACTATTTTTATGGGAATATCTGAAATGAATTGTTTACAACGATCGTCCTAGCACTTTGACTCATCTGAAAAACAACGTTCGTCGAGCTGTCACCAACTTACCCATCGATAAGCTGGAAAGAGTTGATCGAAACTTCAAAGTTCGAATAACTCTTACAAATATCATCTTTAAAACTGGTAAAAATTTAAATGTAAAATTTGTACTAGCTGCACTTTAAAGAATTACATGTATACTTGCATTACTTGTGTTTTAATTGATACTAGGCTTAGTGCCCGGCGTTGCCCGGGTGTTTGGGGGGGGGGGGTATTGAGCAAAAAATAAAAGTTGATAGTAGGCAGGTAGGCTCGAACCCGTACTGCGAAGGAGGAAAAGAACGTGAAAAAAACGTGACGTCTTTGTCCTTGCGTCCATCGCAAAACCGAGAGCGGCGAAAGTTTAAATAAAGGCTAGTCAATCGAGAAAAGGGGGTGACTTTCGAAAATATCGGTAAAAGAAACGACCCCTCTTTGTAGAGGGTGGAGGAATTAATTTTTTTAGCCAATGTTTCGCTAGTTGTTGTCCGAATGGTCGGGCTTCAAAACGATACCAATCTCGTGAAAATCCGTCGTCCCTGTCAAAAGTTTTAGGCAGACATACATACATACATACATACATACATACATACATACATTTAAACTGACAGGTGAGATTTATATTATAAATTCCAAATAAGCATGTTAGTCTGCCCCATTACTGAATCTGCTTTTTATCTTTTGTGCTAAAATTAGATGATAAATTCGATCCTCTTGGGTTTCCCATATCCATGGCCTTGTGTCAGTCTAAACCAACTCTTCTAAAATCACTCCTTTGTGTACTTCTGAATTTAGTCTTAAGAGTCATTTATGCTTAAAGTCCTCAGTTTAATTTAAGAATTATCAGAATTAAATGGATTTAATGTGAAACGCGCGCTCTTCATATGAGCATATCCGCTGTAAAAGGTCAACAGTTAACTTTCTGACAATAGGGCGTGCGACCTGATCTTAAACTGACCTTCGTTAGCAAATGAAAGATCCAAGTTAAATTTCTGGATAACAATTTGAAGTGGTCACCGTGTTAAAATGCTTTGTCAGCGAGGCTAGAACTAATAAATTCCACGGAGCACAAACTTACATAATACTGTAAATGCACATAGTTGTCCATATAAACGCAGGTGATTAAATGTACACACAAATCGACATTTTTTTTATTTATTTTCTATTTATTTATTATATATTTATTTATTTATTTTTATTTTCCTTTTAATGTCGTTTAACAATTCTTGCTGGCACCTTTTTTTTTAAGTGATGACCTGTACATTTCAGTTGACCTATATTATTTTGCCCTATATATATTTTCGCGCCTTCAACATTTCCTGTCTGAGTCAGTTTGACTTTTGTTTCCCTATATTTTATATTTTATATTTAACTTTATCATTTTTTTTCTCTCCTTTCTCTTCCCAGATTTTTTTTATTTATAGTTATGTCTCGGACGTAGAGTGAAAAGCACATCTTATTTTTCTTTTATTAATATTATTTTTTCCTTGTACACATTTTTGTGAATTATTCCATGGATTTCTACCTTGGGATTATTATAGACCATCTTCTTCCAATTACCGGATTTCCTTGGATTTTACTTGTACAAATGGAAATTCTTTTAACTTTCTTGAAGTTTTACATTTGGATTTTACCGTCACTGGATTATTTATCTTCCACCAGACTATCCATTAATGTGTAATCACCTTTTTCTTTACCATATTCCCTCTGCTTAACTTATTTTGTTTTCAAGTAAGATCTTTGACTTATTTGTTGTTTCATCAAATACTTCCGCATGCAAAATCCGATCTCGCATTTTGCTAATTCCTACCCTCTGATAAGAAGGAGAGTATTTCTTCGAAACTCCGCGGATTAAGGACTATCCATTTATCTAGTGTTTCCTTTTCAGATTAAATATGTTTTTAACTCATTTCAAAGTGTTTTTTAACATATTTCATTAACTGTTTGCTCATATTATAAGCTCTATTTCCTATTTGGTGTTATCTGGCTGAGATAATTTTATAAATATTAATTCTTTAATATTTATAATTTACTTTGATTTTACCATCTTATATAATTTTGGTAAATTCAATTGTAATTTTCATTTTATATATATATATATATATATATATATATATATATATATATATATATATATATATAAAGAGGGAGCGGCTGTATATCTTACATAGAAAATATACATAAGAGAGGAAGTAAGGAGTCGAATATTTATACATATGTGTATATATATATATATATTTATATATATATATGTGTATGTATGTATGTATATATATATATATATATATATAGAGAGAGAGAGAGAGAGAGAGAGAGAGACAGAGAGAGAGAGAGAGAGAGAGATATTAGTGGTGGGACGATTCCAAAAATTTTCCCGATTCCGATCTAATTACCGATTCCGATATAATTCCCGATTCCGATTCTTTTAATATTTATAATATTTATAAATATTTAATTAGAGATCAGGGTTTTTTTTTTTTTTTTTTTTTTTTGTTGTTGTTGTTTTTTTTTTTTTTTGTTTTTGTTTTTTGTTTTTTTTCGTAAATTTTCAAATTATTACATAAATCCTCGGGTAATTTCCAGGTATATTTTTCTCAAATGTTTTCCTTGTAATATATTGCAAATTGAAAGACAACGAAAGGTTAATTTTGATTTCAAACAAAGCCAAATTGTATCAGTTCGTCGTTAGTATACAACATGCTACTTGAAAGTTTTCATAAACAGTCGAAAATAATCGACGATTGGTAGATAAAATGAGAAAACGATGTTAGAACAAAATATTAATAATGACACTTATTGTTACGAACGAATTTCTAAATAATAATGTTACTATTTAGAAAACCATTTTTATTATGCAGAGGGCGTTGGGCTTCGTTAACTAATATGTGTCTTCTTTTTATGAATGTTTAAATTTTATTTTAATTATATAAATTTGGTGGGTTATTAACTTGATTTGCTTTGCTGTAAAAAAATAAAAAAACAAAAACGAGATGCAAATAATAACAACTAGTGGGACCTGTGGAAATTCCACAGGGGTTCATTCATATGTAATGCATTAATGTTGGTATTCACGGCGTAAATAGAGATGCTCTGATGTTATTGTAAGTCTTGTTAAAACTGCAAAAGTATTTATCTAAGCAAACAAGGGCGCCTGACGTAGCCAGGTCGTTAAGTACGCGTTAATATGATATTTTAATTCTTGCATATTTCATATATATTTTTATTAGAGTTAATGTTCTATTGATTTTTATATATTATAAAGTTGCGATTTCAAAAAAAAAAAATATATATATATATATTATATATATATATATATATATATATATATATATATATATATATATATATATCCATATGACTTTTGTGCATCAGCTTGAGTTCCTTCAGCAATAATCGAAACCAAGATTTATGAAGAATTCTTGATAAAATTATTTAAAATAAAAATTGGATCACTGGACTTCCATCAGCTATAATCGAAATCGAAACCAAAACTTATGAACGATATGACGCTATCGTAATAATATATAGTATTGTTAAAAGTCATAACAACCGCGCTCTTTTCCTACTACTAACCCTAAGTACGGGTGGCAATACGAAAAATATAGCAATTACATATGATTTTATGATTTTGCTGATCGGCCTTAAAATTAGTGGTAAAAATTACTTAACTGCTTAAAAAGTTATAATGTAACGAAATACGATCAGTTTACATTATATTTACATGCGCAACTGAACCCCCATTCTAAATTCTAAATTAACGTTTCAGTGTGCTCACACATAATCGCCTAAAAAGTAGAATCGCGTATGTTTTGGGTGTTTTAAATGTAAATGAAATTTTTTTTTAAGTTAACAAACTTCTCAATGTTTGCTCTTCCAAAGTTTTGTAAAATTGTGAGATTTTCATCTCTATTTTCACTTGTGCGAAAACCAAGCAAAATATAAAGAAACATGAAATATTTCAAAGTATCTGGTGATCAGACAAAACCAACGCAAGAAAAGAAAATCCAAGTATGTTAAACCTTTGATATTAAAGTGTGAAGCCATTTATTTTTATATGGGCATTTATCAAATAGGTGCGAAAAGCTTTTTAAAATCTGTGATATTGGATAGGCAAGTGAATTCTAAAATATGTACTTTGCTTACAATATAAAATAATAAAAACAAATTAAATTAGGTTTGGAGAGTCTGAGGATTTCCTTGTGTCCAAAAAAGGTGCAATAAAACATTAATTATTTCAGAAGCCGATGACAACCACCCAATGTACTGCTGGCGCCAACGAACTTGAAGAGCATTTAAACTTGTTAATAATCGTATGAAATCTCTTAAATGAGGGTACATAGAAATTTTAGCGAATAGATGCGAAACGATTAGAAAGGCAATAGGATAGTTATATATGACCAATAAATAAAATAAATTAAACTTTGCTAATCAATGTTAAATCTGTGTCTGTGGCCCTTCTCGATCTTATGTTGTAAATGAACAGTGTGCTGGTTTAATTTTTTTTTATTTTTTATGTGTGTGTGTGTGTGTGTGTGTGTGTGTGTGTGTGTGTGTGTGTGTGTGTGTGTGTGTGTAGTTATATTTTTTGAAAAAGGATTCAAGAAGAGTTGTCTATTAAAAGGAAAATATTCTAAAAATAAGAGCGTATTATTTATATTTTTATTTTCAGGAAGTTTCTGAAAATAAAAATATATCTATCACTTTTCTTTAAAAGTAAAATTCTCTCTCTCTCCCTCTCTCCCCCCCCCCCTTCTCTCTCTCTCTCTCTCTCTGTTCGTCTTTGTGTGTACATTTATCTACCAAACTACTCTGTCAATTTTCAGTCTACAGACTCGAGATTTGTAATAAAGGGTATTGAGATTTGGGAAATTTGGCTGTTAAAGGGTCAAAGTTCAACGATTTGACGTTTGAAAACACTACCAAATTCCTCCGCCACGTGAAATTTTAAATGTAGGTTACTTTTTTACACAGGAATCACCACTTATCAAGGCGCGGAGGCCACTCGAGGATAAAAGCTAATGGTATACATGAGTCAATGCGATTATAGCGTAGTAAACATAAGTAGTGGTAATTTTGTGAATTGGATTACTTAGGGGCACGGTTCATCAAGAACTTGTTTACGTTGGACTTGAAGACAATCAGATTGTAGTCAGCTGGAAAGCAAGCAATCGGAAGAGAGTTCCACAGGCGTGCGATTCTAAGAAAGAAACCCTGTTCATGGAATCTGTACTAAGTTTTAGGCACAGATAAAGAGTGTGGGAAATTATTCATAGTGGTTTTGGCTAGACGAGTGTTTTTCGTGAAAGTTTGGCGGGGGGGGGGACCATAGATTGGAGCTCAGATGAGCACTTGCCATAAAAATAACGATACAGCAGAGACAGGCTCGCAACGTCTCTTCTGTGAGAAAGTGGCTACAGGGAAGAGAAAAGGGCATCCCCCCCACTAAGCTACGAAGTCTATTTTGAACTCTGTCAAGGAAGGATAAGCTGATTCTAGCAGATCCTGCCCAGATGTGGCAACAGTATCCATCGTTGGCCGTACCTGGCTTTTATATAAGTAGAGAATTCCATCAGCAGTAAGGTATTTACTAGAGCGATAGAAGGATCCCACCATTTTTCCAGCGACCTTGGCAATGGATTTGATATACGTGATCCATTTCAGGTCCGGAGTAAAGGTCAAGTCCAGAAGCCTCCCAAAGACGAGATCCATTCATTTCAACCGATGCCAGATTGGCATCAGAGCGTAGATGGTGTAGAAATAGAAGTTTGGTTTTAAATGCATTAAAAATAACCAGCCACCTCTTTCCCCATTGTACCATATGCTCAAGATCAGAAGAGAGAGAATCAGAGAGAACTTGGGCGTTTACGGTCTTTGGTGTGCTACCATAGATTGTAGTGTCGTCAGCATAAATGTCTACGAATACTGTAAAGAAGTGATTTGGAAGATCATTTATGTAGATTAGGAAGAGAGTTTGACCCCTATTATCACCCCTTAAAATTTATTGTTTTGGGCTCAAATTGAGTTATTAATTTAGATCCATGTCAAAGGGCCCTATATCTAAAAAATTTCAAGTGTTTAGACCCAAAATTGTCGGAGGAGTTTCGTAGAGTTCGCAAAGGTCAAATCGTTGAACTTTGACCCCTTAACAGCCAAATTTCTGGCCGAAAACCGATCACACAGATTTTCCTAAATCTCAGTACCCTGTATATCAAATTTCGAGTCTGTAGACTAAAAATTGACAGTTATTGTATAGGAAAATGTACACAGGCAGACACACAGACACACAGACATGTTCACTTATATATATATATATATATATATATATATATATATATATATATATATATATATATATACTTGTTTATTGTTATATAAACATGCTCACATCCCGCTGCTACAAATAGCCACTTGTTTCAATCAAACAACAGATATCATCAGGCAGCGACTTGACTATTCAAAAGTTCAATGAATAATGGATTTTTATTTTAGGTAGGAACTCTTTAGAAGTTGGAGTTAAAAAACTTAAAACACAGGACTTTAATTAAATAAAAAAGTAAAAAGGGAGAGGCAATTTAAATAAAGTTAAAAGATTACAATGGGGGGAGAGTGACATATATATATGTATATATATGTATATATATACATATATATATGCATATATATACATATATATGTATATATGTATATACATATATATGTATATATATACATATATATATATGTATATATATATACATATATACATATATATATATATATAAATTATTATGTCATCCACATTTTATATAAAGCTGGAGGAAGACGAATTTACTTTTTGATGTTGGCATCTAATTAATATAATGTGTGTGCGTACTAAAAGCCGCATGTAAATCAGATGGCAGAGTAAGTCTTTTTAATTCTATACTATCCATAAGGGTGATGTGGAAACAGGGAGAGTTGTGATTATGCATGGAAAATGTCTTGACACATGTTTCACAGCGTATGTAGAATAGAGTTTGTTAATGGTTCTGCTATACATCTAGTAGATAAACAAAAATAAAAATGATCGACGGATTTGCAATTGTTTTTTAAGCGATCTTTTTTCTTATTTTTTTTTTTTTGCAATGTTTGTGTTCCAAATTTCATCATGATCGGTTAATTAGTTTCGTGATTAATAATGTATATACAACCATATTTAGATAGGGCGGGGGTGATTACGACATGAATACCGTGGTTTTATTCCTGCAGTAATTCATAGTCAGTCCATGAAAGCTGGAGGTAAGAAATGGTCGCTTTAGTGTGGGATAACTAAACTCTCCGACATTGGAGCATTTTGAATTGGTATAAAATTGCATCCGTCTAGAAGGATTTCTCTTCGTTTGATCAAGAACAAAAATCAGTACGACACTCTGATCCCAGCCCGTCTTTCAGATATCTTATAAGTACATGACGTTATTTATTACATCATTATTTTTTCTTATCTCTTTGACATATTCATTTTTTTACCTTTTTTCTTATTTTTATTTCTTCATTTTGGCCGTTTTTTAATAACATTCCATTTTCTTCTTCTTCTTCCTCTTATTATTATTTTTTTACTACTTCTTTTTTACTTCTTTTTTACTTCTTTTTTACTTCTTTTTCTTTTTTTACTTCTTTTTCTTTTTTTACTTCTTCTTTTACTTCTTCTTCTTTTACTTCTTCTTTTTACTTCTTCTTCTTCTTCTTCTTCTTTTACTTCTTCTTTTTACTTCTTCTTCTTCTTCTTTTTACTTCTTCTTTTACTTCTTCTTCTTTTTACTTCTTCTTTTACTTCTTCTGTTTACTTCTTCTTTTTACTTCTTCTTTTTACTTCTTTTTACTTCTTCTTCTACTACTTATTTTACTACTTCTTTTACTTCTTATTTTACTTCTTCTTTTATTTCTTTTTACTTCGTTTTCTTTTACTTCTTCTTTTTTTACTTCTTCTTCTTCTTTTTACTTCTTCTTCTTTTACTTCTTCTTCTTCTTTTTACTTCTTCTTCTTTTACTTCTTCTTTTTTTTACTTTTTCTTTTTCTTCTTCACTGATGCTACTAAAATCAGTCAATGTCTGAAGATACTTCCTTCCTGACTAAAACTGCACCAAACCTTCATGTTGTTGTTTTCAACTTTTTCTTTGCCCAATCTGCAAAGTCGAAAACAAAAACAATAATTTTCCACTAAAAAAAAAACAACTAAACTAAACACTATGAGTAAATCTTTGAAGCATGTTTTTTTTTTTTTTGATTAGATATTAAATAATCCGAAAAGGGTTGATATGTCGTAAAGCAAAACAACCAAATATTTCCCTTCATCATCTCTATCGTTCATTCTTTTAATTATTGTCTGTCTTCTTCTCCTTCTTCTCTCTCTCCCTCCCTCTCTCTCCCCCCTCTCTCTCTCTCTCTCTCTCTATATATATATATATGTCTCTCTCTCCCTCTCTCTCTTTATCTTTCTCTCTCTCTTCTTTTTCTCTCTCTTTACTCTTTTATTCTTCATCACCTGTCCGTTCTCTTTCTCCCGTTCTTATTCTCCCCCTTTGTCTCCCCTTATTTTACTCATCCTCCTCCTAATTTTCTCCATCTTTCATGTTTTTCTTCCAACATTTTTTCTTTACTTTTTATAGCCATTTTTTCCTTTTGTTTTTTTATCGTTATGCTCCCCCCCCCGCCACCTATACAAAGTTTATCTTTTAATTATTTATTCTATCAGAATTTTTCCTTCCCATCAATTTCTATTCAATTTGCCACCGCATTTTTCCCGCCAAAAGTCATGAGTTATTGCGATGAATGACTGTGTTTCTCTTGGGGTTATTTTTGCTTATTTTGTTATTATCGTAAATTCATTTCTTCATTTTGTTTTAAAAAATGGTTTTTTGGGCTGGGTTTTTTTTTTTTTCGCGGGAAAGTTGAAGAAAAAAGTTAATTATAATTCATTTTATTTGTTTTTCCAATTTTTTTTTTTTTTTTTTTTTTTTGATCAGCAATAATAATATCGAATCACGGTGTTTTGTCATTCTCCGTAACCTGTTATTCCGTCATTACGATTTTCAAGTAATCCACTATACGTTATCGTCATTCTGGTATTGGTAGACCTTTATTTAGTTATGTAATTATTCCGTTCTTTAGTTAGTCTGCAATTCAGTTAATCATATATTCGGTTATTTCATTATTTTGTTACTTCGTCATTTTTTATTGTCATTGTGCTATTGACTTTAGTTTCGTTATTCAATCATTCTGTTAGTAAGTTATTCATATATTCCGTTATTCCATCATTACGTTATTCAGTTATCCCGTTATTCCTTATTGTCATTCGTTATTGTTAGACCTGTTTATGTATTAAATCATTCCTTTATTCGGTTTGTCCATTATTCACTTAATCATATATTCTGTTATTCCGTCATTCAGTAATTCTGTTATTCGTTCAGTTATTAAAGCAACCGCCCAAATTCCCGAATTCGACACAAACATTCCTGAGTTCAACATGATCCACCTGAAGAAAATCGGAGATTACATCGACTAAAACGTTGTTAAAATCACACTTAAGATGAGAACAGTAGTTCGATAAATCCAAATTATACGAATAACCAATCCTCATCTCAAAAATTCAGAAACTTCATTACATTTTGCAAAATCGACTAGAAGTTAGTATTAATGTTTATTTACATAAACTAAACATCAAAGACAGCAGGAAAATTCTAGGTTATTTCTGGAAGAACTTAAAAATGCACTTTTGTATGTTGGTAAAGATTTATTTTTTCTCACATATATAAAAGTACATTCAATAGTATTCCTCAAAATCTTGGAACAGATCAATAGTTTTTTGCATATTCAAATAGTGATGATTGCAGGGGTAGATAACTCGTGCTTTGTTCGTTTTTTGTTTTTTTCGAAGGTTACTCTTATTGCAAAAGTTTTTCTCCATTCTATTTTACTTTTTATTACATATTTGTCTTTATGTTAATTCTTTGTATAGTTCTCTGTGATATATTTTGTATAAGTTATTAATGTCATAAATCTTTTCACGTTTCTCGGTATCTTATCTTTAATTCAAACATCCCATTCGGACATTTCTGTGGTTCGGTGGAGATCGATTTTTGGGTGTCTTTGTAGTTGTCATCGCCTGCCTCATATTTAGGCATGAATTACTTTCGCATCCCCATGAGGAGGGTGGTGGATAGAGACAAAACAAGATACACGGTTTAAGGTTTTATGATTCGACGAATATAAAATACGCTCCCATGATTAGAGTGGCATTGCGATGTCAGGATGCAAACCTAAATGTATTGCGAATTAGAATGGGGTATACCAAAAAGATAGATTTTTGTTGAAGCAGTTGCGCTTGACGCTCATCTCGACTAGAGGATACAGTCAGTAAACGTATTGTGAAAAGAAAATGGTAAAACATAGTTAGCCATGTTTCCCTTGGACGAAGGAATGCGATTTTTAACATATTCTGAAAGGAAGGTTATAGAGCACATTATCAACTCTATTCTCCTTAGATGGGGCGACGGTGGTAGCTTATCTGGATCACAGAATACAGAAGTAAAGTATTTTGCAATGGTAAAAGATACAGCAAATGACTAGATCTGTTCCACTCGAAGAGAAAGCATTCGAAGATTATTACGATCACAAAAACAACGAACAACAAACTACAACAAATAAGATATTTTACACTCAGATGGCACAGCCTCATCGACATTATCATTCCGGATAAGAATGGCCCTGAGAGGTCACATATTTTAAACACTCATCTTAAGAATATCTGTTCTTGCTTTCTTCATCCCTTTATTCTTTGGGTTAATTAACTTCATTTTCTTTATAACTTTTATTCACTATTTCGTGTTTCTATTTCCTTCTTTCTTATATTTTATTTACTAACTAGCTGTACTCTGCCACGCGTTGCTCTGGCTCAATTTGGTGCAATGGAAAAAATCTAATAAAAAGAGAAAATGCATGTTTCTTCTATTCTTAGTACAGCAATCCGCTCCAAAAAGTGAAAAAAAAAAATGCCGAAAATAAAAAAAAATGGTACTCTTGCAGAATTTGACTTGGATCCTCGGGAGTTTCCGTTAATCATGGCTTGGGCTCGACCAGCAATCACTGGATTAAGCTGAACCTTACAAAAAGTTGGAAACGCTAAATCGAGTTTTTGTTTTTTGTATTCAATAACGTGAGTTCTTAATTAATACTAGCAGGCCCACCCGGCGTTGCTCAGGAGCGTATAAAACAATGAGAAAAATGAAGTTTGAACATATCTGTTATTCTCAGGAGAGAGGAATTTTTATTTCTATATATCATTTTCTATATCGAGCAAAAGAATATTTTACCTAACCTAGGACATGAATTACGCAAATTATGTATGAAATAATTTTAACTTCCCGAGGAAATGTGACTAACAGGACGAATATTAAATAATTTTACAATTCCTAGGACGGATAATGTACAACACATATATTAAATAATTTTTTTAATCTGTGAAGCGTAATGTAAATATATATATTAAACAATTTAACATGCTCTCCACAGGTATTGTACAACATATATGAACTAATTTCTATTCCCACCAAGGCCATCATAATTTTAAGAAAAATGAATTCAGTATTAGAAGATGAATTATTAGAATTACCAAATAAATACATAAATATATTGTCTTGGTTAGTGATTAGGTAACGCTTGCTCCAACAGAAAATTTGTCATTACTGTGTTTCTTTTCCAACCACAACCACCACCGACACTATAATTTTAAATGAAATTATATAATTTCTAGAATAGGACTCAGCATATTTTTCAAATAAATATGTAAATATAATTTCAGTACAGTCTGTAGTCTGTATGTCAGTTTATTATTTAATAGGTTGTTAAGTGAAAGTACAGAATAATTTACAAAAATACCCTCCTCTCCCTATATTAAGAATGGCTTCCTAAATATAAACGCTATTATTTCAGTACCGGCCGTATATCATATATCAGTTTTTTTTTTATTTATTAAATTGTAAGATGAAAGTACAGAATAGTTAAAAAGATACCCCATATAAAGAATGGCTTTCTAAATAATGTTATTATTTCAGCATAGCCCGTATTCCGTATGTCAGTTTTCCCTCACCCCTGTCTTAAAAATGCATGTGAAATAAATTAAATGAGATCGTAAAGTTCTACAACCATTTCTGGGACTGATTCCATATCATCCCACCTCTCTTAAAAATAAATAAAAAAAATAAAGAAACTTTGACATCGTAAACTGCTTCTGTCATTTCCGGGACTGACTCCATACCACACTCCTCTTAAAAATAGGTATGAAATAAAGGACATTTGAGATCACAAACTGCCTCAGCCATTTCTGTGACTGATTTCATATCCCCGTGTCTCTTATAAATATATATGAAATAAAGTAATTTTGAGATCGTAAACTGTTTCAGCAATTTCCCAGACTGACACCATTTTCCCGCCTCCTTACTGTTAAAAATACATGTGAAATAAAGTAATTTTGAGATCGTAAACTGCTTCAACCTTTTCCGGGCCTGACTCCATATCCCTACTTCCTTTAAAAATATATATGTAATAAAGTATTTTTGAGATCATAAACTGCTTCAGCTATTTCCGGGACTTACTCCATATTCCCCTTCCCACCTCTTAAAATATCTGCTGTGTCGGTTATTTTATATATATTTTTAAGGAGGAGGTAATGCATGAAAAAAAAACTATATTACGCTTACTTGGCCTTTTGGCTAAGATCAAAATGTAGTATCTGCTCTGATGCAGCATTTCAACGAAATCATCTACTGGCCCCCATCTCCATAAACAGAAAAGGTGGTGGTAATGCTTGAGAGAATGAACAGGCACTAATGCACCACAACCCAACCTCACCTAAAAAAAAAAAGGTTTGGTATTCCCTTGCGGCCACCAGAGTACTTTTAAAAGCAACATAATCGTGCTTCCCTCCCCAACCATTATCAACACGTGACGTCACTTCCAGAAAATGATTCGGCAGTATTTCGAAATACATGATTTCACTATAAATTGTTTGAATTTTTTTAATATGGCTAAATAATAGCGTTAGTATTTCAGCGGGGTCCGTATTCCGTGTGTCATCCCCCGTCTTAAAAATATGTATGAAATAAAGTAAATATGAGATCGTAAAAAAGATATATAGGTGTGTTTCCATATTTTCATATTTCAAACCGCGAGTAAAATTTACGTATTATTTCATTTTTTTTTTTTTTTTTTTTTTGTACAAAAGCATAAAAAATGAGTTTGTGTCATCAGTTAAACTTGAAATTTAAAAAAAACGAGCTTTCCAGCCTGAAAAAGTTGAAAGAATGAACCGACTGAATGTACGCGCATAAAAATCGAAAATGTCAGGTTATGGTTAATGAACATTTTACATGAAAATTTGCCGATAGCTGTTTGCGATATGCATGCAAGTAAGCAAAGATAGTATTCGCTATAAACCATCCTTGGTGCACGAATATTATTTGCTGAGAATTTCAGTGCTATGTGACCAGTAGTTTAAGAGTTTACCTGTAAGATATTTACACACACACATACGTCTACTGTTTTATTTATATAGAGAAGATGAGTCGTTACATATCAAAGCTAAAAGCCACTTGGAAATAACGGATAAAAGGGATGAATATATTGTCAGTTCAGTGATGTTGAATATTACCAAAAGATTGAAAGTAATGAACGAAATCGTAAAAGAAATGAAAGAAATCTAGTTCACGGTCTAATCCACAGCAACTTCGCGTCGTCACTTCCCAGCAGGTTATAAAAGTTACCGGAAGATATTGAGACGATTAGCCAATCAGCTTTCAGAAGACGATAAGTTTCGATGAGAGTATGAATTTCATTAAATATAAAAAGATTTTTAAACTGAAAATGACTTTCAACAGGCTGTATCAACAAGAAATCTTTCCATTCTGCACGCTATTAGAAAGCCCTTTTTAACATGGCGAAGGGTCGCGTTTTTAATTAATCGTCTGACAGTCTTTGCCATAGCATCTTTTAATTGCTTACGTCGACGCGAAATTTCCGGTGACTGGGTCATATACTAAATAAGTACCAAAAATAAATTACGCATGAAAAGATTTATGAACAGTATTTATTAACATTGGATTTAAATACAACCAAGTTATAGTCCTCGGGGAAGCAACCTCGCGCAAACGTGTTTCACAAGTTAGAAATTATTGGAAAGAAACTGTGTTTGTGGAAATTTTGTTTGATGTTAGGCACACGGAAGAAAAGGGAAAAATGTTTTGCAGTTATGATAGTGAATCGAGTTCTTGCATTAAATGTTTTCTAAGGAGCAACTAGAGATTGAATCTCAGTACATCCCATGACAATAACGATAGAGTAGAGAAAGACTAACGAAAATGCAACATCTGTCTAGAAAAAAAAACATTTCATCTGTTCTGTTTTCGTTAGAGAAAGAAAGGGTTTTTTTCCTAGATTGGGTCAATTTAAATTTTTGTCACAATCCAAAGTGTCCGTTTTGAGGGATTTGGATTTTACCTACGTTAAAAAAAACTGGCCTTGTTTCTAATCTTCTCGCGTGGGGAGGCGAGTAGATAGAGACTAGCAACGCCTCTTTTTTTTCTTTTGTTATCCTTCAATGGGTTTTCTTTCTCTTTCTCTCTGTCCCTCTTTCTCTCCATTTCGTTCTCTTTATATTCTTGGCAGTACTTCGCAAACGAAGATTCTAGGAAGGAGGTTGTCCACGTCGGCTTCAGGCACGCTTGTGGCTGACAAGCCCGATGCGGGACAAGCAGGTTCGGCCACAGCGTCTGCAGTCAAAAGTCACGTCAGGTGTGGCTGCTGAGGCTTCCCGAATCTTTCTCCTGCAGCGCTTCTCCCTCAGATTCTCTGTGCGGGAGATCTCAAAGGAGGCGACAGCCTGATGGACAGTACGTCGCCAGGTATCACGGTCATCAGCGAGAGCAGACCACTGGAGGTGGTCAATATGGCAGTCATTGGGGGACTTCCTCAGGGAGTCTTTATATCTTTTCTTCGGTGCCCCTCTGTCACGACCGCCAGTGGAGAGTTCGCCATATAGGACTATCTTGGGCAGGCGATGATCGTCCAATCTGGAGACGTGCTCGACCCAGCATTGCTGTGACTTCAGAAGCGTGCTGGTGATTTTCGCCCGCTCGATGGCCTCAACATTAGTGACATAGTCACTCCAGTGGTCGTTGAGAATGGTGCGGAGACAGCGCTGATGAAAACGCTCGAGGAGAATAGAGAAAACGAGAAAAAGATCTGCGTGTCAACTCATTTATGGACAATTATACATTACAATGACAATTATACATTACAATGACAATTATACATTACAATGACAATTATACATTACAATGACAATTATACATTACAATGACAATTATACATTACAATGACAATCATACATTACAATGACGAGACGCGTGATTACAACAACACTAACATAAATGAGTTGACACGCATATCTTTTTCTCGTTTTCTCTATTCTCTTAACTTCCCTTCCTATTAATTCTTACTTTCACTCTTTCTCTCTTTAACTATATTTCATCTTTCTTTCTTTTCTCTTCTAGCCCTTGTTTTCTTTATAATAACCCTTTATATCGGTTTTTTCTTTCTTCTCCATATTTTTTCTCCTCCTCATCATTCTCTCTCCATTATATTTTTTATTAGTTTTCTTTAGATTGCCCCTCCCTCTTTACATAATTAAAGTTCTATGTTTTAAGGTTTTTTTAGCTCCAACCTTTAAAGAGTTCCTACCTAATAAAAAAAATCCATTATTCATTGAACATTTGAATAGTGAAGTCGCTGCCTGATGATATCTGTTGTTTGATTGAAAAAAATGGCTGTTTGTAGCAGCGGGATGTAAACATGTTTATATAATAATAAACAAGTATTATCAGCTCTTTTTATTGAGCACTATCTAACAACCTCGTTGAATTCACTAGTCTATTACTTTTGAATAAAAAAAACCCGAGTATATATATATATATATATATATATATATATGTGTGTGTGTGTGTGTGTGTGTGTGTGTGTGTGCACTAGCAGTTCAGCCCGCCAATTTCGGGTCAAACACACTTGAATTTTTAGATATAGGTTACTTGGTCATGGGTCTAACTTAATAATTTGATTTGAGCCCAAAACAATATATTCTAAAGGAGTCATAATTGGGGTCAAAGTTTTAAAAAAATTTGACCTCATCGGTCTCTACGAAATTACTCAGTCAATTTTTGGTCTAAACATTTGCAAATTTTACATAAAGTATATTCAGACATAGGGCAAGCTTTTTAATCGGTTTTTGGCCGAAATTTGGCTGTCAAGGGGAAAAGTTAAAAAGATTTGACTCTAGCAAACTATTAAGCCAATTTGGAGTCTAAACATTGGAAATTTTATATAAAAAGTATTCAGACATGCAGCAAGTTTTTTAATCAGTTTATGGGCGAAAGTTTCGCTGCCAAGAGGTCAAGAGGTCAAGGTTGAAATAGCTGACCTTTGCAGACTCTACCAAAGTCTTCCCTCAATTTTAAGTCTAAAGACTTGAATTTTAGATGTAGATAACCTGGACATGGGTCAAACTTTTTAATTTGATTTGAGCTTAAACAATTCGGATCAAAGTTTTAAAAAGTTTTACTTTTGCAGTTTCTACTAACTTTTCTCTATGCTTATTAAGGAAACCTATTATATAGAAAAGCATTACCGAACAAAGCCGGGTTGAACTGCTAGTATATCTATAAAAGTGAAAATTTCTGTCTGTGTGTATGTGTCTGTGTACATTTCCCTACTCATTAAAATTTTACATAAGGCGTATTCAGAGACAGGGTAAGGTGCTTAATTGGTTTGGGTCGAAAATTTGAGCTTCCAAAGGGGTCAAAGTTTAAAAGATTTTACGTTTGCGGTATCTAACAAACTACTCAGCCAATTTTGGGTTTAAACATTTGAAATTTATACGTAACGGCTATACAGATATGTGGCAAGCATTTTAATCAGTTTTTGGGCTAAAATTTGACTGGCAAAATGTCAAAGTTTAAAGAGTTGATCATCATAGATTCTATCAAATTCCTCCGCCAATATTGACTTGAAATTTTAGATGTAGTTACTTGGCCATAGGTAAAACTTTGTATTTGGATTTGAGGCCAAAATAATAAACGTTAAGGAGTCAAAATTGGGGCGGTCTCTACGAAATTACTCAGACAAATTTTGGTCTAGACATTTGAAATCTTACATAGAGTGTATTCACACGTAGGACAAGTTATGAACAGTACATAGAGCTCGAGCAAAGCTAGGCTGAACTGCTAGTCCATATATCTATGAAAATGAAAGTTTCTGTCTGTTTGTGTACATTTCCCTACACAATAACTCCGTCAACTTTCAGTCTACAGACTCGAAATTTGGTATACAGTGTATGGAGAAAATCTTTGTAATCCGTTTTCAGCCAGAAATTTGGCTGGTAAGGGGTCAAAGTTCAACGATTTGACCTTTGAAAACTCTACCAAACTCCTCCGATAATTTTGGATCTAAACACTTAAATTTTTAGATGTAGGTAACTTGGACATGGGTAAAACTTTGCATTCTGATTTGAAACCAAAATAGTGAATGTGAAGGGGGCAGAATTGGGGTCAAAGTTTAAAAAATTGACGTCTGCAGTATCTACGAAATTACTCAGACCGATTTTGGTCTAAACATTTGAAATCTTACATAGAGTGTATTCACACGGTGGGCAAGTAATGAACAGTACATAGGGTCCGGGGAAAGCCGGGCTGAACTGCTAGTCTATATATCTATAAAAGTGAAAATGTCTGTCCGTGTGTGTGTACATTTCCCTATCAAATAATCAAATTTTCAGACTCGAGATTTGACATAAGGGGTATTGAGATTTAGGAAAGTCTTCTTAATCAGTTTACGACCAGGAATTTTACTGTTAAGGGGTCAAAGTTTAACGATTTAACCTTTGAAAATTCTACCAAACACCTCTGCCAATTTTGGGTCTAAACACTTGAAATTTTAAATGTATGTTACTTGGACATGGATCAAACTTTATAATTTGATTTGAACCACAAAAAGTAAATTTTAATGGGTCAAAATTGGGGTCAAAGTTAAAAAATTTGATCTCTGCGGTCTCTACCAAAAAACTCAGCCAATTTCTGGTATAAACATTTGAAAGTTTATATAAAGTGTATTCAGACATAAGGCAAGCTTTTTACTCGGTTGGGTCGACAATTTGAGCTGCGAAGGGGTCAAAGTTCAAAAGAATTTACCTTTGCGTGTTTGTCTAGCAAATTACACAGCCAATTTTGGGTCTAAACATTTAAAATTTATACAAAACGGGTATTCAGACATGCGGCAAGCATTTTAATCAGTTTTGGGGCCAAAATTTGGGTGCCAAAAAGTCAAAGTTAACAGACTTTAAGAAAAGTTTCCGATGGGCAGATTCTATCAAATTCCTCCGCCAGTTTTGAATCCAAACACTTGAAATTTTAGATGTAGATAACTTGGACATCGGTAAAATATTTTATTTTTATTTTAGACCTAAAACAATAAATGTTAAGGTGTCAAAATAGAGGTGAAAGTTGTTTTTTTTTTTTTTTAATTACATCTGCGGTCTCTTCAAAATTACTCAGACAATTTGTGGTCTAATCATAAACATTTTAAATTTTACATAAAGGGCATTCACACATGGAGCAAGTTATTAACAGTACATAGGATCCGAGCAAAGCCGGCCTGGACTGCTAGTGTATGTATATATATATATATATATATATATATATATATATATATATATATATATATAAACAGAGATCTGTGTGCCACAGACGGTTTCTGATTGGTTAATCCAATAATCACATCTCCTAAAAAAACTATGGTTCCTACGTTCTTAAATTTACCATAAAATATTATGCCCTTATTTATTGTCCATCTTGGAAGGGTCTATTTTTTCCTAACTTGCCATTTACAAATTACAAAATTACGAAACTTACACCAGCCATCACAATCCAACCTCCGACACCACGTCCGCCATTCTGGCGCTAGCCGCACACACGTACACACAACACGAAAACAAACGCTGTCCTCCAAAGGACAGACTATTAGTACTACTACCCAGCACACGCGCACACACGCACACATGCACACGTTCACTACCGTCCTTGTGTACGTCACGTTGTTATGGCAACCAAGCCCACTGACTTTCATACCAAACACACACAGTAAATCTGATTTTCTTCATTTTCTCATTTTATTACTTTGGTATGTTCCCGTTTATCCATTCATTTGCTTATACTTTCTTTTACTGCATTATTTATTTTTTTTTTTATTTATTAAAGGTAAGAGAGTAATTCGGGTATGCATACTAAACTGTTAACCGTTAGTTTGCGTGTTCGATCCTGATCGATTCTACTTTTTTTTTAATTCTATTTGTTTATTAAATCCTATCCGAAGCAGGGGGGCTATACCCTTTCCTTCCACCTCCCCCAAGGGTGGGTTCCTAACGGAAGGGCGTCCGATCCTCCACCCACCTACGGGCAAGCAGGGGGAGCTGGCCACCATCCCCCCACCAAAAGGGGAAGCCTGGCATTTTCTCACCCGAAAGGGGGGAGCTTGGCAGTTTCTCCCTCCAAAGGAGGGAGCCGGTGTCCCCCCCCCAAGGGTGGGGGGTGCGAAGAGGCCAGGAGGAGGTAACTTTTTTCTTTGGGGGGGGAGAAGCCTCCAGGCACCCTCCTCCCTGAAGGTGGGGTTGGGGATTATCTCTCCCTGAAGGGGGGAGGCCGGCACCAAGCATGTAAATCCAGAGGGGTGACTTTTTTTGTTACCACTCGGAGTGGGAAGGGGGCCGCTCACCCAGGCAACGCCGGGTAACCCCTGCTAGTATATATATATATATATATAGTTAGATAGATAGATAGACAGATATAGATATATAGATATATAGATAGATAGATGTGTGTGTGTGTGTGTGTGTGTGTGTGTGTGTGTGTGTGTGTAACAAATAACAAATTGATACAAAGTGAGACCATTCCAGTTCTTTCACTGCCTGTCATTCACGGATTACATTATTTCTTTTCCACGTGGCTATTACATTGTTGAAACCGGCTGTGATTGACACAGCTGTCATTGTTAACACTTTTTTATTATTCGATAATTTTGAATACATGAATATTTTTCATATCTTATTTAAATTCCTTTCGTATCTTTTCACAGATTTTATATAAATGGATATCATGACAAATTTATTTTTTTATTGTAACTCATAGTTTTGTTTTGTTTTTTTTTAAATTGCACGATCATTATTTTATTATTTCAGTATTTGTATGTGTTCGTAATGTATAAGATCTACCTGCCCGGCGTTACCCGGTAGGATATTTCATTGACTGCGTCTGTTTATCAACATTACAAATCATTGGCTGTACGAGTTCTTGTGTGCTTGTTAATCAACGTTTTAATTTATTCAAAATGAAAGTTTACTCAGCCAATTTAACGCATCATGCCACAAGAGATAAATAAGATGAGAAAAAATACTGTATATATCCTGATGAAGACGAGATTACATCGAAAAGTACTTATGTTTATAAACAAATAAATGTTCGCCTTGAGTTGGAAGCCATTTTTTTAGTTTCAGAAAAGTTTACGATGGGTAGTTATGCTATACAAGTCCTGGACACGATAAAATTTATAATTTTGCAGCAAAATATCTTTCTCTTGTTGACACGAGAAAAATATGTGCAAGATTACTAAAAAGGTTTAATTTTTATGGAGAAATTTTGGTTTCTGGTTGGTTGATAGCAGACCGTGAATTAATTTGATTCGTTTCGAGCAGCAGCGTTTATAAATAGAATCTCCCAACTATGAGGGACCATGCTCTATTATTAATAGTAAAGCCAAGTACGTCCAAGGATGGAATACTGCTGCCATATCTGGGCAGGAGCTGCTAAAAACAGCCTATCCTGTCTTGACAGAGTACAAAATAGACTTTGTGGCTTAGTGGGGGATGCCCTTTTCTCTACCCTGCAGCCTCTCTCCCAGAGAAGAGACGTTGCGAGCCTATCCTTGTTTTATCGCTATTTCCACGGCAGGTGCTCGTCTGAACTCCAATCTCTGGTCCCCCCTCGCCAATCTTTCACGAAAAACACCCGTCTAGCTGAATCCACTGTGAAAAATTTCCCCCACTCTTTATCTGTGCCTAAATCAAAACGTGGATTCCATGAACAAAGCTTCTTTCTTAGAACTGCACGCCTGTGGAACTCTGTTCCGTCTGCCTGCTTCCCACCTGACTACAACTTGGATGTCTTCAAGTCCAAGGTTAACAAATTCCTAATGAACCACCCCTTAAGTAAACACTTCATCAAATATCCACACTAACGTACTGTCCTTGCAATAACCTTTATCCCTGAGTGGCTTCCGGGCCTTGATAAGTGGTGACCACCGTGTAAAAAAAAATCAAAAATATTGCAACAGATTGTTTATTTTTTTAAATAATCTGAGTTGAATTGGTTTACTAAACTTACATTTTGAATTAGCATTTAACAACGCTTTTACTACGTGAAAACATATCCTTATATGCTTTTTATTTATATTTGTAACTCGTCATGAAGTTAGTCTTTTAATTATCATATGCGGTCAAATATTAAATAAGTAGCGATGAGAAACTTTAAACGGAAACAAAATTATACGAAACTGCGAAATACGAGATGCCTGCACTAAGTTTCTATACATTTTTTGTACAGTCATTTAAAATTGTCGTAGACACTTGAAAATCCAGTATGTTATTGCTATACATCTTATGAGATGACTAATTTTTACTATTTCGGGTTCAAATGAACAGATAAAGCACGAATTTGAATACACCCTACTAAAGCCTTATTGTTACATCTAGTGAATTTCAAAAATGCAATCTTGAAGTGAGGACAATTTAGAAGAGCGATATGCAATAAAAAATTGTTTTAAACTTGCAAACGAAATGCATGGAATGCTTCAAACTCATTTTGTATTATCTTGCATGAATCGTGCATCAGTTTTTGAGTAGTATAAGAGATTTAAGGATGGCAAGGAGTCTGTGAGTGATGATGAGAAGTGTGGGAGGTTTAAGGAAGTCAGAACACCATGGATAAGGACCGTCGGGTGCGGGAATTATACACACAATTATTTGCGAGGAACTGAAGATGTGAAGATTTGCAGAGAAGTTTGTTCAAAGGGTGCGCAGAGAACTTCATCCTTGTCACAGACTATTTGACCAAGATGGGTATCAAGACAGTTCCTCACCCACCCTATTGTATAAACCTTGCCTCCTATGACTTTTGGTTATTCCCCCAAGCTCAACGAAAACCTTGGAGGCGGTCGTTATGAGAAAAATGTGGAGATAGAAGAGGCTGTGACGAGGATCATCGACACATACAAGAGAAATACCATGGAGATTTTCAGAAGTTGATGGAACGGTACATCAAGTGCATTGTAGCCGGAGGAGATCACTTCGAAGTGGACTAGAGCTTCATGTGTGTCTTATCAATAAAAATGGCCATACAAAAAAAGGTCTGGAAACTTATTGAAGGCACATCGTAGTAGTCATTTTTCTTTTCTTCGGAGTAGATACGCAAAAAAAAAAAAACTTTTTTAACCTGCTTCGTGAAAGTATTTTGTTTTTTTCTTATCTACCTCAAACAGCGCATATGAATATTTGGACGTAAGGGCTACTATGTAGGGAATTGAGCAGCAAGGTGTCTATTCACATTACATTGAAATTTCTGCTTGTTAGTGCATTCTGAGTAGCAGAGAATAATGAAGGAATTCAAAAGTCTATAAGTTCGATGGAATAAGCTTTTGCACTCAAATCGTTTCCAGCTTCAAGGGACCTATTGAGTGAAGATGTGGGATTTGCTGCTTATTGTTCGATTGTAGTTATATCAAGGAGCCCAACTGCTATGAATTCGTCAGAGCACATTCCGTTAAAGTACTTTTAAGATAGGCATAGGGATTCGAAAATTCATCGGCAAGACGGGAAATGAAGCTTGATGGATGGTGATGGACCAAAAGACTCTATTAGTCTAAGAGTGAAAAAGCTTAGTGGTAAATGCGACAGCCCAGATGCATTTTTCCCGAAAATAATCTAAATGCTGTTTGCTGATTTCCGTATAAAAACATGGATATTTATAAGAAAACATCATTATATCGTACGAATCCGAAGATTCTATTGTTAATATTGGTTTCCTCCATATTTTGTTTTCTGGAAAGACATCTGGTACATACAGGAGGGACCACGTGAAGGTTGGCAACATCCTAAGTGAAGGTGATTTTTGTGGAACGAACTGGATTCGAATCTGAAAGACCCAGGTCGTCAACTCGTTTCGTTACCCACTTGCCCACCGTCACCTCCTCGTAATTAGATGGTTTATATGGACGAATTATTTGCAGGAACGAAATTTTGGGTGGAAAAATCAAAAGTTGCAAAATATCAAACACAATAACAAAGTGTCTCTTAACGCCACGGAATTAGAATTATTGGCATCTTCGATATAGAAATTAATTTTTTTTCACAGTATTGCGAATTCGATTACTGAATGGAAATATTATCCAGAAAATGATATTACGTTTCTATCATACTTTAAACAATACACCGATCCTCTATAAACGTGAATACGAATATGGAAAGAAGATGCAATGCTGGTGAATTTAGGGGAAGGAAGATCTTCAGCTATCATAATTCGCCCTTAAGTATCAATACACTCTGCGATGGAAAGGAACATCAGAGAATACTTACACTCGATCTTGATGGAGATAATCGCATGCTTAGCAGATCCCAAAGGACGTGGAAACGTAGATGAGTACTGTTCAAGTAAAGTTCAAAATAGCTTGCAAAATGTAGGAATTACAGGGAAAGATACACAGGGAAGTAAAGAGAAAGAAACTGAGAGTATTTTATATATATATATATATATATATATATATATATATATATATATAATTCAGAATAATGAAATACAATAAATCAACTGGTGCGCAAATCCAGTGATTATCGGTCTTACAAAATATTATTGGATGTAATATTTTATATAAGACTATCCGAGTTAAATAAAATTGCTCAATATATTAGATAAAGCAAATAAATCATAATTTAGGAATTAAAAATTTGTGATTTGAAAAAGTTAAATTTCAAATATAGAAATTTTATTGTATTCAAGACAAAGAATACAGTATAAATATTTTACTATACTGTATTCTTTGTCTTGCATACAATAAAATTTCTATATTTGAAATTTTACTTTTTAAAATCACAAATTTTTAATTCCTAAATTATGATATATATATATATATATATATATATATATATATATATATATATATATATATATATATATATATATATATATACACGTACATATATATATATTGTCTTGGAAGTTTTTAACCTTTAAAACTGTATAAAAAACATATTAAATTTTTATATTTTTTATCATTCGTTGGAAAACTATTAATTATTAAATATTTATTGGTCAGTAAATCGTAAAATCACCTGTAATCATTGCATCAACTTGCTCTCTCGAATCCACAAGTCCTAATGTTAATTTAAGGGATCATCAGTTGTTTACCATGAAACACTGTTTCGGGGATTTTTTTTTTTTTTTTTTTTTTACAAGGGTGTCACCACTTATCAAGGCCCAGAGGCCACTCAAGGATAAGGGTTAATAGGTATACATTAGTCATTGTGATTTTAGCATAGTAAACAGTGGGAATTTTGAAACTTGGATTACTTAGGGGGACGATTCAATTAGAACTTGTTCACATTGGACTTTTTCTTTTTTTTTTTCATAGGTATCAACTCATTATCAAGGTCAAAGAGGCAACTCAAGGATAAGGGTTAAAGAGTGTACAGTAGAAATTGGACAATATAATAATCATTAGTAATGAAAATTTGTTAAATTTGATAACTTATATGAAACGGCTCATCAAGAACTTATTTACGTTAGACTTGAAGACAACCATATTGTAGTCAGCCGGAAAGCAGGAAAACGGAAGACAATTCCACAGGCGTGCAGTTCTAATAAAAAAGCTTTGTTCATGGAATCTACGTTTAGGTTTAGGCACAGATAAAGAGTGGGGGAAATTATTGATAGTGTTTACAGCTAGACGAGTGTTTCTTGTGAAAGTTTTGCGAGGGGGGGCATAGATTGAAGCTCAGTCGAACACTTTCCATGAAAATAATGATACATCAGAGACAAACTCGCAACATCTCTTCTGTGAGATAGAGGTTGCAAGGAAGAGAAAAGGACATCTCCTACGAGGCTACGAAGTCTATTTTGAACTCTATCAAGGCAGGACAAGTCCTTTCTAGCAGCTCCTGCCCAGATGTGGCAACAGTATTCCATCCTTGGACGTACCTGGCTCTTATATAGATAGAGAATTGCATCAGCAGTGAGATATCTACTGGATCGATAGAAAGATCCCACCATTTTTCCAGCGGCCTTGGCAACAGATTTGATGTACGTGTTCCATTTAAGATCAGGAGTAATGGTCAATCCCAGAAGCTTGTCAAAACTTGAGGCCTCCTGAAGACGAGAGCCATTCATTTCAATTGATGCCAGATGTGGATCAGAATGTTGATGATGTAAAGAGAGGAGCTTGGTTTTAGATGCATTAAAAGTAACCAGCCACTCCTTTCCCCATTGTACTACATGTTCAAGATCAGAGGAGAGAGAATTGGAGAGAACTTGGTCGTTTACTGTCTTAGATGTACTACCATAAATGGTAGTGTCGTCAGCATAAATGTCTACAAATGATGTAAGGATGTGATTTGGAAGATCATTAATGTAGATCAGGAAAAGAGTTGGGCCCAGGATGGACCCCTGAGGGACACCGGCATTAATACTGTGGGCTTCTGATTTTTGCCCCTCAACTACTACTCTTATGAACCTATCAGAAAGAAATGATTTAATAATTGAGAAGACATTTCCAGCTATACCATAGCTAGAGATCTTATAAAGCAAACCTTTATGCCATACCCTATCAAAGGCCTTAGATATGTCAAGAGCAATTGCCCTAGAAAGGTTGCCTCCGTCGAGAGATTTGCTAATCCTATGAGATATAACTGTAAGCACATCTGCTGTAGATCTAGCAGAACGGAAACCATATTGAGTGTCACTAAGAAGGATATTTTTGTTGAGATGGTTGATTACTTCTGTATTTAACACAGATTCCAGCAACTTACTCATGACGCACAGGAGACTTATTGGCCTGTACTGAGAGGGGGATGAGCGATCACCTGAATTCTTAAATACAGGGCATACAGATGAAATTTTCCAGGGAGATGGGAAACTATTCTCCTTAAGACAACTATTAAATCATGGCTCTTCAGCAGTGTTGATCAAACACCACCTCCCTTAATCACAAGAACAAAAAAATGTTCCAGATATTAGATCTAGTTACCTACTCATCATTAATTTGGCTAACTTACTCATGTTACAAAAATGTCTTCCTTACCTGTGAGATTCGTCCCTGTTTCCAAATTCACAATGGATATATTATTTTAATTTACCTGTGTTGTATTTATAAGATTAGGATTAATCCATTATACTACTTATCACCCTTTATTATTAGTAGTACCTTATATATTTACATTCTTATTTATTTATGAAAAATATAAAAGTTAATATATATATATATATATATATATATATATATATATATATATATATATATATATATATATATATATATATAAATTTTAATAATACATTTTATACATTACTAATATGGTTTGGGATTCCCTTTATTCATATATTCTGGTTATTTTTATACGATTCAAAAATCATCAAAATTAGGAACAAATCCTTTATTTGATTGTTTAAATATTTTAGTTTTATCATCACCTTGTTTTATCATCCTTATTACTAAGCTAGAAACTGGGGGTATAAAATCTATTAATTTTAAAGTAAGGCGAGCTATTCTCAAACACTCTGATATAATGGTTCCATGAAACATAAATACAGGATAGGTACTATCTTTGTACGGCACACGAACTATTTGAAATGGGAAAGAGTTCATTTTATTAAATATTTTATAAGCAAAAATCCCATCCTCAGTATTTATATCTAACTCCAGAAATGTGTAAGTATATATATATATATATATATATATATATATATATATATATATATATATATATATATATATATATATATATATATTATTCCATGTATTCGCATAAAATGCTAGAAAGAGATATAATATTCTGAGTATCGAGTTTCAATATTTATTTAGATAGTGCTCATTATTTAGATAGTGATCAACCCGTGAGTAGAGCAGTGTAGTATTTATGAAAATATATTTATGTCAATTAAGCTATAGTAGGCTTTCACGTTTTAGGTTCGCGGGGAATCGTCAGCTTAGTAAAACCTGTATATATATATATATATATATATATATATATATATATATATATATATATATATATATATATATATATATATAGAGAGAGAGAGAGAGAGATAGATAGATAGATAGATAGATAGATAGATAGATAGATAGATAGATAGATAGATAGATAAATGGAGGGAGGGGGGAGAAAGGGAGACACACAAAGTGAGAAATGCCCGATAGGATTTTATTATTGGTAAGAAAACTCCTAATGTATACTTGCTAGAATAGTTCAATCTTGTATTTGTCGGTTATGTTGAAAATGGAAATTAAGATTGTGAAAGTTCTTTGTTACGTGAACAAAACTCCGATATCTTTAAGTGTCTCTTTTTTTTTTCAAGAAGATTTGACAAAGAAAAACACATTCGTTTTTGCAAACTATGAATAGAATTCTTATTTAACGCTTTAGAACATCACTGAAGCATAACTCAAACGAAAAAAAAAACAACATCTTCCCGCTTCCAATTGGCATAACAAAGGAATGAATTACAGTTTTATGTGCGAGTATAGTTTATATAGTTAACCATCGATGGTCTTACAACATTTCAGTGTGGGTAGTAAAGCAAGCACTTGGATCCGAGATCGAAACACGACTGTTTTATTGACAGTACACGCATCTAAACATGTGACTTTCTGGTACAACCCATAAAAAAAATCTCAATGTCTATATAAACACTGTCAACAATAGAAAAGTGTTCCATTTGTTTTTACGAAGAGATTTGCATTATTGCTAGCAGTGTTTGGCGATATCAGTTAACACATTGCTCACCCCACAATGTTTCATTCGTATTCATTTTCATGTGTAGCTTTGTTTTAGTATTTTCTTTAACGGTGTTGTAAATAAAAGTAGAGCTTTGTATGTTTATAAGATATGCTCCTGCCCAGTGAGCTTGCAGATACGTGTGTGTTTCATTCCACTGAAGAAGTTCGTCAGGCTGAATGCGAAATTAAAACTTTTACCCTCCTTTTTATTAGCTAATATTTTATTGACTTAATGTACGTGTTTATAATCATGTATATATATATATTTTTTTTAATTACATTTTCACCCCAAACAAGGCAAATTGCCACTTTGGTGTAGGGGGCTACTATCAGGGGCAACAACTACTGGGGTACTATGTAGGGATTTGGGCAGCAAGGTGTCGGTTCACGTTACACTTGAACTTCTGCACGTCAGTACTGTTGGGGAAGCAGGGACCTGGAATGGAATTCCAGAGTCTTGCGGTTCTGGGGAAGAAACTATTGGAGTAAAAAGATCTTTTACATCTAGGAACCTCTACAGTGTGGGGGTGGGATCTAGTAGCCTGTCGGGTTTGTCGAGGATGCTCGCGTCGTGGGGGCACAAGTGATTGCAGTTCGTCAGAGCATCCACCATTAAAATACTTGTAGAAAAGGCAGAGGGATGCAACATTTCGTCGATGGGACAGAGGCTGAAGCTTAGATGCCAGTTCAGGGCCTATCAGGTTTGCGACTCTCTTTTGAACCTTGTCAAGGAGCGGGAGACTAGTAGCAGATGCACCAGCCCAGATGTGGCAGCAATACTCCATACATGGGCGAATGGTGGCCTTATAGAGGTACAGGATACTTTCGGGTGTTAGTAGTTTTCTAGCACGGTAGAGAGAGCCTACCTTTCTTGCAGCGGCCCTGGCAATGCCTTCAATGTAATTGTTCCAACTCATGTTTCCTGTGAACGTTAGGCCAAGGAGTTTGAAAGATGGACTCTCAGATAAAGAGTCGTTGGCCATTGCTATGGGTGGTAGAGAGGGTTTCTTGTAATTATTGAATGAAACTAGTTTAGTCTTGGCAGCATTGAACGCGACCAACCACTTTTGTCCCCATTCCACTACAGATTGGAGGTCTTCCTCTAGTGTTTCTGCCATTTCTTTAGAAATGTGTTCATTCGTCTTCCTGTCATGTCTGCCATAGAGTGCAGTGTCATCAGCATATATACCCATCTCAGAGGCAATGTTGTCGGGGAGGTCATTTATGAATATCAGGAACAATAGAGGTCCAAGGATAGAACCCTGGGGCACTCCCGCATTTATATCATATTGTTTAGATGTGCGACCGTCGAGGACTACCTGGATTTTTCTCTTATCTAAGAAGGATTTAATTATGTTAAGTATTCTACCAGTGATACCGTATGATCTGATTTTACTGAGGAGACCCTCATGCCATACCCTGTCAAAAGCCTTAGATATATCTAGAGCTACCGCTCTGCCTTCCCCCGCTTTGTCCAGTGAATGGTATATACGTTCAGAGATCACAGTGAGGATGTCTGCTGTGGAACGGGCTTGTCTAAATCCATATTGTTTGTCAGTCAGTAGTTTAGCATCTGTAAGATGATGGACTAGAGCATGGTTAATTATGGTCTCAAATATTTTGGCAAAAAGTGGGAGGAGGCTAATGGGGCGATAATTTGATGGGTCTGTCCTTTCGCCAGAATTCTTGAATACTGGTACAACAGAAGCAGTTTTCCAACAGCCCGGAAAGCAAGCTTCATTAAGACATTTGTTGTAGAGTTTGGAGAGAACTGGAGCTACTTCGGCTGAGCACTTTTTTAATAGCACAGCTGGGATAAGATCGAGTCCACATGCTTTTGAGGTGTCAAGGTTTTTTATGATAGCATGCACCTGAGCAGGGGTGGTTTTCAGATCGTCTAGTGTGGCGTCTGTCCGCATAGGAAAGTCAGGTAGGGGGTGGTTGGAAGGGTCCAGTGTGGAGTTTGAGGCAAACCGACTGGCAAGCATGTTAGCCTTGTCGGTTGCTGAGGAGACAACCTCGTGATTGTTGGTTAGTGGGGGAATTGTTGATTGCCCATTATTTACTACACTGTTGTAGATTTTCCAGAAGTCTCGAGTTCCTAGTTTTTGTGCTTCGATGCGCTTTTTAGTGGTTTCCGTAAATTCTCTCTTAGCTGTCGCTATTTCTTTCTTAACGTTATTTCTAGCTTCTATATACTTCAGTCTGTTTGAACTGGACTTATGTCGGTTAAACCTACGGTATGCATGCTGCTTTTGAGTAATGGCAGTTGCACAAGTCGACGTAAACCATTGGGGAGAGTGGGGCTTACTATAAAATTTCCGCATGGGAACATGCGCTTCGATTGCAGTTTTGAACCAGTCAGTGGTCTCGTTTGCACATTGTTCAGCAGGGAGAGAGAAAATATTTTTCCATGGAGCATCTCTAATTAGTTCCCTGATGGCTTCCCAGTCAGCCTTATTATAATATCTCGTTGTTTTGAGCACTGGCTCTTCAGTTTTGGGTCCAGAGTTTAGGGCGATTTCAACCATTATCACTGCATGATCAGCGTTCCCGAGTGGGCTATGGGCCTTCGTTATGCAGTCATCGGGAATATAACGGACCACGTAGTCTACTTGTTCATGTAATTGTGTTTCGTTTATATAACGTGTATATATGTACATATGTACGTGTCTATATAAATATATGCTCATATATCAGTTTATCACGGTTCGTATCATCTAGGGACGTGTGTTTATCAATATCCATTGAGCAGGTGCGTGTGTGAGTATTTACACATATAAAATCTGACAGTTCACAACTGGACAAATAAACATTTGAAAGACAATTCTTTAACGGAACGTATAAATAGGTGTGTCTGCTTGGCACCAGACAAAGAAGACACATACCTTCTTTATAGTCGAAACACATCGACGTGCTGCCCTTAAATGGAAGACGCTTCACACCGAGATTTCATGACGACCAATTTATATTTTATTTTTTACATTTATTTCCATGATTGTCTGCTTTTGGAGTGCGCTCCTTTTTCTCTTTTGTGTCTTACAGTTTCTCTAGTTTGCCAGTCGAAATGATTTCACGACCTATCTGATAATTCTCCAACCAGATTCTAACTTCCAGCCTCTTTCTGCCTGTCCAACGCTCCAAATAACGTATAACTGGTCTGTTCTGCGAAATATATGAAAATCCTTTATTTGTTAATTCAACTCAGACGTCACATAATGAGGTCAGTCCTTATTCAAGACCATTGTTGTCATAACTAAATTTTATTTGTTTATGTTTCAAAATCTTTTGTTATAAATGTCTAACTGCAAATATGTCCCTCCATTAGTTCTTTTTGCTTTTTTTTTCACTACATTCCTTTTTGTTATCGAAATATCTTATATTAACTAAATATTGACAATCGCAACCACTTTCACTTCAATTCGGTAATCTAGCATTTTCCAGGATACCAATATGTAACACTCCTACAATTCTGTTCATTTTTATTTTGTATTCAAACCACTCACACTTCCCTCTATTTTTTTCGCAGTGATGTAAGTCACTATAATTTTATTCGAAGCCAGTGGTCTATATAAAAGACTAACGCCTATATTCCATATTTATATTTATCCTTAAATATACAAGCCATAATATTCAACCATAGCTCGCACATTCTTGCTATTATGTCACTAGCCCCCTTTAAAATAGGAAAGAGTAATCCTTAGAGGAATAATATAATAATCAAAGGACAAAAATATACACTCCTTCAAACGAAACGAGGGGGTAGTATCTGGAAAGACAGTATAATGACAATATGACAAATACTACATTATCCCACTCCAAATGACGATGGATTACCTGAGAGAATATAATATATGAATGTATGCTATATTACTCTTCAATTGAGCATTGGAAGTAAGTATATTGATCGAAAATAAAATAATAAACGAAATTAATGATTAAGAGGTAGGACAAGTGTATAATTAATAAAAGTAGAAGCATAATAAACAAAAGTAATAGTGCAATTTATAAAAGTAATAGTAACATAAATAAAAGTAATAGTATAATTAACAAAAGTGATATCATAATTAATAAAAAATAATAGCATAATTAATAAAATTAATAGTACAATTAATAAAAGTAGTAGATTAATTAATAGAAGTAATAGTACAATTGATAAAAGATATAGCATAATTAATAAAAGTAATTGCACAATTAATCAAAATAATAGCATAATTAATAAAATTAATAGCAAAATTAATAAAAGTAATAGTACAATTAATAAAAGTAATAGCAAAATTAATAAAAGTAATAGTACAATTAATCCAATTAACAGTACAATTAATAAAAGCAATAATACAATTAATAAAAGTAATAGTAAAATTAATAAAAGTAATAGTAAAATTATTAAAAGTAATAGCATAATTAATAAAACTTATAGCTTAATTAATAAAATTAATAGTACAATTAATAAAAGTAATACATTAATTCATAAAAGTAATAGTACAATTAATAAAAGTTATAGCATAATTAATATAAGTAATTGTGCAATAAATCAAAGTGATAGCATAATTAATAAAATTAATAGTACATTTAATAAATATAATAGATCAATTAATTAAAGTAATAGTACAATTAATAAAAGTTATAGCATAATTAATAAAAATAATTGTACAATTAATCAAAGAAATATCATAATTAATAAAATTCATAGTACAATTAATACAACTCTAATTAGGCCCCGTTTCTTAGTGGTTTGTCCGAATGAAATAAAACTTTTGTCATAACTAGTTTATTATATTACAAAACACCACATCAAAACATTAGGGCCTTTGGCCTTTTTTTCTCCGTTGACTTTTACATGCTCAGAAAAACAATTAAATGTCCTCTATTTTTTTTTGGGGGGGGGGTCACCCTGAATAAGTAATAGTAAAATTAACAAAAGTTATAGCATCATTAATAAAAGTAATTGTACAATTAATCAAAGTACTAGCATAATTAATAAAATTAATAGTACAATTAATAAAATTAATAGTACAATTAATAAAAGTACAAGTATTTATTATATCATAAACTCAAATCCTCTAGTTTCGGCGTTAAACCTCTGTTTAATTTCACGATGCGCATGCGTAAAGCAATAAACACAAGTCATTTAAGCTGTTTTTAATCGACAATTTTTGCACTTAAAATATGCAAATTAAAAGAAAACTGTAAATCTATTTTGATTTTTACATCGACATTTTACGAAATTATTTGTTTTTTATTGCAAGTCGGAAGCGTTTTCAAACAAAAACAAAATTTTACGCTTCAATGTCATTTTATATTCAGTAACTGACAGAATAAAGACGACAAAATTACTTGAATCAGCTTGCCCAGTCGTTGAAACAGTGTTCAGAAGCAGAAAATAATTAACTGTCAACACATACTAACATCTAACTTTTTTTATAAATATATATTTTTTAAATTGATTTGGGTTACACATAAAAAAGACAAGATTGGGGACCGAGTAGCAAAATATCCTCGATCACTAAATCGCATAAAAAGAAACTAAATTCTTCTGAGCACTGTTATGTTACAATGCAAACGATATGTAAACAATAATATCGATATTTCACAAGTTAACACTTTTAAATAAGCAGAATCTATATTTATCAAAAATAAATAATATAAACATAACTATTTTTAAATAATACATTGTTGTTGTTTATTTTAAATAATATATACAGAACTTTTTAAATTTTAAACAATATGGATAGAACTTTTTATAATTGTAAACGATATAAACTTTTTTAAAACAATGTAAATAAAAGATTTTTTATGATTTTATAATTTTAATTTTATACAATATAAAAAGATTTTTTAACAAATATTGTTTACGAATTCTTTTAATTATAGTACATCCCTCTAAAACAATGTTGTGTTTTAAAAGGAATATTTCGATTGTATTTTATTGCAACAAAATAACACAAATATTATCTAATGTAAACTAACAAAACAAAACAAAAACTACTTGATCAATTTAAATATATGTTAAAATATTTGGTATTTTTTACGACTTGACCCAGCTTAGTTTACCTCCTAAAACGAAATCAAAATCTACTTTTCTCGATTAATAGGTTTGACCGGCCTTTAAGGTAATAATAGGAGAAGAATATCTTTTTTTATATAATAAAAAATTACACTTTAAAGTGGGGGACCACTTTCTTATATAAATTAAACCTAAAATAAGCATTCACTTTTTGGTCATGTAGCTGTAAACGAGACGTGTAATCGTTAGCATTTTTTCAAGTTTGGTTGCGAGGGGGGGGGGACAAAAAGATAGATCGGGGAGGAGGTTGGAGTCAAATGTTCAAAACATTTTAAAAATACGTAGAAACATTTCAAGGCGTGTGGGGGGGGGTAAAGATTTGCTTGGAAAGTTTTAACCGTTAAATATTAATTAATTATTATTTCCCGATATCATCAAGGCTGTTATCACACGAAAGAAAATAGGTTGGCTATATACAACGCACACTCCCTGTATCTATTTTTTCTTTTCGTCTTGTTTTCAACGCATCCCACCCCTCTTATATAAGCAATTTTCATTTAATTTAAGGGCAATCATGTTAAGACTTTATTATCCAATGTATTCCGTATTGTTTTCACTGGTCGTCATGTTTGTTTTTTGCGCGCGCGTGCATTCAATTTTTGTGCTTATACATTAATTCTGTATAGTAAATTGGACTTTCATATATTAATTTTGTAAATTAACTGTTCCATAGTTAGCTATAACATATACTGACCCAACAGGTCGCAGGTGGTCTATTAATTAATAAAATTAATAATACAATTAATAAAAGTATTATTACAATTAATAAAAGTAATAGTACTATAAATAAAGTAATAGCATAATGGATAAAAGTAATAGTATAGTTAATAAACGTAATAGTATAATTAATAAAGTAATAGTATAATTAATAAAATTAATAGTATAGTTAATAAACGTAATAGTATAATTAATAAAGTAATAGTATAATCAATAAAATTAATAGTACAATTAGGAAAAGTAATAGTAAAATTAATAAAAGTAATATTATAATTAATAAAGTAATAGCATAATTGATAAAAATAATAGCATAGTTAATAAACATAATAGTGCAATTAATAAAATAATAGCATAATAAATAAAAGTAATAGTATAGCTAATAAACGTAACAGTATAATAAATAAAAGTAATAGTATAATTAATAAAACTAATAGTACAACTAAGAAAGTAATAGTACAATTATTAAATAAATAGCATAATGGATAAAAGTAATAGTATAGTTAATAAACGTAATAGAATAGTTAATAAACGTAATAGTACAATTAATAAAAGTAATAGTATAATTAATAAAAGTAATAGTAAAGTTAATAAAGGTAATTGTGTAATTAATAAAATTTATAGTATAGTTAATAAACGTAATAGTACAATTAATTAAAGTAATAGTACAATTAATTAAAGTAATAGTATAATTAATAAAAATAAGATTATAGTTTCTGCTTCACGCACATATATATAGAACTTATATTTTGTTTGTGTGTATATGTATATATATATATATATACTACATGTACTATATATATATATATAGAGAGAGAGAGAGATAGATAGATAGATAGATAGATAGATAGATAGATAGATAGATAGATAGATGGTGGCATTTAATGTTACGAAAGACTTGTCCTGCCTTGATAGAGTTCAAAATAGACTTCGTAGCCTCGTAGGAGATGACCTTTACTCTTCCCTGCAACCTCTATCTCACAGAAGAGATGTTGCGAGCTTGTCTCTGCTGTATCGTTATTTTCATGGACAGTGTTCGACTGAGCTTCAGTCTATGGTCCCCCCTCGCCAAACTTTCACAAGAAACACTCGTCTAGCTGAAAACACTATTAATAATTCCCCCACTCTTTATCTGTGCCTAAACCTAAACGTAGATTTCATGAACAAAGCTTCTTTCTTAGAACTGCTCACCTGTGGAATTGTCTCCCGTTTTCCTGCTTTCCAGCTGACTACAATATGGTTGTTTTCAAGTCCAACGTAAACAAGTTCTTGATTAGCCGTTAACAAATTTGCCGAATTTCCATTTACTAACGATTACTATATTGTCCAATTTCTACTGTACACTCTTTAACCCTTATCCTCGAGGGGCTTCTTGGCCTTGATACGTGCTGATGCCTACGTAAAAAAAGATAAAGCTGCGCCCTTTAACAATTATAATAAACTTTACTAACAATCAACTGTCATGACTAATAGCATCCTAATTGATAGTCTAACATTCAACCCCCTCTGTCTAATATTTACGAGTAATATGAATTGGGACAGATACAAAGAAGTTACTGCCAAGTCTGCAACAAAAAGGTGGTTTCTTCTACTTGTCTAGAAAACTTTTCTAAATCTACAATTAGCTCAAACACAAAGTGTTGTTTCCAAGTGTTGAACTCTTGTGCACTTATATTTCCTCGACGTACATTCTATCGTCCAGTCCGACAGTCAACAAAATCCCACCTTTTCTCTATTGAGACACCTATATGCTGAAAGGCTTTCTTCGTTAAGAGTTTCTTTTCCCGAAATGCCTGCCTTTGGAATTCACTCTTTACTCCCTGTTTCCTCGACTACACCAACTTGAAGAAATCTAAATGTAATTAATATCGATGATTTTTTGGCATAAATGAAATCACTGACACTACTTCGTGAAATCTCGTTATTTTCCATTAAATTAAACTCATGCATTGCGTGTACATTTAAAGTTTATAATGTACCTTCACAATAGATTAAAGACACCAATGTATACACTAATAAATAATGACTGAAAGGGTAACGGGTCACGTAGCCGATATATATAAAGCAAAGGTGAATAACCAATAACTATTCTTCAGGGTCATTAGCTGGTAATTATTCCGAATGCTACGAATAAATATAAATGAAGAGATGAGAAGAGGTACGAGAGAGGGAAGAGTAATGTTACAATTATTTGATGAACACTGGTCGTTCGATGAGTATCGAAGTACTGTATTATTGACCAACATCATTAACTATATATTCATTAGTTACTTTACAAGGCTTATTTAGATATAAATATGAAAATCGGTATTGTTCTAGCCAATAGTAAGGTTAAATAATTTGCATATTGGTTTTGAAAAATGACATCTTATTAAATGATTCTTTATATTTTTCAAGGTTAGTTGAATTTTTTTTTTTTGAAAATATTATAAATAAAACGAATAAAATATAAAATAAAACAAATAACGACGAATTTAAAACAATTTTTTAGTAAATTATGTTTAACTTTTTAAAACTAAAAAAAAATGGTTCAACACACAACACATTAGAGTCCAACATCCAACCTCCTACTAATAAAAGTAATAGTACAATTAATATGAATAATACAAGTAATACTCCTCGTATGCTTTGGTGTTTTTCTGAATATTTTTAGATAAAGTATAAAGGAACAGATGTCAATTCAGATGCGCATTTTTTTAAAAAGAAACTATAAAAAAAAAATCACAATCACAATCTACACTCTATATGACGTTTTTTTTTTTTTTTTTGTAAATTATATAACGAAATAGCCAATTTGAAACCGTAAACAGACAGCCATGTATTCTGACAATTTTTGGAGAGGAAATGGTTTTAATTATTTTTAACTTGTAAAGAGCAGCTATAAAGGGGATAATTCGTTTCTCATTAATGTATGTTTGTAATGATGATGGTTTCTGTGACACTGGACGTATGGACCAATAAATTAATAGTTAAATATTATTTTGCAATATTGTTTTACGTCTTGTTATTTCCTAAAAGGGCCGGCTTGATTTTCGACAAGTTACGAACTATTTATGAACTGCAAGTTAAAAGTTAAATAGATTTCTTTTATTTTTTCTTTCTTTACGGTCACATTTAAAAGATCAGTAAACGTGTATCGAAATTACCAAAATGTTAACGTTTATATATCTCTGTGAATAATAATGATTTTGTTTCTGTGTGAATAATAATGATTTTGTTTCTGTGTGAATAATAATGATTTTGTTTCTGCTTGTGAACGAAATGTTAATCATTTTAAATAATATTTTCAAGTATTACAGGCAGCTGACTTTGTGAAGTTATAACGAGTCGGCAAAGTCAGTTATATATATATATATATATATATATATATATATATATATATATATATATATATATATATATATATTACATTTTCACCCCAAACAAGGCACATTGCCACTTTGGTGTAGGGGGCTACTATCAGGGGCAACTATGTAGGGATTTGGGCAGCAAGATGTCGGTTCACGTTACACTTGAACTTCTGCATGTCAGCACAGTTGGGGAAGCAGGGACCTGGAATGGAATTCCAGAGTCTAGCGGTTCTAGGAAAGAAACTACTGGAGTAGAAGGCTCTCTTGCATCTAGGGATCTCTACTGTGAAGGGATGGGATTTAGCTGCTTGTCGGGTTTGTCGGGGGTATTTACATCGTAGGGGCACAAGTGTCTGCAGTTCGTCATAGCATTCACCATTAAAATACTTGTAGAACAGGCAGAGGGATGCAACTTTTCGTTGATGGGACAGAGACTGAAGCTTAGATGCCAGTTCAGGGCCTATCAGATTGGCGACTCTCTTTTGAACCTTGTCTAGGAGCGAGAGACTAGCAGCAGATGCGCCAGCCCAAATGTGACAGCAATATATATATATATATATATATATATATATATATATATATATATATCAGGTTGACAAGAAAATATGAAAACGATGTTGTTTTTATATTTAATATTATATTTTTTTATATCAAGTGGTCATAAAAAAAATATTAAATATCAAAAACAAAAACATCGTTTTTATGCTTCATAAACCTCTAATACCCTTGAAATTTCTATTCTAAAAGCATACGTGGAATACGATATATCTTAACATCATGTTTATATATATATGTGTGTGTGTGTGTGTGTGTGTGTGTGTGTGTGTGTGTGTGTGTGTGCGTGCGTGCGTGCGTGTGTTCAAGGACAAATAATAAATAACACTGGAATCTACAAAGTGTATAGTGCTTGTTTATCCTAAACTAAAAAAAAACGATGCATTATTTACGTTAAGATTTTTGTTCCTTAGATGCGCTGGTTCAGTTTGAATAAAATAAAATACGTATTATATACGTATGAAGCCAAAAACAACGCATTATTACAAAATAAACAGATATTTTTTTTTGTTTTAAATTTATGTTGAAATTCAAAAATAAATTTCGAAGATATACTTCATCATCAGTATGTCTTTCCTTCTATTTTCTTTGCCATGTTGTTGTTGGAGAAGATGCATTTTTGATGTATTTTTTTTAGTTTCTTCACTCGTAGACTTGTATATAGTCGTTTTTTGTTGGGTATTTCATCACGTCATCCAGATAATATCGGATAGTCAGGAGAGAATGCGCACTATTTCAGAGTCTTCCTCTCTACGGCTTGTCCGCGTATCGGTCCCCTCACTGATGCTTATCTGAATTTCATTTGAATGAACTACTCAATACAATAACAATGGCGTTTAAAAATTTAGCGTTTCCTGTTACCGAGCAACGGCTATGTTTGTGTCGTTTAAAATTTAAAAGACAACGTATAAAATATTCGTTAAGATGTGTTCATATCGAAAAGAATAGAAAGGAAATGAAAAAAGAAAATAAAAAGTACTAATAAAAATAAAAAAAGGAAATAAAGAAAATAAATCAAATAAAAAATAAATTTAAAATAAAAATACATAAATAAATTTAAAAATACATAAATAAATTTTTTAAAAATCATTAAATAAATGAATATACGCACAGAGATAACTACACTGTGGACATTGGCTGCTATATCATGCGATATTCCTTTTTGTCCAGAGCCACATTGCGCACTGTTCCATTATCTCTATGATGCGTTTACCGGCTGAGTTTTGTTTTTCGGCCTTTAATTCAAGCTTGCGTAAAAGTTGATATAGAAAGCCTGTAAGGAAGCTTCTTGCTCTAATCTCAACAACTCGATGGATTGCAGCATAACCCTCACAAATAAGCTCTTATTTTAGGTCTTTATATTGTTCTATCTTGTGCTTTTCTACCCGGCTCTCATAATATATATATATATATATATATATATATATATATATATATATACTAGCATTTCAGCCCGGCGTTGCCCGGGTGTTTGGATGTGTGTGTTGAGCAAAAAGAAATGTGATAGTAGGAAGGCAGACTTGAACCCGTACCGCGAAGAAGGAAAAGAACGAGGAAAAACCTGACGTCTTTACTGTTACGACCACCGCCAAACCGGAAGTGACGTAGGTTTTAATTAAGGCTAGACAATCGAAAGGACAGGATGACTTTCAAAAACGTCAGCGAAAAAAGCGATCCTCCCTGTAGAAAAGTGCCCAGTTGAAGGTGAAGATATAAATGTTTTTAGCCAATTTTTCGATATTTGTCGTCTGAAAGGTCGAACTTCAAAACGATACTGATCTTGTAAAAACCTGTCGCCTCTGTCGAAAGTTTAGGCAGACATGCAAACATACATACATACATTTATATATTGGTAACTAAAAATGTTCGACCTAAACCGATTAAAAAGCTTCCCATATCTCTGAATACCCTTTATGTAAAATTTCAAATTGTTAGACCAGAAATAGTCTGAGTAATTTGGTAGAGACCGCAGAGGTAAATTTTTTTTTTTTAAATTTTGGCCTGTATTATCACGCCTTAACATTTATTCTTTTGGGCTCAAATCAAGTTATTAAGTTAGATCCATGTCTAAGGAACCTATATCTAAAATCTCAAGTGTTTAGACCCAAAATTGTCGGAGGAGTTTGGTAGAGTTCTCAAAGGTCAAATCCTTAACAGCCAAATTTCTGGCCGAAAACAGATTACAAAGATTTCCCCAAATCTCCATACCCTGTATATCAAATTTCGAGTCTGTAGACTTAAAATTGACAGAGTTATTACGTTCACTTATTTATATATATATATATATATATATATATATATAACTACTTCATTTACTTACATAAAATTAATATACGAAAGTATAGATTTATGCGTAAACTTTAAGCATTTACTTCAAAAGTGCTCAATACGTAGATAGAGCTAGTTAGTAATTTATAAAATATATATGGCGATTAAGCTACACTGAATACGAATCCTAGAGTGGATGAAACGCCGAATATTCAGTGTAGCTTAATCGCCATATATATTTTATAAATTACTATATATATATATATATATATATATATATATATATATATATATATATATATATATATATATATATATATATATATATATATATATATATATATATATATATAAATATATATATACATATATATATATATATATATATACATATATATATATTAAATTGTAATTCAATGAATTTCAAAAAACTCTCATTGAAATGAAATGAAGTGGTTGAGTTTCATATCAAAGAATTTTTATTATTCTAAGCAAGATAAAGAATGCTTTAAAAAATTAATCTCCTTAACCTATAGGGTTTCGATGTCTACCATCTCATCAGTCAGTGAGACATGGAAAGTCAAAGTGAAAATAATACATTTGTCAGAAGTCCTGTAGCAGGAGGATTTGTAGAAAAAGGATATGAATGTTTTTGTTGATCCAACTAGCTTGGTAAAATCCATATTATACGTTCTTTACATCCGTTTGGTAATAATTAATTTCACAATTAGCTCATAAACATTAGCATATTCTAAACTTTATGTCAATTCTCTTTCTAAGGGAAATATAGATACGTGTAAAATTAATAATAATTTGAACCTCGTGGGCAGTATATATAACTTGAGTTGATAGAACCAATACGATTTAAACTGGCAATAATGAGGTTTGAGATGAAACTAGGAAAAATCCGGAAAAAAGAATTATTCCATTTACGTATTTGGCCCATCTTTTTATTTTTATTTTTATTTATAGCTTTATTTTGGTTTTTGTTCTTATCTCTATTTTCTTCTTGTTCATCCTCTTCTCTCCCCCCGCCCCCGAACTAAGTCCCTATATCTTGTACACGACCTGACCTCAATAAAGCAACCGGTCAAACTTTATGATTCTTTGATTCTACTTGAAGAGATATCTATTTATATACATGTATGTATGCTTATGTGTGTATATTAGGCACCGCCAAAAATGTCCGCAAAATCAAGTTGTTGTTGTTTTTTAAAACTAAATTACATTTATTAAAATCCATTATTTCTTAGTAACTTTTTTTTTCCAGAAAGATAAAACCCTGAATTTTATCATATAGAAAACAGAATAATGTAAAACTTTTTCTACTATTTTTAATTAAATTTTAAATGTTAAATTTTCCCAAAAAGTTAACAATTGACATTTTTTGTCTTGCACAAAAAACGTACATAAATATTTAAAAAAAAAAAGGTTTTTGAAATAATTTATTTATTTATTTATTGTCTAACTAAGATTTAGGATGATTTTCTAAGAGAATATGCAAAAATATTATAATATAAGTACCTGAATTTCAAATAATTCCACTTATTCATATAGGTAACCAGATATTTCGCGTCCATGTAGAGTCGAGATCGACTCTGTTGACGTTTGCGGATTATAAGAAGAAAACTATGGAAGACCAAACAGGCCAAAAAAACTTATTTTTCAGTGACGAAAATTTCAATGTATTATTAAGCTGAGGCTGGCCAGTACCAGATGGGTGATCATTTGTATGAGTTTGGTTTTTAATGTGTATGTGTGTGGGGGCCAGACTCCCCAAAATGAGGGGGGGGGGTAATTTAAAGCAGAATAAAAAAATTATTTCAGCGCGTTTGGTCCACCGTAGTCGAAAGGCGGCAAACGTTTTCAAACGGGATCGAAAAAAATGATGCTATTTTTAACACAAAGGGCACAACATTTATCGAATTTTTTTTTTGTATCGATTATTCAAAGCATGCCCTGTTTAATAATGGGCATGCATTATTCGGCTCGCTAAAAAAAAATTGTTAATTTATTTATCAAAAATTTTAAAATGGCTTTTTTCGTATAAATATTAAAAAAATTTTTTTTTTGTTTTGCTTAACTTAAATTAATTATTTTACTTAACATATTACCCGAATTTCACACGTCAAAACTCAAAAGCGGGATAATTAAACACAATCGAAGTTCTGATATTCAGACGCCAAAATAAGGTATGCAAACAATTTTTTTTTTTTAATCTATAATTCTGTCCCTTACAACAACACAATATGTTTTGTTCACTTTCAGATGATTATTTTAAGCATATTTGTTCCCACTTCAAAACAAGGGGAGGTTTTGTAAGCAAAAAAAAAATATATATATAAATATCGTTTATGAAAAATAAGTACACTATTATAAAGTTCATTCTTCTCCTAATAATCGCTGAAAATTTCGTATTGATCGGATAATTACCTAATTTTTGGTAGATTTTTAAAAAGACGGTCCGTCAAAAAGTACTGACCTGCCCCCCCCCAATTTTGGCGCTGCCTAGTGTATATGTATATATATGTTTTTATATATATGTGTGTGTATATGTATGTATATATGTGTGTGTATGTATATTTGTATGTATATATACATATGTATATTGTGTGTATGTGTGTGTTTGTATATGTGTGTTCATGTGTATATAAGGATGAATATGCACATATGTCTCACCCCACTTCCTACCACTTACCACTACCTAATCTCCCTAACACTTCGCCCCACTAAAAATAATATAAACTTCTAATGAAAAGGTTTCCACCAGACTCTGAATTATTTCGATGGACCTAAAACAAATTTAAACAAGCACTTGCCTGAATTCGGATATATACACAGCTATGCGGATTACCCAGTATATGGCTTGGAAATTATTACCAAACGGATGTAAAGAACGTATAATATGGATTTTACCAAGCAAGTTGGATCAACAAAAACATTTATATCCTTTTTCTACAAATCCTCCTGCTACAGGACTTCTGACAAATGTATTATTTTCACTTTGACTTTCCATGTCTCACTGACTTTAGCAAATAGGGTGCATACATTAATAACTATTTGCTGATATTTTCTCTCCTCTGATGAGATGGTAGACATCGAAACCCTATAAGTTAAGGAGATTAATTTTCTAAAGCATTCTTTATCTTGCTTAGAATAATAAAAATTCTTTGATATGAAACTCAACCACTTCATTTCATTTCAATGACAGTTATTTTTTTTAAATTCATTGAATTACAATTTAATTTATTTGCTCTATCTTGCATATCGAGCAATTTTTGATTTAGATGGGATAACTTATAGAATATTACTGCCAGTAATATTTTGTAAACCTACAATCTCACGTTTACATAACCACTGATTGTTAAATAAAAAAAACTATACCGAAGTATATATATATATATATATATATATATATATATATATATATATATATATATATATATATATATATATATATATATATATATATATATATATATTCCTGACATGTTGGTTCACAAGCTCTACTACAATTTTTTTCCACTTTTTTATTCGAACTTCTTGTATCATCAAAAATAATAAGTCTCTTTATTTCTGTATTATTATTGGCTCACATGGAGCTTTCACACAAGTCAACAAACGATCTGATTGGAAACCTGTGGTGGTCTCTGGAGGTTGAGTGAAAACAAGTCTCCCCAGACAAAAATAATATTAATCTTTACTGTTCTTATATAGAATAAATAGACTTGTTATTTATCCATCTAATTTACATACGTGTTTTTGATTTGCACAGGAATGCGAATGCAAACTTGTTGAAGACACTAGGACAATAAGTCCATTTTTTTCTCTACATTCTTACAAAGCCATTAAGAAATATTAAGTCTACATAAAGTGAGAGTCAGAAAGATAAATTCATATAACAAAGTTGGAGATGATAGTTCGGTTGATTATAAATTGCGGGAAAGGAGCATATAATAAAAGATGAAACGGCGTTCTTTATTCGTCTCCTCTATGTTTGATTTTCATAGTAATTTCTACTTCCCGTGTTAGGCGTCTTAGTTTGAGAGATGAAGGATTTAATCAATTAAGATGATTATAATCAGGGTCGAGGTGAACGATGGAATCGAATCAGCCTGGTTTAAATTATATCGGTTTTAATGTGATCAGTAGGGCTATGACAACAGCATATTCTTTTCATTGTTTTGACTCTTCAGTGTATATCCGTTGATATCTTATATGCTTTTATATAGAGTAATGTGGTTCTCGATTGATTAATCGTGTATAACTGTGCCATATATATATACTCGAGAGTCAAAACAATGATAAGACTATTATGTTGTGATAGCCTTAGTGATCAGTAATCGTTCTCAAATGTATGATCAGAGATTTTCCACAGCTGGAAATTAAATAAAACTTGTCTTCGATTAAATTGTATAAAATTGTATACGTCCATGCTTTGTTTCACCATTCAAGAATAAAAAAGAGGCAAGCCAAATAAAATTACCTGATAATAAAATAGGACTTCTGTGAGTTAAATGATCTTTAAAAGGATGTGTTATATATGTTATTAAATACACAGACATGACAGAAAAGAATAGTCAAGATAAATATTTTTCTTAAGATTGATATATGCTTATTTATATGTAGAGATTAGAATACCGATGAAATAACTTGGAATATCTCATTAAAATTGCACTTACAACATTGAAGCATGCCAGGAACAAAACGAGCATCAGACCTATCAGAATTTCGTGGATCAACATTAAGGTGGTCTTAGTCAACGAAAAATAGTAAGAAATATTTCAATACACTTTTTACTGTAAATAGAGTGATCGTCCAATTCACAAGCGAGGACAAAGAGTGCACATCCAGGTCGCCCCAAGTCCTCTGAAAGAATATTGAGTCTTGTGAAAAGGAATGTTTAAGAGTATCTTCTATGCGAAGCCTCTCACATTGGTGGTTGGTTGGTTGGCTGTTTTTGTTTTACGGCATATCAACCCTTTTCATGTTATTTAATGCCGAATCCAAAGATTTTGGAAGAAATTTCTTTTAATAGAATATATTTGTTTTCAAGTAACAGGTACTACCACTCCGGGTCAGAGTGGACCTGGGAGCAATGGCAATTAAAGGGTGGCTCCACACTACCCAAAGCCCGCAAGCTGGAGACTCACCACTGGATATAGTTTAAGGTCATATCCAGGACCCCTCTCACGTTGTAACACAATCTGGTGTCAGTTCACGAACAGCTATCAGGTATCTTCTCAAACTGGATTTCTATAGCAGAGCGGTGGGAAGGAAACCTCCTCTTCGTCCTGTCATTATCAAGAGCAGAATCGATTGAGCTCGTAAGATGATGAAGAGACCTATGACCGTTTGGACCATTGTCATTTTTTCTGCATTATTTCCCGACGGTAGAAGAGTATGAGTATGGAGGCTCCCTGAGCAAGAGTTTGACTTAAAAGACTGCAGCCAACGCTGAAACATGGAGGTTTCTTGGTTATGGTATAAGATGCAATTTGGAATGATGGTCGCGCAATATTACATGAAGAACTCTTACCAATATTCTCAAGTGGTAAAATGAACCAAGTTAACTCCCTATTTATGTAAGACGAAGTTCCTTGTGACACAACATTGGTTGAGCCAAAATGGGATTATTAAACTTCCATGACCAAGTCAGTTCCCGAATATGAACCCAATCGAAAACCTAAGGGGCATATTAGATCGGAACCTTCGCAAAAAGAAAAGGAAGTCATCTTCTAAGTCTGAACTTTTAAGCATTATTGAGTCAAACATGGTAAGAAATTCCCAAAGATGATATTCATCAACTGATCAATGCTATTCCTAGAAAGGTCCTAACATTAACAATAGCAAAGGGAATGCCAGCCAAGTATTAGTTATAACATTTGTGATCATTTATTATTTTATTTTCTTCTACAAATTATGTCTCTTGATATAAACTGTTTCTATGGGTGCCTATTTTTTACTGCTGTGTGTATATATTTGCTTAAAGTTGCTATTGATTAATGATCAAGTTTTACAAGGTTTATAAAGTAAAATGATTTCAGAAAATCATAATATACTGTGGTTTTGTAATAGAACCTATTTTCCTGGCATTATGAAGTTAGAATGTATTCTGATATCATAATCAAGCCTCTTTCTAATCCCTTTTTCTTCTCCCTCTCTCTCTCTTTTCTGACTCACTTTCTTTCTTCTCTTTTTTTAATTTTCTTCCTATCTGTTATATATCCTCTTTTCTAGTCTCTCTTTTAATTAGTTACAGCATTCTATTCTTCTCACCAGTTTTTTTTTTAATTATTTACTCTTTATTTATGTTATTGACTATTCCTTTCCTTACCTAACTCATTCACGCACAGGTGAAGTGTACACAGTGACAAGCAAACAATGTATCAACACCTTTAGAGGACAATAGAGTAGGATATATAGTCGATATGCTTTGAAACAAACCACACACAAACGAACTTTTTGGAAGTGTTTGAGCACAGCTATTGTACCCGACCTTTGATTTATTAGCAATAAAAACATTCTACTCAAAGTAATTTTTGCGTTTGCACAAAATTTTGAGGCGGCGGGTGAACCCAACTCTGAATCGGACGCTTTGATTGTTTAATAGCCGCACGTAAAGGGAAACGCTGTCTGAAATGCAGACAGCCGACCCGGAGCTTTGAATGAACGCCAGCCGCCTAAGTAACAGTAGCCGTCCCAGAGTTCTAACCTGCTGCGCTGAATCAAACTCTTCCGACCAACTAATTGTTGCTCTATACATGAGTTTCTAAATTTCCACGAACGGCCAGGCGCTCACGAGGTGACGAGAGAAGATGCTATTAAGTTATACAAGTGCCCCACCGGATGTTTGCAAAACGACTTTGCGACGATGACAGTCAAAGATTGGCTACAATTTAAACCGGGCGAACATGAAAAGAGTTTTGGCAGAAGCTTCTTAAGATCGAGTCGCTGTTAATTTGAAAGCAGGAACCGAGATGAAGATACATTTAGTCCGGAGTCGTGGGCGAGTAAGAGCCAATACATTAATGCCGTAGTTGATATCTACTTACGTACTTTGCTATCTGAGGTTGCATAGTCGGCCTAATGGATATAATAGCAGACTATGGTATAAATTCAGTCGGGTTCAAATTCTATCAAACCTATGTTGTTCTATTACGCACAAATACTCTCAAAAGGTATGAACCCATGAATTCCAACCCCAGCCATAGGTAAAATAGCGGTTTGTGTTCAATTAATCATATATAGTTTATCGTAAGTAATCGATACTGCATGATTTAAAGGGGATTTATGTAGCGCAAAACCAACAAACAATCAATTCATCTATTTAAGTTCTTATCTCAGCGATAAGCAATTTATCTCAGTGATTTGCAATTCTAACTACTTTAATCGTACATGTTTTTTAACTGAGGAGTAATCACTTGTCAAGGTCAGAAGGTCACTCTATGATGAAGTGTAACTGGGTGTCAGCTGTATGGCGAGAAACACCCTGATAATTGGTAATATGGTAAGCGATAAAGAGAAATAATTACGAAAAAAAGAAAGGAAAACTTTTAGGAAATTTGTTCCCTTTTTCGAGGGACTTCTTCAATAAGTGATAGAGATGATGAAGAAACAAAACAAAACATACCATGATGAGCAAAAAGACTTCGTATCTCCCTCTCTGAAAAGTGAGATATTGGTACATAAATAGTTTATGCATATAAATAATTTTGCGTACAAGGAGAGAAAGCAATATAAAAAAAAGTGTGGATACGATATTAATCAGGTTTCAAATTCATGTATGTATGTATGTATGTATGTATGTATGTATGCATGCATGTATGTATGTGAAAGTAAAAGAGTATGTGTGATATTATGATGTTATGGAAAAAAGGAAGAAAAGAAACTGTGGCCTTTTTTAGAAATTTCCAACGTTTCAGGAAATAATGAAGATGATCGAAGAAATATAATATATCAAGATGAAAATAAAACCCTTTGGAAAGATATATATATATATATATATATATATGTGTGTGTGTGTGTGTGTGTGTGTGTGTGTGTGTGTGTGTGTGTGTGTGTGTGTGTGTGTATTGTATTATCACTATGTACAAATTAAAAATAATATACATATTGTGTTATTATTATGTATAAATTAAAAATAACATATATATTGTAGTATTACTATGTACAAATTAAAATAATATATATATTGTATTATTATGTACAAATTAAAAATAATATATATATTGTAGTATTATTATGTACAAATCAAAAATAATATATATATTGTGTTTTTATTTTGTACAAATTATAAATAACATATATATTGTAGTATTATTATGTACAAATTAAAAATATTATTTATATTGTAGTATTATTATGTACAAATTAAAAATAATATATAATCGTATTATTTTGTACAAAATTAAAATAATATATATATTGTATTATTATTATGTACACATTAAAAACAATATACATATTGTATTATTATTATGTACACATCAAAGATAATATACATATTGTATTATTATTATATACAAATTAAAAATAGTATACATATTGTATTATTATGTACAAATTAAAAAATAATATATATATTGTAGTATTATTATGAACAAATTAAAAATAATATATATATTGTATTATTATTATGTACAAATTAAAAATAATATATATATTGTATTATTATTTTGTACAAATTGAAAATAACATATACATATTGGTATTATTATGTACAAATTAAAAATAACATATATATTGTAGTATTATTATGTACAAATCAAAAATAATATATATATTGTATTATTATTGTGTACAAATTAAAAATAATATATATATTGTAGTATTATTATGTACAAATTAAAAATAATATATTTATTGTATTATTATTGTGTACAAATTAAAAATAATATATATATTGTATTATTATTGTGTACAAATGAAAAATAATATATATATTGTAGATGTTTTTTTGCAAATTAAAAATAATATATGTATTGTATTATTATTTTGTGCAAATTAAAAATAACATATATATTGTAGTATTATTATGTACAAATTAAAAATAATATATATATTGTATTATTATTATGTATAAATTAAAAATAATATATATGTTGTATTATTATTTTGTGCAAATTAAAAATAACATATATATTGTAGTATTATTATGTACAAATCAAAAATAATATATATATTGTATTATTATTTTGTGCAAATTAAAAATAACATATATATTGTAGTATTATTATGTACAAATTAAAAATAATATACATATTGTATTATTTTTATTATTATTATGTACAAATTAAAAATTATATATATATTGTAGTATTATTATGTACAAATTAAAAATAATATATATATTGTATTATTTTTATTATTATTTTGTACAAATTAAAAATAATATATATATATATTGTAGTATTATTATGTACAAATTAAAAATAATATATATATTGTATTATTATTATTATTATTATTATTATTATTATTATTATTATTATTATTATTATTATTATTATTATTATTTACAAATTAAAAATTATGTAAACGAAACTAATCAGGTTTCAAATTCATATTATTTTCTTTGAAATTGTGAAAAATGTCCCTTTGTTTGATGGTATCGGAATTCATAATTAGCACCGAATCAAGAAGTCTTCGTAGGGTTTTATCATTGAGCAAATTTAACTGTTTTAGCGTTTGTGAAACTTAAGGAGTTATTTTGGTGTGAAACATGGGCGAAAAGTGCGTTCAGAGAACTGTCATTTTTTATTTCTCTTTCATGTTCTGCAAGTCTTTTCCTCAAATCACGTAGGGTTTCTCCTACATATATTTGATGACAGCCATTGCGGTGGATGGTATATATTCCGCGTTACATGTAGGGGTTCTGGAAGAATGCTTTGTGGTCTTCAATATATGAGCTATAGTTAACGGCATGGTTTTATCGTTCCTATTCCTAATTTGTTCTGCGTATTATAAATTGTAGTGTTGTTGGCACGGGTGGCTACGAGGAGATGTCTGTTTAATAGGGAAGAATTAGGTGTGTTATATTTCAGCTTATTTATATTGGAGAATATTTTTATGGCTTTTTTTCTCCGCATTTGATATCAAATAAGTGGGATATCTTAATGCTTTTAGTGAATTTGTAATATGTTGGAGTTCTTCGTCGAGGTATTGAGAGCTGCAGATGCTTATGTGGACATTAATGCTATTCTCTTATCTGGTAGGTTATGATGTTTGAATTATTTCTGTATGTGTATATGAAAAATGTTTAATTGCTTTTTACAAACAAGCCTATATGTGTATATAATTTTCATTATCGTTCTAATCTTGTGATGATTGCTCATGGTTAACCGTTAGCCATACGCTCAAAGCTATGAGCATAACCTCAATTAATTACTTGCTGACTGCGAAATTTAGTATCGTTGCTTCTGTTTATATAAAGAATGAACAACTCCCTAGAATTTAGTTGTTTGTCGGGCGGAAAAGATTTACTTATTTCGAAACGTAATCTACTTATTTATTTATTTTTTTGTCCCTATCAGAATGTCAACCGTGAGAATGCAACTGAATGCAGGTCACATGACCGCTTGAATTTAATTTCGATTTCTTTGTTGTTGTTGTTGTTGTTGTTGTTGTTGTTGTTGTCGTTGTCGTTGTCGTTGTTGTTGTTGTTGTTGTTGTTGTTGTTCATTAGCTTTAAAATAGATGTTTGTATTTATGAAAATGTATTTTTAAAAAATGTGTTTTAACTGCTTTGTATGTCTTATCTAAAGTAAAGACATTTTTCTCCAGTACCCGAGCAAAGAATTTGATAATACCGGCCCATTTGATATAATTTTAGACTGTGCATCAATGGCCCGATAGACCAGGTTTCGATCTCAAGTGGTCATACCAAAAATTCAACAATTGATACTTGATGTTCTCTTGCTAAAAACAAAGCATTATAAGCTGATGGTCAGAGATAAATTGAGTCATCCTGGGAAAGGAGTGGTCACCTCCTCTACACCTCGGTGTAATAGCTAATGAAAGGGAGCCTTCCGGTTGCCATTTATTATGGTCAACTATTTTACTTACTATAAACTACATAAAAAATATGTTTTATCAGTAACATATTTATTCCTGTTGTTAAAAGAAATATTACCAATCTATTTTTCTTTTATTTTAATATTTAGTCCTGATCAATATTTTATTCATTCATTTCGAAATATATAATTGAAATCCTATAAGTGCAAGATCGTAAAATATAATGTTCCAATATTTTCAGTCACAAGAGTAGATATACGTATTCAATATGAGAATGATCATTTAAAAAAAGGTAGTATTAATTTATAAAAGATGTAAATGGAACATGCTACAATAACTCTCATGTCACGATCTACGAAGTTGCTTGAGTCACGACGTTAATATAAGGTCAAACGTCAAGGTTATCCATCTATTGAATTTGATTATGAAAAGATCATCAACGTAAACAAGTAATACAGAAACAATCATATTAAAATACTGGAACACGTCACTGCAAATGAATACACATAAAGAAAGGCGGAAGACACGCAGGTCAACCCGTAGCAGAAATATGAATACTGACACAGATGAAAACAATAATACGTAGAAAAGAATCTCAGCCATGATACCTATGTCGGATAAATATATTAAGATTTATTTATTTTTTAATCATGTTCAAGACAGCATTTTACAGGACAACCATAGAATGAGCTCTTCTATTTCCGGAAACAAAATTAAATTCCAACCAAGAAAGGATTATGAAACTGAATTCAATGTCTTTCTCATTCTATGTACTACGTAGGTAGACGTATCAACAGATCTGTATGATTTCATGTGGTTCTATACACATGACACCTATCTAGCTTCTAGGAAGTTAAGATGGACTCTCAGAATACTAACAATTGTAACATCGTACCTTTCTATTGGTCACAGAATATTAAACAGAATAGTTCTCAGATATCGAAGTAAGTGGGGTTTTTTTTTTTTTTTTAAATAGTTCACACATTCTTTAACCTTTTTTACCCTTGCAATACATGCATTTTCCTTGCGGATGGACTTTCATGAATTCTTTGGTTTTTTTTTTTTTTTTTTTGGTTTTTTTTATTACATTTTCACCCCAAACAAGGCAAATTGCCACTTTGGTGTAGGGGGCTACTATCAGGGGCAACAACTACTGGGGTACTATGTAGGGATTTGGGCAGCAAGGTGTCGGTTCACGTTACACTTGAACTTCTGCACGTCAGTACTGTTGGGGAAGCAGGGACCTGGAATGGAATTCCAGAGTCTTGCGGTTCTGGGGAAGAAACTATTGGAGTAAAAAGATCTTTTACATCTAGGGACCTCTACAGTGTGGGGGTGGGATCTAGTAGCCTGTCGGGTTTGTCGAGGGTGCTCGCGTCGTGGGGGCACAAGTGATTGCAGTTCATCAGAGCATTCACCACTAAAATACTTGTAGAACAGGCAGAGGGATGCAACATTTCGTCGATGGGACAGAGGCTGAAGCTTAGATGCCAGTTCAGGGCCTATCAGATTTGCGACTCTCTTTTGAACCTTGTCAAGGAGCGGGAGACTAGTAGCAGATGCACCAGCCCAGATGTGGCAGCAATACTCCATACATGGGCGAATGGTGGCCTTATAGAGGTACAGGATACTTTCGGGTGTTAGTAGTTTTCTAGCACGGTAGAGAGAGCCCACCTTTCTTGCAGCGGCCCTGGCAATGCCTTCAATGTAATTGTTCCAACTCATGTTTCCTGTGAACGTTAGGCCAAGGAGTTTGAAAGATGGACTCTCAGATAAAGAGTCGTTGGCCATTGCTATTGGTGGTAGAGAGGGTTTCTTGTAATTATTGAATGAAACTAGTTTAGTCTTGGCAGCATTGAACGCGACCAACCACTTTTGTCCCCATTCCACTACAGATTGGAGGTTAATAATTACGCCTGTTGTTTGAAATTACCTTTATGTATCATGTTTTATTATGCAATTATTACTTTTGTATGAATAAACCTTCTCTGAGTTAAGAGTTATATATATATATATATATATATATATATATATATATATATATATATACTAGCAGGCCGCTCAGCGTTGCTCGGTCGTAAGATACGCTTAAGTATTTATTATCATAGTGACAATTCTCTATCACTTATTATATTAAGACTAATATTAGTAGTGGGATCAAAACTAAATATATATATATATATATATATATATATATATATATATATATATATATATATATGACTTGGGTGGCACCAGCTAGAATCGAAACCAAAACATACAACTCTCCGCCCTCATTCCTTAATCTTTGAGCCGCACACAGATATGAAATAAATCCAACTGTCTCTTAATTTTTACTGAATTTCCTAATTATAATTTTCCTCTTTATTCTCGTATGTTCTCATGAAAAACATTATGTAAAATTAGTATCTTCAGCTTATAATGTATAAGCATAAACACATCTTACAAGAAAACTTCTCAACGTTAATAATGGTTGGTTGGTTTTGTTTTACGGCATATCAACCCTTTTCGGGTTATTTAATGCCGAATCCAGTGATTTTGAAGAACAATTTTTTAATAGAATATATTTGTTTTGTTTTTCTAGTCGGTTTCTATTTTACTCATAGTTGGGACCCTAACAGGTACTACCACTCCGGGTCAGAGTGGACCTGGGAACAATGGCAATTAAAGGGTGGCTCAACATTCTCCAAAGCCTGCAATCTGGGGCCTCACCATTGGATATAGTTTAAGGTGATATCCAGGACCTCTCAACGTTAATAAACACAGATTTAAATGAATGACATATATATAAAATTCTTTAAAAATCTTATGATATTTGGACAGTTGCGAATCTTTTGTCCTTTTCGCATAACCAATATCCGTCAGTGTGTCTCAGTTGAATAGTTGTCCTTTTGGTTGGGCAGTAGCAGCGGTGGTAACATTGTAAAATTCTTCTGTCACTCTCACTCTTGTTTTTCTTTCAAATAGCCGTGATAGTTATATCAGTTTTGTGTGAGTCTTTTATTTCTTCCTCTGCTTAGTAATTGTCGTAATAGCTGCGGTTGTACTGCTTGTATTAATTATAATTAGTTGCTAAAAACAGCACATAATCTAAGTTTTAATATATTTTTCGTTTTTACTAATTTTTTTAAAACTGATTTTTATGTCTTTACAAATTGCCCCTATTAGGAAATGGAAGCAGACTCCGAAAACCACGTTGTTCTATTCGACAAATTAGAGCCAAGTGAATAAATAGCCTATTTTACTTTGCCTTGTTGGTTCCCATTCGTGACGTCATTTTTTTTTCGAATAGGTCGACTTAAATTCTAGTGGAAATTTTCTTATTCTAGCGTAATCTAATGTCTATGTGAATTTTACTCTTTCAAGATAACCTAACATACCCCACACCATTTTATTGCAGACGTACAAACTTGTTTTCATCTAAAGATCATTTTAATAACTAAGATTCAATTTATTGTACTTTTTGTCAAAACAGTTTTTTTTTTGGGGGGGGGTTCAAACATTGGAAATATTCACTTTAACTGCGCTCTGTGATCACCGCCCTTGAAGGCTCTGTGCCACACTATGTAAAGGTTAATTAGTCCTAGGTAAATGGTGAGACAACACTGTAGGGATCAATGGTGGAACTTACGTATGGTTTAATTATATAAGAGGGTGTCTCTACAAGAATTAGATTTGAAATTACCATACTATAGTTACCTGTGAAGCAGTCCCACGGCATTGTGTACCACAAATATACAATTCTAGAAAATAGGCTCTGCTCACGGAATTTCAGTCTAGTCCTAAGCACAGATAGTGAGTGAGAGAAATTGTTAGTTGTTGTAGTTAGATGAGTACTGCGAATGTTTTACTAAGTGGACCCAAACCTGTCGAGTACCTACCACTAAAGTAACGATAGAGAATACACTTGCAATGTCTCTTCTGTGAGAAAGAGAAAGTGGAAAGACAAAAATGTCGTCGCTCACTAGATTTTGAAGACGGTTTTGGACCCTGTCAAAGCAGGAAAGGGTATGGCAGCTCCTCTACAGATGTGGCACCAGTACTCTACCTTATGACTCATTTGGTTTTTGTACAGGTAAAGGATTGCGTTGAGAGTGAGATATTTTCTGGAGCGGTAGAATGATCCATCCATATTTTGTCGGTGATTTTACCAAGGAATTCGATGTAAGTCTTCCATGTTAGATCAGAAGTGAACGGATATCGTTGTCCTGATTCCATCTATGTGCTCACGACGCCATATTTAATTGTGAAACCTCGTGATCGCACATTGCATGACTGTAAAATTGACAAAAACGAGAATTAATGGTTCATATTTTTTTTTATTAAATTTCTTTATTAGGCATTAACCGAAATATTAAATTACCGTTTATCATTATTATTATTATTATTATTATTATTATTATTATTATTATTATTATTATTATTATTTGACTTAAAAGACTGCAGCCAATGCTGAAATATAGTATTATTATTATCATTACCATTATTAATATTATCATTATTATTATTAGTAGTAGTAGTAGTAGTAGTAGTAGTAGTAGTAGTAGTAGTAGTTTTTTGTGCTTAACTCTTCTCAAATTCCGTGGAGATCTGTACAAATAATGAATATGATGTTAACTGCAAGACTGGAGACTGATTATTCGTATTCTTTTGGATTCCTCTGATTGTTGTTCTCATCTTCAGTGTTATTCGCACAACATTTCGGTCGATGTAACCTCCAACCTTCTTCAGCTATACATTTTCGAACGCAAAGAATCTTTCTGCTGAACTCGGGAATCCGCACAGAATTTCGGACGGATCCGTGCAGATTCTTGAGTTCGTCAGAAACATTCCCTAGTTCTAAAAGATACACTTGAAAAAGATCGAAGGCTACATCGATCGAAGGCAACATCGATCGAAGCGTTGTGAAAATAAGACTCAGGATGAGAACGGTGGTTCGAAAAATCCAAATAATACGAATAATCAATCCTCATCCCTAAACTTCAGAAACATAAGGAGGCTGATTATCATTAACTTTACGTCGTGACGTCATACATTGGATTTCATCTCTGGTAATATACCTAATAGTGTGATAAGTAACGCAAAGACCGGCTATATAATTTAGATCAAAATCGTTTCTCTGATTAAGCCTTTATGACCTGAATTAGGATGTAGATTAAAAGAATATTTATTGTTAATTTTAGATGACAGCATATTGAATGGACAGTTGCAATCTGGAGTTATCTGGCATCTACTCAGATACTGAACTAATACGTACAATGCGTGTTTGAATCATTTCCCACTTGATTTATGCCGTTATATTCATTTATTTACGACTGAACGAATTGGTTCAACCAGGTCATAAAAGGTTAAATGTAAAAAGTGCGAGCATGTCTTCGGCGCAGTGATGTTTTCATTACGTGGTGACACCGTGAAGTTGTCACGTTACACCATTACCTCTTAATGTCGCTTATTTCCTTCCAGTATCATTTTTAATGTCTTTCGTCATGAGATCTAATACATGAAATGAAAGATAATAGTCTAGTTCTACAAGATACACTTGAAGAAGGTCGAAGGTTATATCGATCGAAGAGTTTTGAAAACAATACTCGAGATGAGAACAGCGGTCCGAAGAATCCAAATGATACGAATAATCAATCCTCATCTTTAAACTTCGAAAACATAAGGAGACTGATTATCATTCACTTTTCGTCGTGACGTCACACTTTAGATTTTATCTGCGTACCCTCTTTCCATCGCTGTTATTATACAAAAAAGTACAGCGAGCAGCGCAAATGCCGACTATATAGTTCACATCAAAATCGTTTCTCTAATTAAATGCGCGAATTGTGGGCGTGGCTTCGATGCAGTGACGTTTTTGTTACGTAGTGACACCGTGAAGTTGTCACGCTACACCATTACCTCTTAATGTCGTTTTTTTCCTCCCAGTATTATTTTTAATGTCTTTCGTTCGTCATGTAATCTTATACACGAAATAGAAGATAATTAAGTCTTTGAGATTAGTTTTTATTTGTATTTTTATTGGTTATTTTTTTTAACTTTTCCTGTTTGCCTTTATCTTCTTAATTTGCTATTTAATCGAAACACTAATTTAAAAGTCACAGTTCACATCTAAAAGTTCACGATTCCTCTTTAGACAACGTCAGGAAATCAATCGGTTCGTTTTGCACTGGTTAATATTTCGTTTAAATGACATTTATAATGTTTCTTTGTTTATTTGTCTTTGAATCGAAATGACGGTTGGCATCCAGGCTATGATCAATGTGTAGGATGTGTTCAACAGTCAGCGGAATATAAATGCTCACAGAAAAAATTTTTTTTATTTATGAACCAAGTAAAGGTATTATGCAGAATACGGACCGTGCTGAAATAATAATTTTATTACTAGGGCTATGACAACAGCATATTCTTTTCTTTGTTTTGATTCTCAAGAATATATCCATTGATATCTTATGTTTTTATGTGATCCTCGGTTGATTAATTGTATCTAACTGTGTTGGATATATACTCGAGAGTAAAAACAATGAAAATAATATGCTGTTGTCATAGTCCTAATTATTTTTTTAGAAACCAACGTCAAACTTTAAAATGGGAGGAAAGAGCGTTTTGTAACTATTTAGCACTATCACCTAACAATTTAATAAACAAAAGATACTGTAAAAAAAATTATGTTTGACTAGAAAATTCTATCTAATAATTATTTATCCTAAAAAGGTTTTTTGACTGTTAGAATTTATTTATGAAGGGGATTATTTTACATAAAAATAATTTATATGCAAGGTTTTATTGAAGGGGGTCGCCATTACTTATAATGTTATTTATGATATATATATATATATATATATATATATATATATATATATATATATATATATATATATATATATATATATATATATATATATATTAATTACGTTTTCAACATAACGGATATTTTAAAACTAGGACTTCTATAAGAGAAAAACAATTTAATGCCGCAAGTGTTTTGATGGATTGAATAAAATGTTTTTTAAGAACATTTGCTTCTGAAGAAAACGAAGAAGGATTTTTATGGAGGAAGAGATTAAACTTTATTCATTTTATCCATTTAAACTTTATCCGTTTTATCTTCGAAGTATCTAGTAAAAAATAATGTTGGAGATAAAATAAAATTTGGACCACTTCTTTAGCTGAGTATTCTTCTTACAACCAAGTTATGTAGTCGATAGTAAATATTGCGACAAAATGGTATAATATCATTACGATGAGTTGGACCGTGGCCGTCGTAAAAAATAGATTTAGGTGTTCACTGAAAATTTACGTCGTACCTGAGGTCCTTTCCAGGAAATGTCGAACTATCAGACTGTTATAAGTCAATATGTCAATAAGAGATTTTTACATTTTTTTAAATTTTTTGCAGATTTGTAGATATTACTAACATTTACTGTTGTCTTTCTATTGTTTCTTTTCATAAAAGTCGATCTTTTCTCGAATTTTATAAATTATTTTTATAAAAACAATAAAAAAACGCATTTGATTTTGTATTACTTCCTCCAATCTTAAAATCACGTGTTAAAATAAAGAAAGTATATTTACACTTTTTACTAATAAAATAGACGTTAATTTTGTTTCACATAAATATATATATATCACGTTTTCATTTTAAGAACAAGCCATAATATTCTGCAAATATATAAGCAAGTAATATATATACATATATATTATATATAAATCCGTAATCCTGTCTGTTTGTTTGTTTGTTCACAATTTGATTAATATATACAAAAGTTTCCTTACTTTACTCTTTCATTTATTTCTATATATAGCTTCATTCTTGGAAACTAGATACAATAAAAGGATTATGTCATTTGCATATGACATTAAGAAAAATCGATTTTATTAAATAGCAGTATCTTAATTAATGTTTCTAGCGAGAGAATTGTTTTCAGTGTTTTATTTAAAATTGTTTTTAATACATTTTAAACAATAATTATATTGATAACATTTATTTTTTGGGGAATTATTATTTCAACATCGAATTTAAAAAAAAACTTTTAGAGTTATTTGCCCCTGAGAATCTTCCGATCATTTCATTTGTTTGTTGTTATTATTCTTTAAACAGCTATACAGAAATCGCAAATTTTACGATGTGACCCATCGTTGTTGAATACCTAAAAAAAATAGCATCTACTGCCCCCCTCTGAATTCCACAATTTACAGTTTTCTTTCTTTCTTTTTTTTTTCACGTTAATCTCATCGATTATAAACTTTAACTCATGTTACCCATGATGAAAATGATTAGTGTAGCAGGTGTGTTCCAAACGGAACTGTATGTAAACCCAGGAAACGCTGGCTACTCATGCTAGTATATATATATATATATATATATATATATATATATATATATATATATATATATATATATATATAAGTATACCTTATAAGTATATATATATATATATATATATATATATATATATATATATATATATATATATATATATATAAGGGAGTAGTCACCAAACATTATGTATTTTTTAACATTATTTTATTATTCCGTGTCTTGGTTTTTCATTGAAAATTATGTCTGGATCATTGTAATAATATTTTTAAGTCATTGAAATCGTTTTTACGCGCGTTTCAGACGTTCTGTGATGCGTCCTCGTCAGAAATTATTTTCAAATGTGTTGGAGATGTAAAAATGGCGATTTTCGTAAACTACGAAAATCGTATTTTTACATCTCCAACACATTTGAAAATAATTTCTGACGAGGACGCATAAAATAATGTTAAAAAATACACAATGTTTGGTGACTACTCCCTTATTTAAATATACATCTTCCTTTCGTTGGAATTTCTTAACCCATTATATATATATATATGTACATATATATACATATATATATATATATATATATGTAACAATGTCAAACTACATACTTATAGCAAGTGAGCTACACCATCATTTGTTCCTTTCTATATATAGAACTCCGCAAGCTAACTGTTAGCCTCACGAATTCCTGCGATGGAATGAAACATTTGCGATCAGCGTATATCTTATACTCCTACGAAGCTGTAGAGTATGATACTGGAAAGAAATAAACAACATTAAGGGGTAATGGTATAATATGACAACTTCACGGTATAACTACGTTATATATATATATATATATATATATATATATATATATATATATATATATATATATACATATATATATACATATATATATATTTTAATAAGGGAGTAGTCACCAACAATGTGCATTTTTTAGCATTATTTTATTATTCCGTGTCTTGGTTTTTCATTGAGAATTATGTTTGGATCATTGTAATAATGTTTGTAAGTCATTGAAATCGTTTACGTACGTTTCAGACGGTCTGATGCGTCCTCGTCAGAAATTATTTTCAAATGTGTAAAAATAGCGATTTTTGTAGTTAGTTTGAAGTTTTTCCAAGGGGTGGAGGCTTGTAAGTGTTTATTATGCATTGGTATGCTGAATTTTTATTGCTTTTTTTATTTGGTTTGTCCAGGGAGATTTTGACCTCGCTGTAGTCAGTCGCTATCTCTTTCTGCTAATGTGTTTTTCTTTTCCTTTAGGGTGGGGTAGGGTGTGTGTGTGTGTGTGTGTGTGTGTGTGTGTGTGTGTGTGTGTGTGTGTGTGTGTGTGTGTGTGTGTGTGTGTGTGTGTGTGTGTGTGTGTGTGCGCGTGTGTGCATGTGTGTGTTTGCTTTTATTGGTTTGGGAATGTGTATATTGTTTTATAGTATTTTGGGGTTATTTGCTTTCTTAGGAAGGCGGCTGTGATCCGAGGTCGTTACTAATGTGTATGTGTGGGGAGGGGGGGACTGGCTCTTCTGAAGTAAGGGTAGGGGTGCTTTCATTCTATTTTGATATTTATTTTTTGGATTCTTGGATTTTAGTATTGTGATTTTTCGTTTTAGTCTTATATTATGTTTGTTTAGAAAGAGGGGTGTATTTAAAATAGGGGATTCTTTAATGTTTCTATTTATTTGTCTCCCCATGTGGGTATGGCCAGACCCAGGATCGGTTCCTAGTGTGGGGAAGATTTTGTTCCCCAGAGGGGGGGCATTGGGGGGGTGTAGGTATGGGAGGGGATGATAGAAGGGAAGATAGTCGTTTCAGTCATGAGGGGGTTCTCCTCCCCTGACTGAGGAGGGAGCGAGGTGTTGGAACAGATATTATACTATGGTTCTAGGTGTCTCCTAGTGTTGTTGGTTTCGAGGTTAAGTAGGGTTGGTATTGTTCAGTGTTGTATTAGAGATAGGGGTGTTATGTTTGTGTGTGGTTGTATGGGCGCACGTGTGTGTGTTTTAATGTGTCGGTTCTGATTTATGTGTGGGTGTGTGTATGTGTATGTGTATGGGTGTGCATGCGAGTGTACCTTGCATTTCATATTTTTGTGTGATGGTATTAGGTTCTGTTCAGTTCAGGAGTGAATTTGGTGATGAAGTTTTTTTCCTGTGTAAGTAAATAAAAATAATTGTGTGTTTGGAAGATTGGCATTATTTTGAAGCTGTTTCCACTGCATGTGTGTACGTGTTTTGAAACATAGAGGTGTCTGTTATCTGCAATTTTGATGTTGCTCTTATGTAAGGCCACTCTATTGCTGAAATTTTTGGTGGCGCCTATGTAGGATTTGTTGCATGTTGTGCATCTTAGTGCATATACTACATTTCTGGAGGTGCAATTTAGATCCTTTTTTTATTTTGAATGTTTGTGCTGGGTTTTTGAATGTGTATGTGTTACCTTCTATTATTATGTCACATACTCCACATCGCGGTTTGTTGCATTTTGTAACTCCTTTTGTAGTATGTGGAACGAGTTTTGAGGAAGTTAGGATGTGTTTTAAGTTTTTGGGTTGGCGTTTGCTTTTTATTATTTTTGTTGTTTTAAGTATGTTGTTTAGTTTGTCGTTCTGATTGAGGAGGATAAGGTTTTTTGTTATCTGTGTGAATAGTTCTGGGTTGTTTGTGTTGTGTGTAGAGACGTATGCTAGAATTTGTTCTTTGTTGTGTTCTTTTGGGGTTCTTAGTTGGTCTATTGGAATTTTTTCAGCCAGTTCAATACCTTTCTGTATTAGTGGTAGTGGGTATCCTCTTTTCCGCAGTGTTATTTGTAGTTCATTCAGTCTAGTTGAACGGAGGTGTCTGTCTGTTACTATGGTGCAGACTCTACGTGCTAGTGAGTAGGGTATTGATTTTAGACAGTTTTTAGGATGGTGGCTTCTGAAGTGGAGGTATTGTTGAGTGTCTGTGGGTTTGTGGTAGATGTCTGTAATTATGTTGTTGTTTATTATGTTATATATATATATATATATATATATATATATATATATATATATATATATATATATATATATATATATGGCGATTAAGCTACACTGAATATTCCGTGTTTCATCCACTCTAGGACTCTTCAGGCTTATTCTGTGGTTGTTTATCGCTTTTATATGCTCCTCTTCTATTGAGATTTTAGTTAGCCAATCAGCTTTCTAGTATCCACCGCGCCCTTCCTATCAGCCAATGAGCATGCATTTATCGAACAAACGCCATTTTTCCTCTGGTTGACCTGTTCCTTTGTGTGTGCTCTATTTAGTTTCTTGATCTGTTTTAAAACTAGTTTAGTGTTTTTTTAATGTTAGTTTTTATATAAATATATATATGTGTACATACATATATGCACATATATATACATATATATACACATACATATATGTGTGATCGTTTATGTATATCCATGTTTATTTAATTTATTTATTTGTTTATTTTCTATTGTTTTTGTTAGTTTTAAAACTATTTTGAATAACTATCCTAGAGTAAATTTTATCTTGTGAACACAGTTTTTTGTTATTTTTCTTCTACAGCTTAATAGATGTTGGGGTTCTTTAAAGTACAGGATAGCAAATTTTTCATGAAGGCATAATTTATATGAATCGTCTAGGTCCCTACACGTGGTAGCTTGTCTTATTATTTTCCATTCGACTACCGGTAGTCGAATGGAAAATAATAAGACAAGCTACCACGTGTAGGGACCTAGACGACCCATGTAAATTAAATAAACATGAATATGCATAAACGATCACACATATATGTATGTGTGTATGTATGTATATATATGTGCATATATGTATGTACACATATATATATTTATAAACTAACATAAAAAAACAAAATAAAGAGGAGCATATAAAAACAATAAACAACCACAGAATTCGCGCATAAGCCTGAAGAGTCCTAGAGTGCATGAAACGCGTAATATTCAGTGTAGCTTAATCGCCATAGATATTTTATAAATTACTAACTAGCTCTACCTACGTATTGAGCACTTTTGAAGTAAATACTTAAAGTTTACGCATAAATCTATACTTTCGTATATTAATTTTATGTGAGTAAATTAAGGTGTGGTTGGATGTTTGCACAACTCTTGCCACAAAAATTTCACGGGCATTCACCTTTATATAAGAAGCCGTATATATATATATATATATATATATATATATATGCACATAAATATATATATATACATATATATATATGTGTGTGTGTGTGTGTGTGTGTGTGTGTGTGTGTGTGTGTGTGTGTGTGTGTGTGTGTGTGTGTGTGATCAACATACAGTTCTGTTTCGATATTTCACAGCTCATTAGTGAGGCTCGACAAGCAACAACCTCAAGCCAGGATCGAAATCTAATCGCCAAACGACAGTCGGAGCTTCTAACTGTTGCGCAATACGGCTGCTGCTATGCGGGCAGTGAATTAACAATGTTTTGACATTGTCCAAAGTATATGTTCAAAATATTAGTGTTTGGACGATTAATTGGAATCGGAAATCAGATAAATTGGAAGATTTGGGGGTATCGGAATCGAAAAAATGTATGCCTATTTTCCGATGCCAAAACGATTCTTTTAATTGTCTTTTTTTATTTGATTTTGTTTAAACCAAAATTTTCCATTGCTGATAATAATGAAAAAATAATAAGTATTTATTGATTTTAAATTATTAGTAAACCTAAAATCGATAGATCCTCCTCCACAAGTATTTTTTTTTTTTTTTTTTTTTTTTGTTTTTTGCCGTTTAGTAAAATATCTGCATATGTGTTTTTATGAAAATTGGGGAAATAAAATCTTATAATTAAATAATTAGAAATTTATAAAGAATCGGAATCGGAATCGGGAATTTAGCACGGAATTGGGAATTTAGCTCGAAATCGGTAATTGTATCGGAATCGGGAAAAAATATTGAAATCCTCCCATCACTAATATATATATATACAGACACACACACACACACACACACACACACACACACACACACATATATATATATATATATATATATATATATATATATATATATATATATATATATATATATAAAGCTGTGTGTGGGTGCGTGTGTTTGTGTGGTCACGAATAGGCTCCTATATGGTTGACTATTTAAAAAAAAATGATTACATATAATGAAAGAAGATTTATCGAGAGACAGGAATAGGTATGTTTGACAGGCAGAACGGTGGTTCATTAAAATTGTGAGGGCTGCGTTCGCGCCTGGTCCACAAGGTATGGAAATAAAAAAATTAAAAATTTAATAAAAAACCTTTACAAGTGTTTTTGATATAGATGTACATAATAATACTTTGATAAGTATGTTTTAACTAAAATAGGGATGGTATAATAAAATTGTGGGGTCTGCGTTTGCGCCTGGCCTCCATAGAATGGAAATAGACACAGACTTTAATAAAGACTTTTTCATATCTATCTGCGTAAGTATACTTTGATAATTATGTTTCAGTTTGAAGAAATATTGTATAATAAAATTATGGGGTGTTCGTTCGCACCTGACCTCAATAGAATGGAAATATGTCACAAAGTTTAACAAGGTTTTTTATATAGATCAACAGAATATTGTGATAAGTGTTTCAGTGTGAACATGCATGGTAAAATAAATTATAGGGTTTATCTATTTTATTTTTTCTTTCATCATATTTTGCTTTGGTTTTGATACCCCGAAATTCGAAGCTATCTCTTTACAACCCTTCTTTTTAATAACCTATCATACTTTCATAAATCAGAGTCCATTTTCTGTAGGCTGTTTTTGAACCTAGTCAACGACGGATACTTTTGCTAGTATATATATATATATATATATATATATATATATATATATATATATATATATATATATATATTAGGGTATATCGATTTTGGAACTAGAAAAAACTATTCGAAGACAGTTACAAAATAACATCAGAATTTATCACATAAAATGTTTGGGGTTTTTTTCTAAAACTGTATTTTTCTTTTAGCAATCGATTTTAAGAGACAATAATTTATAATTTGTTATCATAACTGAGTCTTTAAAGAAAAGGAAATTATAAAACCCATTTAATATTTGATATTTGAACGTTTATTATCCATTTTCATATTAAGTTAAATGGAAAGATAGAAAAAAAAAACACGATAAATTGTTTAGTTTAAAATACAAATAACGACTTACTAAACACCGTTTTATTTACTAGATATGTTCCGGCATTCACCGGAAGTTATTGTCTCCCCTTGTTCGATTTTTTAATATTTATAATCCTTTCAATTAACACGCACATATATATAAACGTATATATTTAGCAAAATAGACAATTATTTAAAAAAAAAAACTTTTATAAATATTGTAATTTGTTTATATTTAAAAAAGGTAAAGTTTTTAAGTGAAAAGACGGTTTTAAAGTTAATCTTGGAACTTAACTTTACTGTATGGTAAGTAAACAATACTTTTAATTTAATGATTTTCGAACTTTATTTGCAATTTTCTTAAAAATGCATCTTTGTGTATTTTCTTATATCATATATATTCTTTTTACAGATATTTGAATAAAAATGACCGGAAAAAACACTGAAGTTTCAATTCGTAGTAAAGGTGCAACTAAATTTGCATGTTTACCATCACCGTTTGATAAAACTGACCCCCCAAAGTATCAACAAATAATCAAATACAGTTATTTTTTGATGAACACTTATCCCCACCTTTCTTCTTTTGGCTTCTTCGAAATTAATAGCAAAGGATGTGATAGTTGGATTGCTGTCAATCCTCGTTTACCTTTGTTTACTGATCTTAAATGGAGCACGCACATCAAATCTGTTGCCAAAAAAAATGGTGGGATCTTTCTATCGATCCGGTAGATATCTCACTGCTGGTGCAATTCTCTATCTATATAAGAGCCAGGTACGTCCAAGGATGGAATAATGTTGCCACATCTTGGCAGGAGCTGCTAGAAAGGACTTGTCCTTCCTTGATAGAGTTCAAAATAGACTTCGTAGCCTCGTAGGAGATGTCCTTTTCTCTTCCCTGCAACCTCTATCTCACAGAAGAGATGTTGCGAGTTTGTCTCTGATTTATCGTTATTTTCATGGAAAGTGTTCGACTAAGGTTCAGTCTATGGTCCCCCCCTCGCCAAACTTTCACAACAAATACTCGTCTAGCTGAAAACTATCAATAATTCCCCCCACTCTTTATCTGTGCCTAAACCTAAACGTAGATTCCATGAACAAAGCTTCTTTCTTAGAACTGCACGCCTGTGGAAATGTCTTCTGTTTTCCTGCTTTCCGGCTGACTACAATATGCTTGTTTTCAAGTCTAACGTAAATAAGTTCTTGATGAGCCGTTCCATATAAGTTATCAAATTTACCGAATTTTCATTACTAATGATTACTATATTGTCCAATTTCTACTGTACACTCTTTAACCCTTATCCTTGAGTGGCTCTCTTAGCCTTGATAATGTGGTGATGCCTATGTAAAAAAAAAAGGTAAAAAGTCTATGCTTTCAGAAAACAAAGAAAATAGATAGAAAATCTCTTCCAGCTGGCCAAATAAAATCTGGAAGGTAAAGTTAAATACATTATTTTAATATTTCATCATGTTCATGCAAGCTGCACAACTTAAACTCTGACAATATTAATATAAAATTTTACAAAGAAATTGCTAGACTAAACACAGCATCTGCATTTGCCCTCTGAAATAGAAAGCAAGTTATTTTTTTTTAATTTATTTTGAAGGTAACAAACATAGTATATAAAGTGTACAAATCTCGAAATAAATGAATTTCTACAGTTAAAATAAATATTAACGCCATTTTACCATTTTATTTTACAGTTACAATAATTATTAATTCAATCTTTAAAATTCTATTTTTAATGCTAATAAAATCTGATATTTCAGGTTCCTGTGGAAGAGCGTGAATATTTAAAAGATCAGGGAAGTAAAATAGGGCCCAAGTGTACATTGCAGCTGGGACCAACGGATAGAATTCACATAAAAATGTAGAAAAGAAAGAGAAAGATTAAACCAACAAAAGAGTTTGACGATATCATCAGCAATAGCTTCTACATCACACGATGATGTTTCTTTCCATTCCTACTAGAAGAAAATTATAAATAGCCAGATAGTCCAAAGGACCTTATAACTTAACAAAAATTCCAAGGTAATCTCTTGAATTAGTCAGAGGTGGTATATCATCTAATCTTGGAGCCAGCCTTGTCAATGCTTTGCTCTTGGATTTGAGTGTTATGGTCTTTTTTTTATATCTAATATAGATATTAAAAAATCTTTATGGATAAATGCAAAATTGATAGAGAAACAGCTAAAATAAAAAGAAATGTCCATGAAAAACTGTAGCAGAATTAGCAATAACTGAAATGGGGGGAAATAAAGAGCTTACCCCGGATACGTCTGTTGTGTTTCGGGCTGAGCGGAAGAGAGAGTTCCAAGATGGCGTCTATGGGTTTTTATTGGCGTTGACCCCATGCAATTCTCGCAGAATCGCGTCTGCTCTCGCGTGATTATACAAATATATAATTCTCGGCTGCTATAAAGGCAGGACGCTGGGAAGCAGTCAGGCAGTATCCTGCAGATTGTGTGTAGGTGGTTCTGGCGGCTGGATTGTTCTTTGTGATGAACCACGTATCTGCGAGAAGCGAGTTTTCCTCTGTCATTTTTTGTCTTCTTCTTATTTCTCTGGGGTAATTACAGCCAAAAAATCCCTCTCTTCTAGAGGTGGGCTGTGGAGGGCGAAACTGACTATTTCCTATCTTTGTTCTGATTTTTGCCTACTACATTTTTCTACAAAAACAAAATGAAAATGTGGAGAATTTTTAGATGTATTGGAGTTGATGGGAGGACAAAGACACACTACTCTAAAAGGAATCAGTGGAGGAAAATGGAAATAAAACTCTGAAAAAAAGCCAAAGGACCTGAGCGCCACTTGACAGTACAGAGGAGACACCAAATATTTGACACACAGGGTTCATCCTGATATTGCTGCAACTGATACTGTATGAGTACTTGTTGACAATACAAATGCCTATACTGGCTGCGAAGAAAGGCTTGGTACACTTTTAGAAGAATAAAATAGAAATCTTCACACTATTGGTTGCCTCTTTAAATCAAAATGATCTTCAATTCAGAACTCAATTTAAACATGTAGATGGCGCCACAAAAAGCCTTACTATATTCAGTGGTCCACTGGGTAAGTAATGTGAAAATGATTGCCATAATTTACCCAAAATATCTTTTTCAACTGTTCGGGAATCCTCTGGAGTTTCATTTTGGAATGGAAGATATGGATAGCCCTAGCCGTGACCAACGACTTCTTAATGAATATACAGTTGGTGTTTCTAGAGATAAGATGAGCCCTAGATCTGTATCTTGGAAAATTGGTCCATTATACGTAGCAAGATGGGTAACTTTGGTAATCAGGCTCATGTGTTTATGGACTCGTGGGGCATACCCACATAATGTTTCAACCAAACTATATAGTTTGATAAATTTTATTGTTTATGTCATTTGCTGGTTTGACATTAAAAAAGTAAGAAGTTCTACTATCAACCCATTTATATTTATAAAATGATTGAGAGAATTAGAAAGCAACCTATTGAGATTTAGAGTATTACATTTAAAAATATCCAATATAATTCCTTAGCATTACTCTTTGAAAATGTTTCATTTTCAATTGTGAAATGTGATGTACCGGAAGTGAGAGAAGAAGGCATAAAAAGAATTCTGGTCATTAGGTAAGTAAATATTTATTCATAAAAAAATGGTTGAATTCGTTGTGCCAAATTATTGAAACATATAAAGATTCAATCTAATTTCAAATATATTAGGGCAGTACGGATTGCATTTTAAAATTAAACTCAAATTATTTTTTATATTTTCTCAGATGAAAAGCCAGCCGAGAAAAGACTGAAAAAAATTCCAGTGATTAACTTTATAACCTTCACACTGGTAAAAATTTAATTGATTTGCTTGCAAATGGAGTTTGTGAGCCGCCACTAACAGTGGACGTTTCTGACAAACAATAAAAAAAAAATTCATTAATAATTAGTGAAAGGAATTCCTTTCACATTTTGAAGGTGTGGAGCGAGCAGTCAAGTTGATAACAGAAGTTTCTCAATCAGTGTATGTCTTTCAAGCAAGCCACCAGCAAATACTAGCAATGGATTTGTGCCGACAATTAAGATCGTCATTTTCTTTAAAAGGCTCATATATGGAAAGGTTTGACTCCATATATTAAAAATTATTAAACAATTAATCGTTTGTCAATTTTTGCTGCATTTTTTTTTATAATAACAGAAAAAAAAATGTCAATATATTTAAACTATTACTGCTTGAATAATAGCACTTCAAAGACGACAATAGTAAAGTGTGTGGGGGTTCAATTTTCAAATGGAAATTTTGTTATAATTTTACCATATATAAAATAAGATTTCCTTGTATAAATACTGGAATTATTTGATTTTCACAGCAATATTTAGGCTAGATCTTTCCTGCGAAATGCTCAAAAAACTGTTGAAGATTCAGGTCTATTTTTTGTATAGGTGTTTAATATGTATATACTCAAGTTTCGATACATTATTCTTTTTGATATTAAAAAAAAAATTAAAAAATCGACCTACCCTAATATATATATATATATATATATATATATATATATATATATATATATATATATATATATATATATATATTACATACAAGACGGAGTTTAAAACATCGAAATGAGATCTCAAGGAAAATGGAAGAACAGAGATATAAGCCATATTTTTTCCATAAAGCTTTTTACACCAAACGATTTAGGTCGTGTGAGAAAGATCTTGGATCTGTTAACAGTATATTTTATTTCTATTTGTCTTTTTTATGTTCATCGACTATTCCATATACAAAACATTCCATGCATAAGAAACACCAATATAAATAGTATACATGTGCATATGTATACCTCCTGACTAAAAATTGCTGTTTGTCAATTAAGATTTCGAATCAGTTTTTAATATTGTTGCTCTCTCTCTCTCTCTCTCTCTCTCTCTCTCTCTCTCTCTCTCTCTCTCTCTCTCTCTCTCTCTCTCTCTCTCTCTCTGATCCCATCCGAAGGTAAGTTGTATAACCACACAATGTACACACACAAGCTGGCGCTTTCTTCTTTGATTATTACAATTCTACAATTGTGAAGATAATTTTAGTTTTCTAATTGTTCATTAATAATTTTACAATTGGGCGAATAACTATAAATTGAGAGGATTTTATTGTCGTTAACCGTATGTAATTAAATATTCTCGTTTGTCGTCTCGTTAAATGCAGTGGCAGACCACTTTGAACAGATCAATTAGTGATTAAAGAGATTTTTTATGCAAGGGAGATAACTTTTGAGTACAAATTATTTCCCTTTAAATAGGAAATAATTTAAAAGTACTATAGGTGCCATGTATCTTTTTAACAGTAAGCATCGACAGACAACCGTTTTTTGTGTGTGTGTGTGTGTTGTAATTTGAAAAAGAAAATAATATATCACTGAACTGATTAGGAATCCTAACCAAAGAGAATGACTATTCTGAGTAGAAAATCGATTTTTAATAAATCACCCTTTTGTATGTTTTTACGTGAATGTTTTTCGGTATTAAACTGTTAAAGTACTTCTCGATAAGATTATATCTATGTATCTGCCTTCCCGTGAGGCGTTTTGAATGTGAGAATAATAAACTTCCTTAGGAATATGGAAACTCTAGATCAGTTATAAATTAAAATTGTGCTAGTTGAGAAAAAAGTATCATCGTCTGACCGACGAAAAAAGATACTACACTTTGAATACAGCTCAAACAATAGAGTGTTAACAGGCACTTTTTTTCGGGCCTTATCGATGTTCCTCGCCCTGAAGAATGGGTTGATGTAAGATGTTTGTTCTGTTTCGATTTGAAGATTCTTATCGGTTGAGGTAATTTTTATACGAATCGAGTGCTCCAATTAGGGAGCTAAATGTCCCATTCTGTCGCATGCAGATTTTGGAGAGTTGCAGTATATCGTCACATATCATCTTTCATTAATCCAAACCATCAATAATTTATCTATTTATTCTGAAACCTGAAATATTTGCTTTCGTATCATAGTCACATTAGCGTATCTTTGTTCTTTAAAATCATACGTCATCAGATTAAGACTAGTGATTTCAAGTTTTTCTGTTTATTATGAACGATGCGACGACGAACAATGTATGTTGCACGCAAATCTAGTTACGGCTGATGCTCAGAAATAATGTTCAAGCTAGTGTTCGTGTGTTTGTACATGCGCCTACATGCGTTTGTACGTGAGCTAACTCTAACCACACATTTATTGTTCCTAGATCAAAAAGTAGTTTGTCCGACAAAATGTCTTTGTCACTGACTTGATCGTGGCTCAATGCGTTTTTGAGCCGATGTATCACTGTATATAGGACAAAGTATAAAGTACAAAGACAACTATGAAATACACAACCGACCGCTGGAAATACTCCGATTTTAACAGATTGTTGGTGTCGTCTCATAGTTATAAAAATCTTGTTGACGCGTCGTAGCAGTAAGTTGTACGTAGTAGTTGTAGTGCGTCTGCCTCTTTTTTCTCTTTTATTTTACATAGGCATCACCACTTATCAAGGTCAAGAGGCCACTCGAGGATAAGGGTTAAAGAGTGTACAGTAGAAATTGGACCGTTAGTAATATAGATTTGGTAAATTTGTTACAGCCTCTCTCTCTCTCTCTCTCTATATATATATATATATATATATATATATATATATATATATATATATATATCTATCTATCTATCTAATTATCCATCTCTTACACAGTCACGCACACTCATACCCACATACACTATGATAACAATAACAGTAAGCAGTTAACGATGGATAAGTGATTAAAGACACGAACTGACAACTGGGTGTGCCAAGTTCAATTCCACTTTGTTCCATGGAACCATTTACACTTAGGGATGTTGGCAACATTAACGTTGTCCCTGTCGTAATGACCCAGTGTCTTTCTAGAAAGAATTCTAACTAGAAAGATATCCGGGAAACGAATGCCCACAATAATCATCTGAGTGAGTCGAAATGAATAAATGATGCTTAATAACGACAACAACAATATTTTTCTGTTGTTTGTAGCCGGATTTGTAAATTAACAACAAATTAATTTTAGAATTTAATATATTTTCGTTTAATTTTCTGTTTTAAAAGTATTACATACTAATAATAATAACACGGGCGGATAGAAGGGCAAAAATAAAAACGAAACGTTCACTCCTCTCGCATATGAAAAGTCAAAAGAAAAAAAAATGACTAAATGATTTGGCATGTCTCATTTGAGGCTTCATGTGACGTCACTTCCTTTAAAAGCATTAACTTAATTTTTAATGAAAATGTCTCTTTCCGCAAAACTAGCACATCACGGATCTTATTACTATATAACAATGTGAAAATGTTTCCTGACGACAAATTGAGAAAATACTTGGGAAATATGTAAGGTGAATGGATGAAACAAAAACAAATTTTTAAACGCACTGGTAAAATATTGTTTAGAATAAAATTGCTTCGCTTTGATACCAGTGAAACGACGGAAAGGTCTGACTAGCTGTCATTGTTTTAAAAGTTACAATTTAGATAATAGAGATGATTTCTGTGCAAAAATAACATAGACTATATGAAAGTTGGAAACTTCGTATAAGAGAAAAGATTGGCAAAGGAAAAAACCGCCCTAGAGGCAGATTCGGGCGAATAAGTAACCAATTTCATTGTTTACTGAAAAAAGATAATAAGAACTTTGTCCGACAGTAGAATATCATGTGCGAAAATCGCGAAATTTGTTCAATTGAAAAGTGAGTTTGTAATTCCAAAGGTCGCGTTTCAAAGAGAAAACTATTGTGTCACCACCCGAGAGAATTGCTTTGTCTTCGCCCGGAATAGAAAGATGTTCGTCTCGTCAATTTAATTACCGTCCATTAAACATAGCGAGACGATGTTGAAACCTAAACTAAACTCAGAAGCATATAGATATTAATCCCTATTGTAATGTGGCAGTTACGCTCGAACCGAGTTCGTTACAGTTCAAACCCTTTTTCGGACCCCCACGCCGTCTGTTACCGTCGCAAAGAAACAAACAAAAATAAGTAAATCTTACTCGTTTTTTTTTGTCTGGTATAAAACAAGTCATTTATTATTGGTACTTTCCAAACAATTCCTTCTTGTTGTTTTCTTTACTGTTCATTTCGTCTGCCATAAGATTAATAAAACCCCGCCATGTCGACACAAGCTTAAAAGTCTTTCGCCCCCACCACAGAGCGACACGTCCATCTCACCCGGTTGGTGTTTTCCTTTCTCCCGACCCCACGCTAGATATGCTAGGTAGTTTTTGCCTTCGACTTTACACGTCCATCTTCTCCGGTCGCAGTTTGCTTCTCTCCGATCACGTGCTGTTTTTTTTTCTTTTTCTTGTCCCGCAAGGACGCGCACACTTGCTAATTTGCATAGTGTTCAAACGCCTGCTGCTACTAATATCTTCGCTAGCCATCTATTCTGCGGCTGCTCCTGATGTTTTCCCATGTGCTCATACGAGCTCTGTTACACTAAGACGTTTTTGCTTTTGTAACTACAAATTTTAACAGAAACATATATTCTTATTTCATGTGCAAACACTGTTACGCAAGACAGGAAAGTCCGCAAATGACATAAGTCTCCACATAAATGTGGAGGACAAAGTTTATGACTTTCAATGTGAAAGGAGAGATTAGGGCTCTGGTTTCAACAACACTGAAAGAAGTCGCTGAGTTTACGTATCTGGGCAGCAACGTAGTTTCCACAGAGAGAGATATCGAAATTTGCATCTGAAAAAAAGCATGGACCGCATTGGATGGGCTGTGTTGAGTATGGACTTCAGGACTTACTAACAAACTGAAAAGGCAGTACTTCAGGGCAGTGGTAGAGTCTGTCCTTGTTTAAGGTGCTACAGCCTGGACACTCACCAAAAGATTGGAAAGAAAACTGGAGAGGAAGGGTCACATTGGTCCGGGCAAGGAGCCCGTCCTGATGATGATGATGATGATGATGATGATGATGATGATGATGATGATGATGATGATGATGATGATGATTTTATCATAAGTATATTTATTCGCGTTATCGACATCTTGCTTGTCTATTTGTTTCTATACTTTTCATCCCTTAACTGACAATCAATTCTCAGATTGATCCCAATCGAATTTCTTGATTAATTAACTCAGCGTAGTGAAGGTAATGCTGGTCAACGGAAATGATTGGCGATACCAGTCTTCTTCCTAGAACGTTGACTTTCGTATCCTGAAATATACGGCTAAAATTTGTCAACGCCATATCCACCAACACTAGAGATATTAGCCCGAGACACGAATGGAAGCAAACGAGCATGGGGGCTAGATTATTGACTGTTGCGAATGATTGAGACGGTATAACTAGGTTGTTTTATGAGGATCTTAATAGCAAGCTTACTATACACCATAATGATATATTAAATGAAATGATTATAAAAGTGGTGAAACATTCAACGTATCGGAGTAGGGCGAAAAAAAAAAATACCCCGAAAACACGTACGCTCGTCTCGCAGATCAAAACCAACGAGAGAAAGACTTGATGACTCTATTTTTCATCCCTTACTCGAGACCTACTTTCACATCATTTCCTTTGAAATCGTTAACTTAATTTCTGGCTTCAACTAAACGGATTGATATTTTCTAACGACATTCTAATCACACACAATGTTCCCAGCTTTAAACTTCTAAAGAAAATAAAGACGTTTGAACGAAACGATGCAAGAATTAAATAAAGCGAACTCACATAAAACAATTCCGAATCATTATTTACATCGTAATCTTCAGTATAAAATGGATAAATTATAATTCATTAATGTATGACTTTTGGTTTGTTTTCCCTGTGGAATTTACAAAGGTTTCGCTTGGGATTTAAATAACGTTAATCCGATTAAATTCGAAATTGGAAAAATATTATGAACAAAAATATTTCTGATAGTTTGTTATTTTTTGTTCTATTTTAGATACGTCCTTGCATGCAATGGTTTCTGTCGGTCAGTCACACTTCCATTTGAAATAGCATTTCTGTCGGTCGGTCACACTTTCGTTTCAAACAGCATTTATGTCGGTCGGTCACACTCGCGTTTGAAACAGCATTTTTCATTTTGTCATTCCTTCTTTTTTTTTCTAGAATCGTTTTCGCATCGTTGTGATGGGCTTTGTCTGTCGGTCGGCCATATTTCTGTTTGAAAATGCATTTTCATAGCGTTGATACAGTGGATGAATTCTCTTTTAGATGCGTTCAAAAAGCTCTGTCGCGGAACCAGTCCATCAGTTTGTATATCACGCTTAACAGCAGTTTTGTTATTTTGTCACACTTAAGTTTGAAATAGCATTTTTGTCATGCTCTTACGCTCGAGTTTAAAGTGCTTAATTTAGACATATATTTTTGTCATATAGGGTGTCCCAATAAAATGTATACACTCTTTAAATTATCTCAACTTGCTACACGAATACATTATAACACGTTCCCAAGAGACGTTTAGAAATAAAGAATGGCACTTCCAGCAGGATGGAGAACTTCCCCACTATCATCATGACGTAAGAGCATATATTGATAGTAACCTGCGAGACAGATAGAACGAAGAAGAAGTATCGAGTACTGTCCACACTCACCGGATTTGACCTCTCCAGAGATCATTCTTTTTTTAAGGGGCGGGGTGAGGGGCATGTTAAACACAGGGTTCACACCACAAAACGAGATACAATGAATGAGTTGAAAGTAACCATTCAAAGAGGATGTGTCAACACACTAATTGAACTGATTAGGAACGTTTTCGATCCAATCAGTGAGTGTTCATGGACCACATTGGACAATAATTTGAATACTTTCGATAATTAGCTGGTTTTTATATTTGTTCACAGTATTTTGATGTATGAAACTTTTCTTTCTTATGATAAATGTTGGGTCTGTGGTCATTTAAAGAATTAAAATTTTTATTGAGACACCCTGCGTTCTCATGATTAACATTTAAAATAGCATTTTGGTCATTCTGTCCCGTTTAAATTTAAAATATTATTTTTATCATTTTGATGGGGTCGCTTCAGCTTAACATAGTATTTTCGTAGTTCTGTCACACTTAACTTAGAAATAACGTTTTCATATATCGGAATGGAATATTTGTCGGTGTGTATCAGACTTCAGTTTAAAACTTCATTTTCGTTGGTCTGCCATCTTTGAAATTAATTAGCCGTTTCGTTAGTCTGTCACAGATTAAATTGGCGCGTCTTAAGAATGTCCGTTTTTTTTTTTTTTTGTGGGTTTATTTTTTAATTTTATCCTTTCTATTTCTATATCCAATATCTTATTACTAGGGCTGTGACAACAGAATATTCTTTTCGTTCTTTTGACTCTCAGGTATATATTCGACGCAGTTAGACACACGTAATCGACCGAGAACCACATCCGTTTATATAAAACCATATAAGATATTAACGGATATATACTCAAGAGTTGAAACAATGAAAATAATATACAGTTCTCATAGCCTACTTATTACTTTTTCGCTGCCTCCTCCCCCCCACTAACTCCACATCCTCTACTTTCTACATGTATTGCTGATTTTTTATACCCGTTTGTATTTTTCTTCTTCTATTCCTCCTCGTCCTCCTTAATGTTGTTGTTGTTGTTCTTCTTCTTCTCTTCCTCCTCATCCTGCTCCTCCTTGTCCTGTTCAACCCCCACCCTCGTCCTCGTCTCTACTTCTTTTCTCCTTCCACATGCCCATAAACCTTTAAGAACCGGGTGATCTGCGAATATTATCGTAATTGCGACACTTTTCAACATTTTCCTTTTTATTCGTCCTTATGTTTGGCGAATGTGCAAAGAACACAGTTTATTTCGCTTTTTTATGGCAAAGCGAATTGTTTGATTAAAAGCCATTCGAATCGTGCAAAGAAAAAAGAAAACTCTTTCAGAATCCAGCATATCAGTAAAGGAAAAACACGTAATATGGATTTTTTAAATTTTTAATCGGTAAAAATTGTTTATTTTATATCAGGTGATTTGATTCACTCGTACATATTCATGTTTCGACAAACGTGCTATATATATATATATATATATATATATATATATATATATATATATATATATATATATATATATATATATATATATATATATATAGCCAGTAGAGTTTAGTTTCCTAGAAGTACATCCAATGAAACAACATGTGTCTACCAAAATAGTGCTCGATGAGTGAACAGAGCAGGTATATTAATTTTATTTATACAAACATTAATGGCTACATATGTGCATACATGTTTCTGTAATCACCCACGTTGGGGGATTACGTCCTCAGGCCAAGAATTACCTTCAAAAGTGACATTTCCACCAAATACATTTTTCTATTTCGTTTATCAAGTTAAAATACAACCTGGGTGGGAGTCAAAAAAAAAAAAAAAAAAAAAAAACGGTAAAAGGATGAGTGAGGTCTTTGAAGATAATAAACATCTTTTTTCTTTTCCCCTTCCCCCATCCAACCTAACTTTTGGCTTTTTTTGGCATAGGGTACTTGAGAGTTTAGTTTTCTTGTCTTAGAGTCTGTAAGTTAATAACCTTAGCTATGGTCAACCAAGTACTGACCGGTGCCTTTTTAATCTACCTCCACCCACACATACATGGAACACACACATAATACACACATACACAGACATCGCCAAACACACAGATACACACATTAATACATATATTCAAAAGCGAATCCATGCTGAACGCTCTTTGTTTTATTTACTGAAACTAGACAATAATTCTGAAACTACAGAAATAAAGTAAAAATTACATTAAGGTAAATAAAACAAAACAAAAACAAAAATAAAAAATAAATAAATAAGAATAAAAATAAATTTAATTAAAACAAATAAACCAACAAAATATGAATAAATATAAAACCCGAAAGTTATCTAAACCCCACATGTACCTATATGCGTGTATCAATACACTTATAAATTTCTACATTTATCTACACCCGCGCATATATACACATACACATTACAGACATACAGAGACAAATAATAGTGTTTTGCTTTACTTATGTAGCGTGGTAACCTCTTCGTATATGCAATATTATGCTACCCGACTACAGACGGGTGTATATATATATATATACATATATATACATATATATATACACATATATATATATACATACACACACATATGCATATACATACACACATACATATATATATACATATACATACACCTACGCACATACACATATAAATACACACACAACAGACATACACACATACATACTTATATATACATACCCACACATACATATATATATAACATATATATAAACAACATTCGGACATCCATACATTTTTGTAATCTATATTGTTACAACAATTCTATACGAGGCAGCCTATTCTAATAGTTCAGAAATATACATGTATATACATACATCTACATACAATAGACACAGAGATACATCCACATACAAACATACACACAGATATATAGATACAGAGATATATATATATAAACATACAAACATACATGCATACATAAAATACACTTATACATACAAACTCACACAAATATAGACATATACATATATACATGCATACATGTACCGTGCCACCAAATGATACATCTAAAGTAGAAACAGACATGAATACATTTACTATATAAATTCACTTTTTCTATCAAATTCCACACGTCTAGTTATGTTTCATGGCCCCATCCGCTTGTTACACTTTCCTAAGTTGTAGGTTTTTACCGTAAAAATTGGCACTACGTAAAAATTTATATTGAATTCAGCATGAATTTCATAGGGTTATCCTCATATTTAACAAACATTCTTTCGATGGTAAGGCAGATATACATAAGATGTATCACGATACAATAATAATATATAATAACATATGACAGAAATCAGAGTATTTAGGTTATACAAACCGAGTATATAAGCTTATATATTGTAGTACTTACCTTCATCTTTGTTTATTCACTCTAATACCCTTATTCCCTTTTCTTCCATTCACCCTTCATTCCTTACTTTCTTTCATCTATTTATTTCTTCATTTTTTTTTTTTTTTTTTATATTAATAAATTATTTTTCCTACCCGGGTATATAAAGATCATATATCCATACATGCACACACCCAAAAATATCCATATGCATACATTATTACGAGCTTCACTCAAAACGATCTATTACTCATTTGGTTCAAATATACCTTCATACAGGTACTTATTTCGGCTAGTAATACCATAACTGCTCGATGAAATAGAATATTAAGTGACTTACGTAACCCATACGGGTATGATTATAGTTGCGACCTCACTTATCCTCTTTGTGGGGGTGTTATTTGATGGGGGTTAGTTGTACTTATAGCAGTTCCAGTCTCCTAATTTAGAGTTCCTTAAGTGCGTGTATTCTGAAATGTTTGCAGGATATAGCAGTTTCTTGTTTAATATTCAATAATTTTTCTCTGTCTTTAAACCTAGTTATCTCAAGTTTTTCTGATAAGGATAATAGACATGGTGAGTTCAATGAGTGGCAAGTATTGGCCCTCCTAATAATCTTCCATTCTATACTAGGTGTTTTATTTTCTCTAACTAATTTCCAGTAATATAACGATAAGGAAGTGTCCTTTTCATATGTTTGATTATTCATCGAGCGTGTATGTCCATAGAATCTATTTTTGAAAGTCATTTGGGTACTCCCTATGTACTTAAAAATACAGCACTTAAATTTGGGTACTCCCTATGCACTTAAAAATACAGCACTTAAAAATAGTGGGTATAAGAACATAGAGATAAAATATAAAGTAAATAACACTAGCACAAATGGATCTAGAAATCGTGGTAGGAAAATTATTTGGTTCACACCCCCCTTTAACATTATGTTGAAAACAAAACTTGGTGCAAAATTTTTACAACTTATTAATAAGCATTTCCCACCAAATAATATATTACATAAAATATTTAATAAAAATACATTAAAATTAAGTTATAGCTGTAGTGATAATTTGGAAAGGATTATAAAAAAGCATAATGGAAGAATTTTAAAGACGACTAATAGAGAAGGGGAGAATACTAGTGCAAACACTGCGGTGAATAAATGTAACTGTAAAAAGCCTGAGGAATGCCCAATAAAAAATGAATGTCTGACCTCATCGGTGGTATACCAAGCAAGGATATTCCCGGTGGAGAACGCAAGGGACGAAAGATTCTACATAGGGAGTACCCAAATGACTTTCAAAAATAGATTCTATGGACATACACGCTCGATGAATAATCAAACATATGAAAAGGACACTTCCTTATCGTTATATTACTGGAAATTAGTTAGAGAAAATAAAACACCTAGTATAGAATGGAAGATTATTAGGAGGGCCAATACTTGCCACTCATTGAACTCACCATGTCTATTATGCTTATCAGAAAAACTTGAGATAACTAGGTTTAAAGACAGAAAAAAATTATTGAATATTAAACAAGAAACTGCTATATCCTGCAAACATTTCAGAATACACGCACTTAAGGAACTCTAAATTAGGAGACTGGAACTGCTATAAGTACAACTAACCCCCATCAAATAACACCCCCACAAAGAGGATAAGTGAGGTCGCAACTATAATCATACCCGTATGGGTTACGTAAGTCACTTAATATTCTATTTCATCGAGCAGTTATGGTATTACTAGCCGAAATAAGTACCTGTATGAAGGTATATTTGAACCAAATGAGTAATAGATCGTTTTGAGTGAAGCTCGTAATAATGTATGCATATGGATATTTTTGGGTGTGTGCATGTATGGATATATGATCTTTATATACCCGGGTGGGAAAAATAATTTATTAATATAAAAAAAAAAAAAAATGAAGAAATAAATAGATGAAAGAAAGTAAGGAATGAAGGGTGAATGGAAGAAAAGGGAATAAGGGTATTAGAGTGAATAAACAAAGATGAAGGTAAGTACTACAATATATAAGCTTATATACTCGGTTTGTATAACCTAAATACTCTGATTTCTGTCATATGTTATTATATATTATTATTGTATCGTGATACATCTTATGTATATCTGCCTTACCATCGAAAGAATGTTTGTTAAATATGAGGATAACCCTATGAAATTCATGCTAAATTCAATATAAATTTTTACGTAGTGCCAATTTTTACGGTAAAAACCTACAACTTAGGAAAGTGTAACAAGCGGATGGGGCCATGAAACATAACTAGACGTGTGGAATTTGATAGAAAAAGTGAATTTATATAGTAAATGTATTCATGTCTGTTTCTACTTTAGATGTATCATTTGGTGGCACGGTACATGTATGCATGTATATATGTATATGTCTATATTTGTGTGAGTTTGTATGTATAAGTGTATTTTATGTATGCATGTATGTTTGTATGTATATATATATATATATCTCTGTATCTATATATCTGTGTGTATGTTTGTATGTGGATGTATCTCTGTGTCTATTGTATGTAGATGTATGTATATACATGTATATTTCTGAACTATTAGAATAGGCTGCCTCGTATAGAATTGTTGTAATAATATAGATTACAAAAATGTATGGATGTCCGAATGTTGTTTATATATATGTTATATATATATGTATGTGTGGGTATGTATATATAAGTATGTATGTGTGTATGTCTGTTGTGTGTGTATTTATATGTGTATGTGCGTAGGTGTATGTATATGTATATATATATGTATGTGTGTATGTATATGCATATGTGTGTGTATGTATATATATATATATGTGTATATATATGTATATATATGTATATATATATATATATACACCTGTCTGTAGTCGGGTAGCATAATATTGCATATACGAAGAGGTTACCACGCTACATAAGTAAAGCAAAACACTATTATTTGTCTCTGTATGTCTGTAATGTGTATGTGTATATATGCGCGGGTGTAGATAAATGTAGAAATTTATAAGTGTATTGATACACGCATATAGGTACATGTGGGGTTTAGATAACTTTCGGGTTTTATATTTATTCATATTTTGTTGGTTTATTTGTTTTAATTAAATTTATTTTTATTCTTGTTTATTTATTATTTATTTTTGTTTTTGTTCTGTTTTATTTACCTTAATGTAATTTTTACTTTATTTCTGTAGTTTCAGAATTATTGTCTAGTTTCAGTAAATAAAACAAAGAGCGTTCAGCATGGATACGCTTTTGAATATATGTATTAATGTGTGTATCTGTGTGTTTGGCGATGTCTGTGTATGTGTGTATTATGTGTGTGTTCCATGTATGTGTGGGTGGAGGTAGATTAAAAGGCACCGGTCAGTACTTGGTTGACCATAGCTAAGGTTATTAACTTACAGACTCTAAGACAAGAAAACTAAACTCTCAAGTACCCTATGCCAAAAAAAGCCAAAAGTTAGGTTGGATGGGGGAAGGGGAAAAGAAAAAAGATGTTTATTATCTTCAAAGACCTCACTCATCCTTTTACCGTTTTTTTTTTTTTTTTTTTTTTGACTCCCACCCAGGTTGTATTTTAACTTGATAAACGAAATAGAAAAATGTATTTGGTGGAAATGTCACTTTTGAAGGTAATTCTTGGCCTGAGGACGTAATCCCCCAACGTGGGTGATTACAGAAACATGTATGCACATATGTAGCCATTAATGTTTGTATAAATAAAATTAATATATATATATATATATATATATATATATATATATATATATATATATATATATATATATATATATATATATGAGAGAGAGAGAGAGAGAAAGAATTTAAGGGTAAATTAGAAAACTTTAAATTTCATGAAAAATGATAATATCCTTTTTTTCTTACAAGAAACCAAGGTTTCCCAGCTGGGCAAACCTGAGTCCTTGTACCGGAAAAATATCCAGTAAATAAAACGTTGTTTAGTAAATCGTAATTATTTATTTTTTTATTATTTTATTTTATTTTATTTTATTTTATTTTTTATTTTTATTTTTTTTTGCATTTCTATGTACCAAACATGGATATAAATATCACTAAAACATCCGCTGGTTCATAAGCTTCATTTCGGTACCTTACTGGTCTGGGTGGATTGTCGGTGGGCTGAGATAAACCGCGTCACGCACACACACACACACACACGCACACACACACACACACACACACAAACGCACAAACACAGTAAATCGAACTTACTAAGGGAGATAATAACTTCCGGTGAATACCGGAAAAATATCCAGTAAATAAAACGTCGTTTAGTAAATCGTTATTTTTTTTTTTTTTTTTTTTTTTTTTTTTAGCATTTCCATACACCAAACATGGATATAAATATCACTAAAACATCCGCTGGGTCACACACACACACACACACACACACACACACACACACACACACACACACACACACACACACACACATACAAACACCCACACACATTAGGAAAATTTATAATAAGATTTACTTTTGTTGGTGTTGAATGTCCAATATTTTTCTAATGAATAGCATTAGGGTAATAAGTCCAGTCCGTAGTTTTTTTTCTTCATTTTGTTGGTATGAAGGAGGTAATTCCTTGGAGAAGAAAAAATTAAATATACGTGCTGTCAAGTTAGTTAACGATTCCGTCCGCTCCAGTTTAGAGTAGGAATATGAAGTTATATTTATTAGCGAAATATTGGACATTCAACACCAACAAAAAGTAAATAAAAAAATGATTATATCATTTTCCTGACATGTTAAGTTTTCTAAATTATCTTTAAATTCTATTCAAAATAAATGTCTTCTAAAAGTGTGTAACTACTTTTTTACTTCTTAAATATATATATATATATATATATATATATATATATATATATATATATATATATATATATATATATATATATAGCTTAATTTTAAAAGGAAAAGAGAAAGTTCAATTCCACAAAGGAGACTTATCCGGATAATGCCAAGCTCAACAATAATTATTGGAGCTTATACAATAGGACAACAAGAGTATGAAATGGATACACAAAACTATATATTAGTAGATATAGAATGGATCATATATTTAATAATGGAATACAGGCAAAATTTGGGGGATAGAAGGGCTCTTTATGCCAGGGCATTTTGAAGCCTAATGCTTCTCATCAGAAGAGTAGAGAAGGTGCTAGGTAGCATGGGGAAGATGCGGCGTCTAGCGTAAGGTTCATTAGGGACGAAAGAGATTAAAAGGAATTATAGAATGTTGGGGGAAGCTTTATTGAATTCTAAATAAATAAGGAGAAGCTTGTTATATATAGTATGATATATAAGATTATATATGGTCTTTAACATAGTATTGAGATTCAGGGGTATATGTATTATGGTTAAATAGGTGGCGCATTGTTGCTGCATTGTAATTTTTTTTAACGGTTTGTGGGGTGTCTATTTTCTATGGAGTGGGTAATTTTGATTTTGATTAGTGCCACCTAAACGGCAAATGGCAGCTATAAATTCGCTTATAATTTGGGGGGACTAAAACTGAAAGGTAATATGCGGCAATATATTTATAAGTTTCTTATGTTATGATATAGGGAGTATGATTATAAGGGGGCGGTCGGATATTAGGGTGGCTATGACTATGAGTGCGTTTAACTTGATGCAAAAGGTTAAGTATACATATTGATGTCAAAGTGGAGGAGTAAGGAAACCATTATTACTTATGAGAGTGGTAAAAATATACCAAATAATAGTAGGGTAATTATAATAGTACGAAAAATAATAGTAATGAAAAGTATAATAATAGTAGTAATAATAAAACTGAAAATAAAATAGAAGTAAATGATCCATTCTATATCTACCAATATATAGTTTTGTATCTTCATTTCATACTCTTGTTGTCCTATTGTATAAGCTCCAATAATTATATAATAATGATAATAATAATAATATTTGCTTGAATATATATATATATATATATATATATATATATATATATATATATATATTCAAGCAAATATTATTATATGCAACGAAGACACTTTGGTTTACGATGCTTTTTTTTAATTTTTCGATGTTCGTATAATCTTTTTTATATAAAAATCAAAAATATGAATAAAAGTTCCATAGTTGTTGTCACGAGCGCTTTTGATTCGTCCACGAATCATCATCAGGTGTCGAAGTAAAAAATGCGAAGGCGCGAAAATGATAATTAACAGTAAAAACTAAAATATACAGCAAACGGTGTTAGTTTATGATAATGATAGATATATATATTTATATATATATATATATATACATATATACATGTGTGTATGTGGTGTCTATTTATATATATATATATATATATATATATATATATATATATATACAGTAAAACTCCTTTAATTTGAACTTCCTCTAAAGTTGAACTTCCTCTAATTCTAATTTGGACTTCTAAACCTGGACTTCCTCTAAACTTGAACTGTCTCATTATTGAAATTGTATTAGCATATTTGATGCGGAGTTGCAGTAAAACTGTTTACATGGTTTAGTCAGCTATTGCGCGGAAATGTTAATATTGATACTATGTAGTTAATGTAGATTAGCTATTGATAATTTATTTACACTAACTATAATATTTTTCAGTTTGCTATATTCAAAATAGTGTAAAACAACCCATGACAATGGCTTGCAACTCTAAAAGAAAACAAGTGACACTGACTTCACTCGAAAAACGTCAAATTATATAAAAATGAGATGCTGGAGTTGAAAATAGCGTTATATTGAGAGATTATAAGATTGGAAAAAGTACACTGTTTTACATCAAAAAGAAAAAGGAGGAAATATTGAAGGCTGCTCCTTTCTCTCCAAATAAAAGACATGTAAAAAAAGGACTCTTCGCAGACCAAAGCAAGTTGAATTCCATCGAATATTGCATGAGTGATTTGTAGCAAAACGGAATGAAGGTGTAGCCATATCTGGGCCCATGTTAATTGCTAAAGCAAAATCTCTTAAGGAAGAGTTGAATATCGCAGAAGATATGAAATTCAGTGAAGGCTGGCTTGGGAGCTTTAAGAGTAGACATGGTATAAGACAATTAACAATGTCAGGCGAACAACGGTCTGCTGATACATACGCAGCATCAAAGTATTGTGACAAATTCAAGACGATAATTGCCGATTATGGTTTTACACCAGAGGATGTTTACAACGCTGAAAGTGGCGTAAATTGGAAGTGCTTACCTACAAAAGCATTAGCCGGATCCGAGGAGTAGAAAATAAAAGGATTCAGTGATGGTATGCGCTAATGCTTCTGGAACTCATAAACTTAAGCTTCTTGTCATCGGCAAATCAAAGTGTCCCGAGCATTGAAAGGAGTTTCGCCTTTGCCAGTATCCTATTATTATTCACGAAATGGATGGATGAATCAACAGTTGTTTAAAAAACGGCTTTTGCAAGAATTTGTGCCGGTTGTCCAGGGGCGTTTTCTTGATTTAGATAAACCTGATTCAAAGTGCTTGCTTCTGTTGGACAATTGTAGAGCACATCCTCCTGGGTCAGAACTAGTGTCATTTTGCGAGAATATTTTTTGTGCTACTTACCACCTAATGTGACTTCTCTGATTCAACCTATGGATTAAGGGATTATTTGGAACTTAAAACGTTTCTACAGAAATGATTTCATGATGAATATGATAAATAGTACCGTGAGTATAAGCGATTTTAAGCGCCATTTTATTATCGAAGATGCCATATTTTCTCTCGCAAATGCATGGAATCAAGTTCGAGCAAGCACATTTACAAAAGCATGGGGTAAATTATGCTCAGCGCCAAAGACTTCTGAACTGAAAGAATCAGAGAATACATCTGGTCTAGGAAAATTTCTTGAAACCAAACGGTTACCGACCAACCGCACTGTTCTTAAATCACTTAATGCAAATGACGTTGAAATGTGCGTGCAACAAGATGAGGAAACTACTGATCAATATCCTGAGAAGGCAGTAATTGTGATGAAAACAGAGACAGCTCTCATTCTCTTGACCCTAATGTAAATAACCAAGAACACTCTGATGAAGCAATATCATGGGATGATGCAGAAAAGTCTGAGACGGTTATAAAATTTCTAGAAAAAAGTATTTACTTTAGTGACAATTATGTTTTGCAAGCAATGTCACTCCGAAGAGATATAATCATAAAGAAGCTACAGAACCAAGAAATTGTAGATTTTCGTGATCTCTTACGGAATACAATGGCAGCTCTCGAGAGCTCAATCGATGAAAATAGAAATTTCCATGAGACTCATTCAATGAATAACTAAAAAAACTGTATTTTACATAAATGTATGATTTCTGTAGATGATAACGTAGGTAATAAATACCTTACAAGTAAGAGTAGATTTAATTTATTTTCAATGTTTTTGTTCCTGGTAATAATATTTAACAATTATTACTTGCAATATATCGTAAACTCAACTTATTATATACTTGAAGTATCATATAACAATGAATTTCATTTACTATTTCTTAATTCTTAGAAAATTAAAGTTAACAGCAGCACATTTTTTATCACGAAACTTGAATAGCATCCTCTAATTTGAACGAACCCGATGTTCAAATTATAGGAGTTATACTATATATATATATATATATATATATATATATATATATATATATATATATATAGTGCAAAATTTTGTTGAAAATTCAAAGACTCACGTTTTCTTTTTATAACCTTCGTTTATTTCCTGGATTTTTCCATTACAGCTGCTTCATTATTGGGTAGGCAATTTTACGATTTATGTGCCCATAAAAATATCCTGTCCCCACCAACTTCTTCAGATGTTGATCCATTAGATTTTTACAACAAAGGGTATATTTATTTTTAACATCCTGAACATCGTATTCGGGTAAAAAGATTTCCAAAGCCATGCCTCCTCACTTCCTCCATCTTTTTGTGATGTGAAGATAGTTTTCCTTTATATATATATATATATATATATATATATATATATATATATATATATATATATATATATATATATATATGCACACACCACTTAAATTACTAGAAGCCATACTTAGCACAAAAACTACAGCCCCTTTTTAACCGGATCTCATTTAACACCGGGACAAATACATTAACAGGATTTAATAACTAACAAGAAACTAAATAAATTAACTATAAAATAGGAAAATCGAAATCAAAAAATAAAATAAAAATAATTCGGCTTCATAACCAATTTAAAAAAAAAACTATAAATACACTAAGCCTTAAAGTAAAACAAAAAGAAAACGATCACAACAACAATCGCTTCTGATGATAATCGGATGCACCTATAGAGGTGCTTGAGAAGAATTTTTCTGAACAACAACTTTTTGGGCGCAATTTTATACAATATGCCAGCTGAAATTTAAAAGGCCGCTCGACGAATGGAAAAGCTATCCAGAAAAATCGAAAAAAAAAAGAATAACTCTGTCGTGTTCAATCAGACGTGTTGAATAATGACTTTCTGCCAAAATATACAAATATATATTTGGTTCTGTCTACGAGACGAAACGGGAGTGTTTTGGATGGATTCATACCTTCCCGGTGGGAGAAAGAAGACTGAAAAGTTATAGCTCTTTAACAAGAATAAAAAAAGGAAAACTAAGTAATAACATTAAAATTCCAAAGAATTCATTCTTTGTTGTTATTACTCATTGTTGATTACTGCAGAGAACGATTCTATTCTACGACTTATATAGATACTCTAACAATTATTGCGAGACGTCACATAATGGAGACAATACTAGCCATTTGCTTACGCGTCGATGATTCGTTCGTCGTGTTCCAGAGTTATACTTCTCCTTAAATACAAGACAGCATGTTATAAAACAGTGTGTGTAAACGTTGCAAAAAAAAATCGTGTGATTTTTTTTTTTTTTTTTTTATACTTAAGTTCACCTGAAACAATGAAATTGCCAATGAGACGTAAGAGGCAACTGCGAATTTGGGACTATATCCCTAGAAGTATTTTCAGTGAGAGTTTGTTCGCATTACATTTAAATTTTACATTTTATTACAGTCAGTGAAACAGTGAGTATGGAGAGAATTCCAAAAGTCGAACAATTCGAGGAAATAAGTTATTAAAGTAGACAACCCTCATCTAGTAATCTTGGAAGCGCAACAGTGAAACGGTAGAACTTAGTTGATTGTCAGGTTAGACGAAGGTGTTTGCATCAGTTGAGTATCAGAACAGCAAGTTCATCCATTGAAGTACTTGTAAAGAAACCACGAAGAGTTTATTGAAACGCAAGAAAGAGAAGCAAGCAACATACAGCTGCCCATAAGCATTATGACGTTGACACACTGGTTCTCTTCACAGTAGATGGCCCAAGTTAATAAGATTAAGCCTTGCCAGTACCATATGGGTAATGATTTAGGAATACCAGGCGCTGTATGTAGGAAGACGTCGACACCTCCTTGCAATAACTGCAAAAATCTACCATCGTCATGTCCATTAATGGGAATGTATATGTGGCTGGAGACAGCTTGTGAATTTGATATTCCCTAGAAGCTCCCACATTCGGAGGAAGCCGGTTCTACCCGCCTATAGTGAATGCCGCTCGTACCATATAAGCCTTAAGAGTAACAGCACTGGATTTGTTATGTGAACTACGGGTGAAAGAGTTTGTTATCATCCAACGTGTTTTTTTATAGAGTATATACCTTTAACTTTGGATTTTCTGTAACCATTTATATTTTTCGTTCCGTGTGCTTTTGTTTACAGCTCATTTTTTTTTTCATCTCATTTAGCTACGATCACTGAGAAATGAATGGCGTGCATCGATGTGCAGGAACAACCTCGATATTCATCAGGTCTTACTCGTTGTAACTTCACAGTGCCTATCACGAGGGTCGTGACAACGGAACTGAAGGCCATCTTAAAAGAATCCTTTCCATAATGTATATGTTGCATAATGAAACAGCCGGACACTCTTCCACTACAACTTCCACTACCAACTGTGTAGATCTCTGTTCCTTGCGACTTTTACAATTAACGAAACTTGATATGTTTATTCTTCCCTCCCATTCACTGTGGGTGGCAGAGTCGTAGGAAATGAAGTCAGTACCGAAAGAAGTGGATTTTCTTTCTTTCACCTCTCTTCCGCCTCCTTCCCCCTCTCTCTCTCTTTCTTTCTCTCTTTCATTCATATATATATATATATATATGAAAGTGAAAATGTGTGTGTGTCTGTCTGTATGTATGTCTGTCTGTATGTGTACACTTCCCTACCAAATAACTCTGTAAATTTTCGGTCTACAGACTCCAGATTTGAGATAAGGAGTATTGAGATTTGGGAAAATCTTTTTAATTGGTTTTTGTCAAGAAATTTGGCTGTTAAGGGGTTAAATTTGAACGACATTAGTCAAACCTTTTAATATATATATATATATATATATATATATATATATATATATATATATACGCGGGGCGTGCAATAAGTAATGCCCCTGATCCACTTCCAGTTATCTGATCGAGCTGAAATTTTGCGTGCGCAATGATTTATATCTAAAAGTGTCATGTGGCAAATTACAGCTCTGAACTAATTGTGGTTTCTGTTTTACAGGTGTTTGAACTGAGTCAGGTGTAAAACGGTGCCTGTTGAATGTCGAGCAATGATCCGGTTTTTGTAATTGAAAGGACGCACACCACGGGAGACTTTTGATGAAATGAAAGAAACTTATGGTGATAATGCCCCATCATATGACCTTGTAAAACGCTGGCATCGTGAGTTCAAGCATGACCGAAAGTCTGTGGAAACTGCTCCCAGACCTGGTCGCCCCCCCCCTTCTGCCATTGATGAGGCGGCTGCCATTTTAGAAGATCGGCGCATTACTATTCACCAAATAGCCCAAGATGTCAAGATTAGTACAGGGTCTGTGGAAACTATCATTCATAACCATTTGCATATGCATAAGGTGTCTGCCAGATGGATTCCCAGGTTGCTAACACCATTCCAGAAGCGAGAAAGCGCCGAGTGCTCGAGGATGAATTTGGAGATGTGCCAAGAAGATGAGTCAAAGTTTTTCAAAAGACTGATTACACAGCATGAAACCTGGGTCTATCACTATGATCCAGAGACCAAAGCCAAGTCAATGCACTGGAAACACTTGGACTCACCACCTCCAAAGAAGGCAAGGGTGCAGCCCTCTGCTGGCATGGGCATGCTCACATTTTTCTTGGACCAGGACGGAGTAGTGATGACAGATTTCCTAGCAAAAGGTACCACAATTACAGGAGCCTATTATGCTTCACTTTTGAGGAAATTAAGGGAAACTATCAAAATCAAAAGGCGGGGCAAGGTCAGCAAAGGTACCCTCCTCCTGCAGGACAACGCTCCGGTCCACAACTCGCATGTCGCCAGATCAGAAGCACGGGCGTGTGGTTATGAAATTCTTACCCATCCTCCCTACTCTCCTGACCTTGCACCCTTTGACTTTCACCTCTTCCCAGCCATGAAGTTGTTTTTGAAAGGAAAGCGTTTCCCAGATGATGCAGCATTGATTTCTGAAGTCACGTCGTCGTTGGAGGACCAATATAAAAACGGTCTCCAGAGCTCCATCAAACGATGGGAGAAATGTATAACTGTAGAGAAAGACTAATAACTGTGCCAAGTTTCGTTGCTCTACTTCTATGGGAAGTGGGTCAGAGACATTACTTATTGCACGCCCCTCGTATATACATATGCACATAAAGTTATGGACACTATAGGGCCAGAGCAAAGCCGGGCTGAACTGCTAGTCTATATATCAATAAAAGTGAAAATATCTGTCCGTGTGTGTGTGTGTGTGTGTGTGTGTGTGTGTGTGTGTGTGTGTGTGTGTGTGTGTGTGTGTGTGTGCGCATTTCCCTACCAAATAACTTTGTCAATTTTCAGTTTTAGGACTCGAGATTTGACATAAGGGGTATTGAGATAAGGAAAATCTTTTTAATCAGTTTTCAGCCAGAAATTTGACTGTCAAGGGGTCAAAGTTCAACGATTTGACCTTTGAAAATTCTACCAAGCTCCTCAATTGGGTCTAAACACTTCAAATTTTAAATGTAGGTTACTTGACCATGGATCTAACTTTTTAATTTGATTTGAGCCCCAAATACTAAATTTTAAGAGGTCAAAATTCGGGTCAATTTTTTTAAAAATTGATCTTTCAACCAATTTTTGGTCTTAACATTTGAAATTTTACAAAAAGGGTATTCAGACACAGGGCAAGCTTTTTAATCAATTTTTGGCTGAAAATTTGGCTGCCAAAGGGTCAAAGTTCAAAAGATTTGACTTTTGCTATTTCTAGCAAACTATTCAGAGAATTTTTTTATCTAAATATTTGAAATTTTGCATTAAGGGAATTCAGACATGCAGCAAGCCTTTTAATCAGTTTTTGGGCGAAAATTTTACTGTCAAGATATCAAAGTTTAAAGAACTGACCTTTGCAAACTGTACCAAACTCCTCCGTCAATTTTAGGTTTAAACACTTGAAATTTTAGATGTAGGTTACCTGGACATGAGTCAAACTTTTAATATATATTTACATATGCACATAAGGTTATGAACAGTACATAGGGCCCGAGCAAAGCCGGACTGAACTGCTAGTACAATATATAAAAGTGAAATTGTCTGTATGTGTCTGTGTGTGTACATTTCTCTACCAAACTACTCTGTCAATTTTCAGTCTACAGACTCGAGATTTGATATAAGGGGTATTGAGATTTGGGAAAATCTTTTTAATAAGTTTTTGACCAGAAATTTGGCTTTCAAGGGGCCAAAGTTCAATGATTTGCTCTTTGAAAACTCTATCTTTGCGGTCTCTAGCAAACTATTCAGCCAATTTGGGGTCTAAACATCTGAAATTTTGCATGAAAGATAGACAGCCATGTATCAAGCTTTTTAACAGTTTTTGGGCGAAAATTTGGCTGCAAAGAGGTCAAAGTTGAAAGAGTTGACCTCTACAGTCTTTAACAAACTCCTCCGTTAATTTGGAGTTTAAACACTTAATATTTTAGATGTAGGTTACCTGGACATGAGCCAAACTTTTTAATATATACAAGAATCCAAGTTTGCCCAGTATCCAGTAAATAAAATGTTGTTTAGTAAACCGTTATTTTTTTCATTTTTTTTTTTTTTTTTTTGCATTTCCATGTACCAAACATGGATATAAATATCACTAAAACATCTGCTGGGTCATAAGCTTCATTTTGATATGTAACTTGCCTTGGTGGGTTGACTGTAGGCTGAGAAAAACCGCGTCACACACACACACAGTAAATCGAACTTACTAAGGGAGATAATTACTTTCGGAAAATTTACCGGAAAAATATCCAGTAAATAAAACTTTGTTTAGTAAATCGTTTTTTTTTTTTTGTTTGTTTGATTTTTTTTTTTTTTTTTTTTTGCATTTTTTGCATTATTTTTTTTTTTTTTTCATTTTTATACACCAAACATGGATATGAATATCACTAAAACATCTGCTGGGTCATAAGCTTCATTTCGATATGTAACTTGCCTTGGTGGGTTGACTGTAGGCTGAGATAAACCGCGTCACACACACACACAGAGTAAATCGAACTTACTTAGTGAGATAATAACTTACGGTGACTACTGGAAAAATATCCAGTAAATAAAACGTTGTTTAGTAAATCGTTATTTTTTGCATTTTTTGCATTATTTTTTTGCATTTTTATACACCAAACATGGATATAAATATCACTAAAACATCCGCTGGATCATAAGCTTCATTTTGGTACTTAATTTGCCTGTATGGGTTGCCTGTCGTCTGAGATAAACCGCGTCACACACACACACGGTAGGAAAATTTATAATATATATATACATATATATATTAATAATGCGTAAGAGGAAAAGAGCTTGTTCAAATCCACAAGAGGAGACTTCTCCGGATAATGCCAAGCTCAACAATTATTATTAGAGCTTATACAATAGGACAACAATAGTATTAAATGAAGTCACAAAACTATATATTGGTAGGTATAAAATGGATCATTTATTGAATAATGGAATACAAGCAAAATTTGGGTGATAGAAGGGACTCTTTATGCCAGGGCATTTCGAAGCCTAATGCTTCTCATTAGAAGGGCGACTTCATTTCATACTATTGTTGTCCTATTATATATATATATATATATATATATATATATATATATATATATATATATATATATATATATAAAAGGTTATGAGGGTTTTTTGAAGCATAAAAATCGATGTTACTTTTTGTATTTAATATTTTTATTGTTATTTTATATATTTCAAGCGGACCTTCGCTCTTGGTTACAAAAAAGTATCGAAATGAAAAAGAAAAAGAAAACTATTGAAAGAACTGGAGATTTGTAACGTAGACAAAGTTCATTCCTTGCAATCATGTTCGAAAAAGTTCACGTGAATCATTTTAGCCATTTGTGGAAGAAGATAATGTTTTTTAATATTTTTTAATGTTACAACGTAAAAGCGTTTAATTCAAACGGCAAAAATGAGACGCAATTGATTTCAATATGTATAATGGAATATAAATGAAATTGTTAAACGGTAAAAATAATGCAATTATTAGTTATGAATAATAATAATAATAATAATAATAATAATAATAATAATAATAATAATAATAATAATAATAATAATAAACTACTGAAGAGGGCAGGGTTAGACACAATGTCGGATTTTTTTAATGGTGAGTAAGAGATAACACTAATAATAATAATAATAATAATAATAATAATAATAATAATAATAATAAAACTACTGAAGAGGGCAGGGTTAGACACAATGTCGGATTTTTTTAATGGTGAATAAGAGATAACACTAATAATAATAATAATAATAATAATAATAATAATAATAATAATAATAATAATAATAAAACTACTGAAGAGGGCAGAGTTAGAGACAATGTCGGCTTTTTTAATGGTGAGTAAATTCCGTCTCTCCCTCAATAAAGATGGGACGAACATAGATAAATGAATAAATAATAATAATAATAATAATAATAATAATAATAATAATAATAATAATAATAAATAAATAAATAAATAAAATTAATATTAGTTAATAATTAAATGAGAATACAAATAGTCTCGGTCCTGAATGAAAATTGTCTCAGACCCGAAGGAATTCTTAAACACAAACCGAAGATAATATCAGAGCAGGTACTTAAATGTATGTGCTTTTGGCTCGAAAGTCACTCTGTGTGTATTGATAATAATAATAATAATAATAATAATAATAATAATAATAATAATAATAATAATAATAATAATAAAAATAACAACCCTTGAATGCAGAGAATAATACAAGAAGACAATATAACGAATAAGCGTTACAGGGAATGAAGAACACCGAAGCTTCATATCTACAAGTTCTACAACCTCGTCATGCATCCCCCCATTGTTTCATCACCGTTCCCCCAATAAAAAGTGATACCAAAGGGCCGAGAAGGGTCAATAAGGACATTATATATAAATATATATATATATATATATATATATATATATATATATATATATATATATATATATATATATATAGTCTGGAGCAGATATGTCTCGGCAGTAAAAAAGCTTGCACGCTCCCTAACCGCATCAGACAGACCTATTTATTACTTTGGTTTTTCTAGAGATATGAATAAAATAAACCCGTGAACCGTAAAATAATGTCGTTGTTTATTTGATGCGTTTTCTATCAAGACGCGTATTGTCTTTCTTAATTAAACTTGATAACCAAGATCTACTGAAAAACAAGAGAGTTTTCATCATTATTTTTAGAATCAGACGAGACACGGATTATGGAACATATAGAAGTGTTGCGTAAAAGTATAGGAAATAGTAATAGCTTTGCTGGAGATTGCTTAGAAAGTGAAATCGTGTACTTCTTTTTTATTTAGAATTTAAATAAATTATTGGTGACATCAGTTCCGTTCCTTGTTAATCATACGTCGTTTGACAGAAACAGATTAATAAGTATAGGCGTATGTCCGATTTAACTAAGTGTGGATCCAGGGGTAATCGAAAGAAATCGTTTATCTCTTCAGCTGAATAATGATAATTCTTCGCGACTGTACGACTTGCTCAGCAAAGCTAAAAGTATATCTTCTTCATGCATAATCTTCACAATAAATTCCATACAATAAAGAATTGTTTTAAATGTGTTTGTGAAAGAAGGTGGGTTTATGCCAAAGTGGATTTTATTTGTAGCTTTTGCCACAAATTGAAACCGTTAACAATAATTTCTATTTTGGAGATGAAAGCATTACGTGAATTTTATCGACATTTTTATAGTTTTGTTATTACTGCTTTTTTTATACAGGAAAAAAAATCATAAATTCTTGTTATAAAATTATGTACTTTCCGGCACGTTCAGAAAAAAAATTCACCAGTAACGCTTAAGTTTCGATTGATATATTCCTTAATCTGCGATGCTAAATGTTGAAATAGCAACTGGGCCTTTTAGCTAAGTACCCTCCCATCAAAAATTTCCGCCACATCCGAGACTATATCTATGTAATTAAATATTGGTATGAAATGATCGTTTTATTTATATTTATGCTTACTTACATGGTCAGCTATCCAACATTCCACGGTGCGTTCTACGGTGGCATTTATTCTGCAATGTTAAAGCCTAATGCTAACCGTAACTAATTTTAACCCTAACCCGACACATGTTTAAACAGAATTCACAAAAGAATGTCAGCTGCACGAGCCGCACTGCGCATGATTTGTGATGTCATTTGGAGAATAAGGGCGGGCAAAATTCATTTTTCCATTAGTGGTAAGGCTTTTCTACAAAACACGCTAACATTTTAGATGCATCCAGGCATATTTATGGGGCTACGTATAACGGTCAGTTTTTCAGTTTGTTTCGCTTATTTATAGATATGGCCACGCAACTCTGTACGAATTTCTTTGTCCACCAGTAGGCTGCATTTAAGTTTCATATAGCATTTTGAGATGTCTCTATCCTTCTATATAATATGCTTTGTCCGTCTGTTGACTCTTCACTTAACTCGGCCACGTTTACGTTTCAAATAGCAGAATGTTCGGTAAATCAGAAGAGTAGGCTATTCGAAGCAACAGCATCAGATAAAAAAAAATCTCGGATAATACTTAATTATTTTTTGCATAGAAAAATAAATAAAATGTTATTGTTTCATTGTTTTGAATTTGTTTTTAGTATTATAAAAAATATCAGGTTAACAAGAAAGTTATGGCGGTTTTTAATTTTTAAATTCATATGGATATATCTTGGCTCAAACAAAAATTTATTGATCAAAATATGCACCATCAGAATCAACACACTTTTGCCAACGCAAAACAAATGTATTTTTGTAGTAACGTAAAAATCTTGCGTTCTGATGGCGATGAAATCCCTGAACGCGTTTTTGATATCACTTAGGTTTTTGAAACATTTCTCACGCAAAAAAATAGCTTCCGTACATTCATATCTGATTTACCTCTGCACTCCATGTTTAAAAAGGAAGTATCCTCTATAGTATCAGATCTGACCGAATGGTTAATTGTAGGCATAGACCAATTCATACCATCTAAAAAATTTCAACAAAAACCTAACAGCCAGCCATGGTTCTCCCCAGAATGTGCTGCTGCTATCGCGCACAGAAATCTCTTTTTCCATAGCTACCAACGTAATAGATGCACTGAGACTAAAGCTGCTTTCAGGACTGTCAGCAACCACTGTAAAAAAATAATAAAAAATGCAAGAGAGCTATATGCCCAGTCTGTTAAATCCAAGGTAGCTGATCAGCGGCTTGGTTCCCACCAGTTTTGGCAAATAACAAATAGGATCCTAAACAGAAGTGTGCGTTCTATCCCAACCATTATCAATGGACCAGAGGTTATCTCGTCAGCGTCAGACAAGGCCAAACTATTTGCAAAGAACTTTGCAGCTAATTCTACCCTATGCGACGAAGGCCATCAACTCCCCATATTTCCTCCTATAACACAGAACAAGCTAGGTAACATACAAATATCCGGGCATGAGGTCGCCAAGCTAATAAAAAACCTAGATTCCAGTAAAGCAACTGGCCCTGATGGCATCCCAATTATAGTGTTAAAAAAGCTTCAACCAGAACTTGCTCCCATACTTACGAAACTATTTAAGCGCTGCCTTAAGGAGAAGTGCTTTCCGACCCCCTGGAAGACCTCATCAGTTTGCCCTGTATTTAAGAATTCAGGTGATAAGTCATCTCCCTCTCAGTACAGACCAATAAGTCTTCTCTGTGTTATGAGTAAGTTGCTGGAATCAATATTAAATAGAGAAATAGTCAACCACCTCAGCAGGAATAACCTTCTTAGTGACACACAATATGGTTTCCGCTCTGCAAGATCTACCGCAGATGTGCTGACGGTTATATCCCACAGGATTAGTGAATCTCTTGACAAAGGCTTCCTTTCTAGGGCAATTGCTCTTGACATATCAAAGGCCTTTGACAAAGTATGGCATAAGGGTCTACTTCACAAGATTTCCAGCTACGGTATAACTGGAAATGTTTTCTCAATCATTAAATCATTTCTCTCCGATAGGCTCATAAAAGTAGTGGTAGATGGACAAAAATCGGAGGCCTGCAATATAAATGCTGGAGTCCCTCAGGGGTCAATACTGGGCCCAACTCTCTTCCTGATCTACATCAATGACCTCCCTAAACACATACTTAAATCATTCGTTGACATCTATGCTGATGACACGACCATCTACGGCAACACATCAAAGGCTGTAAATGACGAAGTTCTCTCGGATTCTCTCTCCTCTGATCTCGAGCGCGTGGTTCAGTGGGGAAGATGTGGCTAGTTACCTTTAATGCATCCAAAACCAAACTCCTATCCTTACATCATCAACGCTCTGATCCCCAGCTTGCATCAATTGTGATGGATGGCTCTCCTCTGGGTGAGGCCCCATGTTTTGACAAGCTTCTGGGTTTGACCTTTACTCCTGATCTGAAATGGAACACGTACATGAAGTCTGTTGCCAAGGTCGCTGGAAAGATGGTGGGATCCTTCTACCGCTCCAGAAGATATCTCACTACTGATGCAATTCTCTATCTATATAAAAGCCAAGTACGGCCAAGGATGGAATACTGTTGCCATATCTGGGCAGGAGCTGCCAAAAACAGCCTATCATGCCTTGACAGAGTACAAAATAGACTTCGTGGTTTAGTGGGGGATGCCCTTTTCTCTACCCTGCAACCCCTCTTCCACAGAAGAGACGTTGCGAGCCTATCCTTGTTTTATCGTTATTTTCATGGCAGGTGCTCGTCTGAACTCCAATCCCTGGTCCCCCCTCGCCAATCTTTCACGAAAAACACCCGTCTAGCTGAATCCACTGTGAAAAATTTTCCCCACTCTATATCTGTGCCTAAATCAAAACGCGGATTTCATGAGCAAAGCTTCTTTCTTAGAACTGCACGCCTGTGGAACTCTGTTCCGTCTGCCTGCTTCCCTCCGGACTACAACTTGGATGTCTTCAAGTCTAATGTTAACAAATTCCTAATGAACCGCCCCCCCCTAATTAAACACTTCATAAAATCTCCTCACTAACGTAATGTACTTGCAATAACCCTTATCCCTGAGTGGCTTCCGGGCCTTGATAAGTGGTGATCACTGTGTAAAAAAAAAAAAAAGTGGTAGTCGGTAGGTGAGAGGTCTGGCGAGTATGGCGGATGAGACAGAGTTTCGTAGCCAATTCGTTCAACTTCTGCAGGGTCGGCTTAGCAACGTTCGATCAGGCATTGCCGTGAAGAGGAACTAGGCTTTATTTTATTGCTGCTGATTGTTGCTGTCGAAGTTTCTGATGCATTTCATCCATTTGTTGACAGTACTTCACCATAATGGTTTCGCCTGCATTCAAACAACTGTAATGGATGAGACCGGTCGCAGACCAGCAAACAATCAGAATGCCCGTCTTTTAGTGCAACTCTTGCTTCGGGAAGTCTCGTGGAGCTTCGTCGGCGTCTAACCACTGACTAAGGCTCTTAATTGATCGTTGTTTTTTGTTTGCTTTTTTTTACATGGTGGTCACCACTTATCAAGGCCCGGAGGCCACTCAGGGATAAGGGTTATTGCGTGTACAGTAATCAATGAGATAGTATTGTAGTAATCATTAGTATTGGAGATTTGATAGAGTGATTTACTTAAGAGGGTGGTTTGTCAGGAATTTGTTTATGTTAGACTTGAGGACATCAAAGTTGTAGTCAGGTGGGAAACAGGCAAGCGGAAGAGAGTTACACAGTCGTGCACTTCTGAGAAAGAAGCTCTGCTCATGGAACCTACGTTTGGATTTAGGCACAGATAAAGAGTGGGGAAAATTAATGACAGTAGTTTCAGCCAGACGGGTGTTTTTCGTGAAATATTGGCGAGGGGGGACCAGAGATTGGAGCTCAGACGGGCGCTTGCCATGAAAATAAAGATAAAACAAAGACAGGCTCGCAACGTCTCTTCTGTGGGAGATAGGCTGCAGAGAAGAGAAAAGGGCATGCCCCCACTAAGCTATGAAGTCTATTTTGTACTCTGTCAAGGCAGGATAGGCTGTTTTTAGCAGCTCCTGTCCAGATGTGGCAACAGTACTTCATCCTTGGACGTACTTGGCTTTTATATAGATAGAGAATTGCATCAGTAGTGAGATATCTTCTGGAGTGGTAGAAGGATCCTACCATTTCCCCAGCGTCCTTGGCACCAGACCTGATGTACGTGTTCCATTTCAGATCAGGAGTAAAGGTCAAACCCAAAAGCTTGTCAAAACATGGAGCTTCCCCAAGACGAGACACATCCATTTCAATTGATGTCAGATGCGGATCAGAGCGTTGATGATGTAAAGATAGAAGCTTGGTTTTGGATGCATTAAAAGTAACCAGCCACCTCTTCCCCCACTGTACCACGCGCTCAAGCTCAAGATCAGAAGAGATAGAATTAGAGAGAATCTTGTCATTTACGGCCTTTGATGTGTTGCCATAGATGGTCGTGTCATCAGCATAAATGTCAATAAATGATTTGTGTTTTGGGAGATCAGGAAGAGAGTTGGGTCCATGATGGACCCCTGAGGGACTCCAGCATTAATACTGTGGGCCTCTGATTTCTGTCCATCAACCACTACTCTTATGAACCTACCGGAGAGAAATGACTTAATGATTGAGAAAACATTACCAGTAATACCGTAGCTGGAAATCTTGTGAAGTAGGCCCTTATGCCATACCTTATCGAAGGCTTTCGATATGTCAAGAGCAATTGCCCTGGAAATAAAGCCTTTGTCAATAGATTCACTAATCCTATGATATATAACCGTTAGCAAATCTACTGTAGATCTTGCGGAGCGGAAACCATATTGCATGTCACTAAGAAGGTTGTTCTGCTGAGGTAGTTGACTACTTTTTTATTTAATATGGATTCCAACAACTTACTCATGACACAGAGGAGACTTATTGGCCTGTACTGAGAGGGAGATAACTTTTCACCTGAATTCTTAAATACAGGGCAAACTGATGAGGTTTACCAGGGTGTTGAGAAGCACTTCTCCTTAAGGCAACGTTTAAACAGTTTTGTAAGTATGGGGGCAAGTTCTGGTTGGAGCTTTTTCAGCACTATAACTGGAATGCCGTCAGGGCCAGTTGCTTTACTGGAATCAAGGTTCTTGATTAGCTTGGCGACCTCACGCACAGATATTTGTATGTTGAATAGCGTGTTGTCTGTTATAGGAGGAAATACGGGGAGTTGATGGCCTTCGTCGCATAGGGTAGAATTAGCTGCAAAGTTCTTTACAAATAGTTTGGTCTCGTCTGATGCTGACGAAATGACCTCAGGCCAATTGATGATGGTTGGGATAGAACGCACGCTTCTGTTCAGGATCCTGTTTGCTATTTGCCAAAACTGGTGGGAACCAAGCCGCTGATCAGCTACCTTGGATTTAACAGACTCTCTTGGATTTTTTATTATTCTTTTACATTGGTTGCTGGCAGTCCCGAAAGCAGCTTTAGTCTCAGTACATCTATTACGTTGGTAGCTATGGAAAAAGTGATTTCTGTGCGCGATGGCAGCAGCACATTCTGGGGAGAACCATGGCTGGCTTTTAGGTTTTTGTTGGAATTGTTGTCAACATCCGATGGCCGACCACTACGCTCAAGATCTTCAAGACTCTTGTTGCAGCCACGAAATTTTTTAAACCACCATTTTGATGTGCGTTCAGTAGTGGTTCATGGGCCAGACGCTTCGTTGGTATCGCGAGCTGTTTCAGCAACTTTTCGGCCAAGCTTGAATTGAAATAAGAAAATTGTGTGAATTTACTTTTTTCCATCTTGTATTCACCGTTATGAAAAGAAGACACAATTGTTTTAATACGATTGTAATTAAAACGATTACATAGGACGAAAAACACACTATAAAATGATATATAAAAGAAAAGGTATTATAACGAAAACGTATTTAAAATATATCGCTTGAAATCCAAATTAAAAATTTCGCAAGAACTTTCACGGCAACCTAAGATATTACTTTATGAAATATTTATCGTATTTTTTTTTTTTTTTTTTTTTTGGGGGGAAAAATGTAATAATTTTGACACCGTTTCCTTCGGATTCGAGTCGTCTGTTATCATTCAACAAATATTTTCATCGCTAATCGCACAGATTGAATGGGCGCATCTTAAGAATAGATGTTCTTATTTTCCTTTTTTTTTTTTTACTTATTTTCCTTTATTTCTTTTTCGTTTCTTTTTTTTTATATATATATATTTTTTTAAATTTGCCGGAGGGAAATTCTTCCACTGCATAAAAAATGTAATATTAAGACTCAATTAATCTATTGTATTTAAATCAGAAATACACCGGAAGTGTTCAGTTGTCTGTTAGTGACGTCATGACAATGGCCCTATCTGAACATGCGCAATAGAAGTTTTGTTGCTGTTTTATTATTATTATTATTATTATTATTATTATTATTACAGCGTTATCACAGAACACGCCTCACAATTTTTAATCAACCGACAATTGAAGACGTATCAAACAAAGAAGCATTAATTATTAGATATATTTTTTTTGCATGAAGCAAAGATGATAATGTTATTCAAAGAGTGGAAATTCTTTCGGCAATAAAAGAAAAGAAAGGACAATGTTTATGTTTGGCTTGGAATTTTCATTTTGCTGAAAATGTTTGACACTAAATTATTTTTTAATTCGTATTTTTAATTCGTTTATATATTTCTTTGCTTTTTTATTTGATTATTTGATTAAATTTAGAATTCTCTGATATGCTGAGAGTGAGATAGATGCAATTATTGCACGGAGAGAAAGAGAGTTGGCCAAGTGGTTAGTGATGTGGGCGATGAAACCGGCATATAATAGTATGCCGAAATCTGTGTGAAAATATAGGTGACACGGCTGTTTATGAAATTTAAGCATTAAAATTATTTTTTAAAAAATAGTGTTGCGTAATTTAACTATGGTTTAATTTGCATCAAAATCAGAGAAAAAAAAATAATCTGTGATTACGAGAGGCAATAAAACTGTTTTAAGGATCCCTTTATAACTACGGAGGGCGTTCCAAAAGTAATTCCTCCTATTTTTATTCCGCCCGAATGGCTCAAAAGGGATGGCAAATTGCATTGTTATGATGACTGAACTTACGCATTCATAATCTGACCGTTTGCATATATTGACGGTGTGAGACCCTAAGAAAGCCACCTCTGTTATGCACGTGCGTCAGAAGCAGACCTGGCAAAACTACATTGAGAACAGTGGTGACTATTCAGCAAAATAGATTGTGAAACACAAAAGGTCGCTCGTTTTAATGGTACCTCTCCAGTCTTCGTAGCTCATCGACCTTTTTAGTTAAATAAATAGAAAGCTTTAATTTTGGAACGACCTTAGTATAATGATAAATGTGAACCCCTTAGGATAATCTACATATGAAACTAATTATCCATACACAATTTTGTGCATAAAACACCACGAAAATTCAATGAGGAAAGCTCCTTTCCTAGAACTGTCAGTCTGTGGAACACAATACCGCGGAGCCGCTTCCAAGCTTACTAAAACATAGTCGTTTTCAAGTAAACATGTTCTTGTTTAGTCGTTCTCTAAAATAATTAATTTATACCCAATTTCCATCATCACCTGAGACTCATTAACTCTTATCCTCGAGTGGCCTTCGGGCCTTGATAAGTGGAGACTTATTTGTAAGAAACGTAAGAAAATAATATTCATATGTAAGGGTTATCTGGCATGTAGATGTCCATAATTTGTTCTCAACATTAGAGACGTTATACACTTGCCTCCACATGAAGGCAGGGTTTGACATAAGCTTATATTATGGTGGGGGGAAATCTAGCTCTCCAAAAAGAGGTTCTTTTCATCAAGACAAAAAATGAATTGTCTCAATCAATAAGTATTTCTTCCTTATCGACCAAAATAAGAGGACAAATACTATATCTTTACACGAGCCCACAGGCCGGGCTTTTAGAGTGTAACTTTTTTTTAGATTAAGCTCATCACTTATGAAGGTACGGTATCATTCGAAGATAAAAGTTAATGAGTGTTAGGTAGGTGACAAGACAACACCGGGATGATCAGTAACTGTGGAAGTTGAGTACAGTCTAATTATTAGGGCTAGGACAACAGCATATTCTTTTCATTATTTTGACTCTCGAGTGTGTATCCGTTGATATCTTATGTGCTTTTATATAGAGTGATGTGGTTCTCTGTGTCGGATATATACTCGAGAGTCAAAACAATGATAAGAATATTCTGAATATTCTGTTTTCATAGCCCTATTGATGATATAGGAGGACGGTATACTTACATTATATTTTTTTATTTTAATTTAATTTTATCATTTTAATTATATAAGAGGAAGTGTACTTACATTAGACTTGAAAAGAACCGTGTTTTATTCGATTCGGAATCAGATCTATGGTATCGTGTTCCACAGGCGGGTAGTTCTACGAAAGAAATTCTTCTTATGAAATTTTCGTTTAGTTTTAGACACAGATAAAAAGTGGGAGAAATTGTTGACAGTTGTTGTATCTCAACCAGTATTTGTTACAAATGTTTTAAAAGTGATGACCTTAGATTCAAGCTTAGTCGAGCACTTGCGATGAAAGTAACGATAGAGCAGTGGTAGGCTCGCAACTTTTCTTCTGTAAGAAAAGCGTTGTAGAGAGGTGAAAAGGGTCCGCGTCCACTAAATTTCAAGGACGGTTTTGTACTCGGTGGATGAAAGAAAGGATACTTTTAACAGCTCCACCCCAGATATGGTTAGCGTATTCAATCTTAGGGTGTATTTGGCTCTTGTGTAGAAAGAGGATTACGTAGTAATCCATATCTCTGGGGGTAGATAGAGTCATATTATATAGAACGATAGAAAGAAAGAAGAAGAAGAAGAAGAAGAAGAAGAAGAAGAAGAAGAAGACGGAGGAGGAGGAGGGAGGGAGTAGAAGAAAAGGAGAAAGGAAGAAGAAGGGGAGGAGGAAAGAAAGAAGTGGAGAAGGAGGAGGAAGGAAAGAATGAAGGCAGAAGAAGAAGAAGAAGAAGAAGAGGACGAGAAGGAGGAAGGAAGAAAGGAAGGAAGAAGAAGAAGAAGAAGAAGAAGAAGAAGAAGAAGAAACATGACCTGGTGGCACATGTTCGGTAGAGAGTTGTGGTAATGAGAATAATAATAATGACATCAAGCACTCCATCTTACGACGTATTTGACTTTTGTGTGGATAGAGGATTGCGTAGTATTTTGTATCTTTGGCGAGAATTAGAGTTATAAAAAATAAGAAGAAGAAGAAAAAGAAAAAGAAGTAAAGATATGAAGAAGGAAGAGAGGAACTAAAAGTAGTAGAAGAAGCAAAAGAAATTAAAAATGCAGAAAAATAAAAAGAAGTGAAGTAGAAGAAAAAGAAATGAAAATAGAAGAAAGAAAAGAAGAAAAAGAAGTAGTGTAGAAGAAATAAAAGAAGTAGAAGAAGAAATATATAAAAGTAGAAGAAATAGAAGAAGAAGAAGAAGAAGAAGAAGCACAAGTTAGATAAAGAAAAGGCGGCACATGTTCGAAAGGGAGACATGATAGTGATAATAATGATAAGGACAGCAAGCATTTGCAAACCAATTCAATGGCAACGCATAATAAGGGCGTCAAAGTTCTAACGGATACCAATATATAGAAGCAGCCATACATGCACGCGCACGCACAGCAGTGATGGCGGCGCCAGACCATTGTTCATATGCACGAGCGAAGCTGGAACAAGAGATTTTATGCATAGCGGTTGCGTCGATTAATGTTAACAGAATAATCAGTTAAATCAAATATCTCTCATAACAAAACTCTCAAAACTGACGCATGCTCACACATATAACCTAATTTGTTCTTATATTCCTTTAGATAAAACCGATGGACCTGGATAAGATAAGTTAGAATTATTTCTACGTATAAACAATATTATGGTGAAGAGAAAACACTGAATAATAATGTTGCATAACAATAAAAAAAGAGAATTATAAAATTTTGCCTACATATATTTGTTACATCAGCGTAACATGTGATAAATAGAATGTAATGGAGAAGGGAGATAAGTCTGGTAAGCATAATACAATTAAAACCTATCCTGAGGTTAAAACGTATGTAGACCTAACTCGAGGAGCGAAAGCGAAACCGAGACGAGACTGCTGGGTGCCAGGATGGAGCCTGTCCTAACTATGGTCAATCGCTACCATTGATGCCCACGGGTATAATATTTTATTTATATAAAAGTACAACAGAGGGCGCCTGGGCAAGCCTGTGGCTATCTGTAAGCTCGACCCTATCAATAGAATAAAACGTTTTTTTTTATATAACTTTGGACAAACTAATCTGAGTAAAATTTATTTATTATTTTATTTTTATTGGGAGTGGGGGTGTTATAATTGGATCTCCAATTCAATTATTGATTTACGCATTCAGCATGCGAGTCGCCTTTTTGCATGTGTGCATTTTTTTTTTTTTTTTACAGGGGGGTGTATTTTTTGTTTGTTTATTTTTTAGTTTTTCGTCATTTAAAGATTCTTGTGAAATAAAAAGAAAACTCTTGTGAGAATAAACCGTTCTGATCTACATTGGATTTTAAAGATGTTCCCGGACAGATTCTAATGAAAACAAAGGTCATTGTTTTCTTTTGTCTTTTTGTTTGTTTGTTTTTGAAAGAGAGGCAACTTAAGCATCACAGACCAAAGGAAATGCTATTCAAGCTTAATTACGTTTCTACTAAGAAATTCTTATACAATATCTGATCGTCCATATTCTCTTTCTCAAACATGAACCCAATTTTTATCTCCTTCCTCTCTCTCTCTCTCTCTCTCTCTCTCTTCTCTCTCATTCTCTTTATACACAGATATCATTTAATTCGAATTATGTAAACCAATTTTTCGCTACAATAGACCTATTGTTTCAATCTAGAAAAATTTCATCTAGAAACCATAGACTCAGATTGCTATCGGGGCAAATCTTTTAATGAAAAAGCTATATATATATATATATATATATATATATATATATATATATATATATATATATATATATATATATATATATATATAAATGTTTTTTGTTTTGGTTTTAGCGATATGTTTTGAATGAATTCAATTATTTACGAAAGCGCATTTTACCTAAATGCGAGCTTGGAATAATTTTCCCTTTAACCAATTTGGTACCCCCACATGGGGAGCGGTATATATATTATTTTTAAAATATAATTAAACACTGACACGTGTTTATTATATAATGAGTAGTTGCTTATTAGTACAATTTGGGATATATATATATATATATATATATATATATATATATATAATTATGACTGTATTTCTCTTTTTCTCAATATTTCACTCTTTCTTTTGTATTCAATCTTGTTACTTACTCCTGTTTTTTTATTTGATTATCTCAGTTAATTTATTAGATTCTATTTAGATTCTAGACTTTTATTTTTCACTATTTTGTCCTATTTCTCTCCCCTTCTCTCCCTCTCCCTCTCCCTCTCTCTCTCTCTCACACACACACACCTTCTCTTCATTCTCTCTCTCTTTTATATTTATATATATATACATATATATATATATATATATATATAATCAATTTGTTCAATTTGTTTCCGCTCGGATTAAAATCCCTACAAACAAAAGACGATCCTTTTGTTTCCAAATTAATTGCTGACCGTATTCTCTATTGATTTACAATCCTTTTCGATTACAAATGCGATTTCATTCATGATTAAATTAAAGACTAATAATCTAATTAATATTAATTCAAATTCCCTTATTTACAGCATAGTCTTTCCGCTCTTCCGTATCTAACCTTCCTAATCATTAAACAAATTCATCGAGTGCGACAAACGGGATTTTATCAAGAAGCATCCATTTAATCTGTGCGATCAGAGCTGGAAAACTTTTATTCAAACCCTAAACTCGCGGACATTCGATTTCAAATTTAAGCGTGGCAGACCGACGGAAATGTCATTTTAAACCTCAGCGTGACAAACACATCTAAAATAAATGCGTCCTCTTAATCTATGCGTTTAACGATTAAGATCCTTTTACAAACTTAACTATGCCTTGGGCCAAGATCAAAGTGTAGTATCTGTTCTTATGCTGCACTTCACCTTCTATGTTCTCTATCAGTGGAGGAGAAATCCTTTATGACGGAGTTTTTGTTTTTGTTTCTATCCAGATTAGCCTTTTAGGGGGATCTAGATTTCCCCCACATTAAAAACCGACCTTGTGACTGACTCTACCCTCGTATGGGGAGACAAGTAAATAGGAACTATGAAAGACCGACCAACCTACTGTTATCAACGAAAATGCCATTTTAAACTTAATCGAAACTACAACTATAATATTTTTTAACTTTATGAGTGACAGACCGACGAAACATTAATGTGTCAGACCGACGGAACATTAATGTGTCAGACCGACGGAACATTAGTGTGGCAGACCGACGAAACATTAGTATGACAGACCGACGACACTTATATTTTAGCAGATGGACAGAAATTTTAATTCGAACTTTGTTGCATCACTGCCTTTGTTTCATAAAGAGACTTCTTAGCCTTCGGGCCAAGATAAAAGTGTAGTATCTGCTCTGCTACTACATTTAAATTTTTGTTCTCGATTAGTGGAGGAGAAATCCTTCACGATTTAGACAATTCCCCCCCCCCTACCCAACATTAAAAACGGACCTTGGTGTCTCTGTCCCCGTGGAGAGGAAAGTACATAGTAATGTTCTTTAATGGAATGTTCTTTAACGAATCTGTAACAACCATGCACCAGCGACGTAAATGCCCCCCCCCCCGATTAACCTAACAAACAACAAAATCGCACATCATCAATGTACAGGTCGTTAAATGCTGGAAAGGTTTCAACTCTAATAGCTTTTTTGTCTTCCGGCTACTAGACTTTGGAATTCCTTTCATTTTTCCCACTTCCCAAACTGTACTAATAAGCAGCTACTCATCTCTACATAATGCGCTTGTAGACATACACCCAAATAGTAGTCCCTTACGTTCAAGTGGCAATATCCTGTCTGAGATAAATAAGAGTTAGAAAAACAACTTAAGCGTCACAGACTAACGGAAATGCTATTCAAGCTCAACCGTGACAGATTGACGGACGGGTCCTCTGGTAGTGATGCTTACACGCTTCTAAAACAAGATGCGTCTATTCAGTTTGGGTCTTCAGCGATTAAAACGCCTATATAAACTTAGCGTGACAAATCAAATTACATACTATTTCAAGCTTAAGTGTGACGGACCAACAAAAATCTTATTTTAAAGCGTGGCAGACTATCTGACGCTGCCTCTTGTAGAGGTGCGACTATTCAATCCGTTCGTTCACCAATTAAATTTCTATTTCAATATTAAGCGTGACAGATCAACAAACATACGACTGACAGAGCGAATGATAAAGCCTCTCACAGCGGGTACGAGGGCGTATTTACGAAAAAAAGTTTGTTTTTTTCTTTTTTTTTCATTGCCCTCTTTTTCTTTTTTTTCTTTTTTTCGTACAATGAACATTTTCCAATCATGGAGATCGGAATTTAATTTAGTACAATCATTTCCTCAAAATCCCTCGAGATGGGGTTCTTTTGATGCATTGGATGCTGATTTTCTTTTTTTTATTTTCTTTTTTTTTTCGTTAGGCGAATCTGATTTCTTTACGTAGCCCAAGAAGATCATGCCTGAGGATTGGCTATTCTACATAAAGCCCTTTCCTTCGTTGATGGTAGCTATTCGTTATACTTACAAAATAGCAGGGTTTTACCAGCGACACCCAGAACAACAAGTTCAGTAATGGCACACGAAGTCGAGGAAAGCCTGGCACAGAGCACATAACGGTGCGGCGGTTACACATAGGTTTTATTCTCACATGATAGATTTATGGTTCCTCACCTGACATATCCTTAATTGTCGCACATATAGATGTACACGATCAGATGATGACCAATCATGTTCTTGAATCCTCTTGGATTGTCACTGAATCCCTGATAGCTTGGAAACTATGATGCTGACTCATTGCCCCCCCCTAGCACGATGTGTACAGGTTGAACTTTAGCAGAGTGCTGATAATGACTAAGAAATAAAAATGTAGTAATTAAGTCTTTTTTTTATTGATTAATTAATTTAAAAATTAATGTATGAAATGCCGCTAAGTATTGTTCCTTGGCTAATTTGAAATGTCATGTTTAGTAGCGAATGTCAGTCAATAAAAACCCTCGGCTTCATTTTTTTTTTAATTGCCACAAAGGCGACTGATACACAGAAGTCGAAAAGGTGAGCCACTGTATTTGATTGTTGTCAGTGTCCTGGTGATTGCCGTCGCAGATTTTCAAAAGTTTAATACCCGACCTGGGTATGAGAGTCGGAGGAGGGTGAATGTAGTGCGGTGTGATTAAGATATTTACTGAGTTGTACGAGTTCATTTGCTGATTAGCGTTATGTGAGGAGAATGTCACTTGTTTGCTACCGACTTTAAATGATAAAATAATGTAACATTCTTATTCTCTTTTGTGTTTTTTGAGATGAGGATTGATGATTTCTATTATATTTGGATTGTTCGGACTACTGTTCTCATCTTCAGTGCTATTTTCACAACGAACACTTAAGATTTCTACCGGGTCATGGCTGACGAAAGCCGATCATTCTACATCCGTGGTTTAAATAAAACAATCCGTTCGAAATTCCGTGCAAATACATAAGTTCGACAAAAAGATTCATAATTTCGACAAGATACACCTAAAGAAAGTCGGAGGTTACATTGGTCGAAACGTTATGAGCATAACAGTCGAGAACAATAGTCCGAATAATCAAATCATACTACCTTTTTACCTTTATACGTTAATCACGAGCTTCGGCGAGGTTCGCAATGGTGGATTTTTACCTCTGTTTGATATAATCACATGCTTGAAGGCCGGTTTTACAGAGATCTTTGTGCAGGGAGTTAGCTCATATCGTCCGTCATCTTTTCAGTCATTGATAAAATAGCATTATAAAGCTATACGTATTTTCAAGGACAAATAACCTCGTAAATGTTAGATAGAGCCATTTTTTTATTCATCTCGCAGACTTATGGCATCCATCACAGCAGAGAAAAGAGAAAGAGATTATATAGTTTTATCTCGATCCACCGTTAGCTCACGGATTGTCTGTTATATTAGATATAGATAGTATTTTTTTATTTATTTATTTATTTACGGACTATTATCTTCATATTTTATCATTTTTGTTTCAACTATTCATCTGGCCTTCGTCAGGTTGTTAACCGCGACAGGATAGGAATGCTATCCCGCAAATAAATAAATAAAATATACAAATTACTCACTTCAAAAGAATTATAATAATTGAATAATATATACCATTCGGTTCGGACCCGACAATGGAAGATCAAATTACAAAAACTTGGATTTATAAGACCTAAAAGTCCAACCTTGATAGCCCTATAGATAGAGACGTAGAATCCCTAAAGTTTCATGTGAGCATTGCCTGAATATAGCGGTTTCAATCCTTCCCAAATCCGATCAGAGGCTTAGTTGGCCAAAACGTGTTGAGAGGACAACTATGGAAGGCTGTAATTACTGAAGATACGGTTGAAGATTCAATATTCCTATCCCGTCGCGATTAACAATCTGACGAAGGGCAGATGAATAGTTGACCGAAACATCGTGAAACAACAACAACTATAAAAGATGAGGATAACAGACCGCAAATAAATAAATAAAATATTCAAATTACTCATCTCAAAAGAATTCCAATAAATAAATAATATATGAATTGTATTATACTAAACCTTGATCATTTTGCTTGCTTGTCTATGTGAAATTAGGAGGGATAAATGATACGAGGAGTTGTTAGAGAATCAGCATATAGGGAGTAGTAGTAATAACAACAGCGTACTTAAATAAACAACGTAAATAAAGAAAAAATGAAAGTAAAAATAGCAGCAACAGCGTAAGAAAATGATATGATAGAATGGCGTACACAATTTAATAATTGTAAGGATATATATATATATATATACTAGCATTTAGCTCGGCGTTGCCCGGGTGTTTGGGGGTGTATATTGGGCAAAAACAAGCGGTCATTTTTTTTAACTTTGACCCCTATTATGACCCTTTAACATTTATTGTTTTGGACTCAAATTGAGTTATTAAGTTAGATCCATGTTCTAGGAACCTATATCTAAAATTTCAAGTGTTTAGACCCAAAATTGTCGGATGAGTTTGGTAGAGTTCTCAAAGGTCAATTCGTTGAACTTTGACCCCTTAACAGCCAAATTTATGTCCAAAAACGGATTCCAAAGATTTTCCGAAATCTCAATACGCTGTATATTAAGTTTTGAGTCTGTAGACTGAACACTGACAGAGTTATTGCGTAGGGGAATGTACACAGACAGACACACACACACAAACAAACACTTTCACTTTTATAAATATATAGATATATATTGTTCATTTATCTATCTATCTATACTCCTATAAATTTGATTAATTTTTGTGTATTGATATTCATATCAAAAATTCTTTTTTTCTATTTATTTAAAAAGAAAATACAACTTTGTTATATATGGGTTGTGAAATTGCATTCATCTGCAAAATATCTAGCTAATTTGCATAATCTTTTAAATAGTGATTTTAATTAATTCCCTATTACTTTTTTCGGTTTTCTTATGGGATGATCATCTTTAATTAGCTATTATGTGTAATTATATTCATACAGATATTCTACGTGATTTATACTTGCATAATATTTGCGTAAAAGGTTTATAGTAAACAATGACCTCTTTCTCTCTATATATATTTATGTATGCGTATATACATTTGTTAAAAAAAATGCCTACCAAACTCCTCTTAGAGTTTTTTGTCTACAAACATCAAACTTAATATATAGGGTATTCGAACCCATATCAAACTTTATATTTGGGTTTTAGCCGGGGAAAATCGGTGCAAATGTTAATTGACACGGATTGCAGAACACACACTCTCATTCACAAAAATTTTGTCAATAGACGTAGCCGCGTTTATGATTTCATTTTGGCTTAGGGCAGCATTAACAATGCTCCATATTATTAATTTGAACCCAACTTCTAGGCAAGTAAAACAATATTGCTGTCCCTTAATCACCATTATTTTGAATGGTCACAGAGATTTATCGACAGGTATTTGTAATTAGCCTCGGCGTAGATTTAGCACTGTAACGTTTGGTCCTAGCTGTCGCCATTCTTTTAATTTTCGCAGGCAAGCATCTGCTTAGACTGTGTGCACGTCCATGTACTCATTTAGCTCCCGATAAACCATATCAGGCCCAACCTCCTGTTCGTTTTCCTGCAGAACAGCCATTAGGGGGATTTGGCCCGTTTATGGACCGAGTTCGTCCTCCGTATATGGCAGCAGCAGCCGTTATCAATCTATATTTGCAGTTCTCAATCAAATTCCTCTAGAATGTGCGTTAGACCTAGATATTCTGAAAGTATTTTTCAACGCAATTAGTGGTTGATCACCAGCCCATTTCCAGGATTCGGTGCACTTCGGAGTGTTCTTTTAAACCTTGCGATGAAATCAGACTCGTTAATGGAGACAACATTTTGTTTGCTGAATTGTGGAACCTTTACCTCACCGGCACTAGTCATAATTACTCTTCCCAGCCGCTTGATTGCGCCCAGCCTAAGTAAAAAAATCTAATCCAAGTCTCCATCCTCAACTAAAACTTACATGGTGATGCCGAGTTTTGCACCATAGTTATCGTGCACCACTCTGATTCCAAAGCAGTTAAGTCTGCTTTTGTCTGTGAGCACAGGGGTCACTTTCTTCGTCCATTCCTTAAAACACGACTGGCAACTAGTGACTGCGTACATCCGGTATCCACTAGGCTGTATATGGCATTCTATTGATGCGAACAAAACATGTAATGCGCCATTTACAAGAGTTTGGGGGATATAATTGGCGCTGAATTCTCAATCCCCTCTTCGTTTCCCCAGACAAAATCGAGCAATGTCTCCACGATGTGTACATTGATAACATGTTATAATTCTTCGTGGCTTGATACCAGCATGTCTGACTGGTTCACAATTTAGCAGACAATCGCTTACCCTATGATTGGGTCCATCACATTTATAACACCGCGTTTCCTTAAATGTACATTGTGACGATCATGCAGTTATCGCAGCCTGCTCTATAACTCCTGTGCAGTTCTTTAAAATAGCACAATCGTGAACCAGCACGTACTACAGGTCTAGGTTCGCGAAGATGCTTGTAATAGTTCTTCCGCATGTTCAGGCAATCCATCAATGAATGCACATTGCAAGCATACGCCGCCAAACGGGACCGCAAGCCTGCGTAAATTTGCCAGAAAGACATCGACCGTTTTATATGGTTGTAGGCGACAAGCTGCAACATGCTTCCATGCACAAAAGGATCCAAGGCAAATGTTATGTACAGCGTTTTCTTTTTTGTTTGTTTCTTTTTTACATAATAAAAATCCATACGCTTTTCCTCACTCAGTTCTGGCACACAGCACACGGGCCGCCTAATAAGTACATCGGAATGACGCACTCAATATGTTGACATATCAGCCCAGTTGACATATCAGCCCAGATTTCTTCAGTAATTCTACTATTGACTGTCCTGAGTCACTGCCATTAAAAACTGGCATAAGCTTTGGGTAAAACGCTTTAATTGCCGAAATAGCTTGTAGCTTCTCGAAAGAAGAGAATCGCACTCGGCAGTACGTTTGCAACAACCATCAAATCAACTGAACAACAACCGTACAACGAACGTTTCCATCTACACAACTCAACACGAACAATTTCGAAACAACTCCGTTCACACGACACGACATGATGTGAACAATTTCATCGATACGACCCGACACGATCCCGAACAACTCCATCGACACGACCTATCAGTGTGCGAACCATTCCGTCGATATAACCCGACACACTACCAGAGAAACTTCAGTAATTACCCCATTTATTTGCTTCCCTCACAAGAACAAAATGTGACACAAGGTCGTTTTTTATTGTGGGGGAATATCCAGCTCCCCAGAAAGGGGCACTCTGGATTGGAGTAAAAATATTAACAATTGCCTTAGTCTAGAAGGATTTTCTTTTACATTGACTAAGGACAAATTTACTTAGTGTAGCAATAGTGAAACAATGAAACACTTTGAAATATTTATTTGCACAAAACAAAAAATTACAAAATGAACAAATTAGGCACAAGGTCAATCAAAAGTGTGGGGACAATTGGTGTCGATGGTCATCCTTTGTCACACGTACTTAAAATTGTCTATCCTACTCTTAGCTAGAATCATCTCAATCACCACATTACCACATTCACCCCAAGGGCTGTCCTACTTGAGATAAACCCAGATTTGAAAAGTTTTATCGAAACATAAATATATACAGAGATTACGTTTCATTGGAAAGGGGGTGGGGAATAAACAAAAACAACAAAAAAAAGCTTTCCTAACTCTTTCTAAATTTGGTTTGCCGAAAACAAACAGGGCAATCTCTAAGTGGGGGTTGGATCTAAGTGTGGGAGAAAAGAAAAAAGGGGGAGCTGGGTAGTGGGTGGAGTCCTTCACAGATGAGTGCAAATGGGGAAGGAAAAGAAATTAAAATGGGGAGGTGGCATCTTGGAGGCTTTCTATTACCAGGAAGGAGAAAACGTTTACGCAACTAGCTAAGAGCCAAGAACATTAAAGACTAACCTAAAGGGCTGGGGTCCAACAGGACCGAGAACCGCATGCGCCATGCTCAGGCAGAGAACGCGTACCCATACTTGATACCTGTTCTAACACAGAAGCTTGTTACTCTTATCCCCCTTCTTTACAACTCAGAGGAATATAATCTATTTCTATCACATCTGATTTTGGCCTTCAGCTGGTGCTTGAAAAACGCAATCAGACCCTGATTAGCAAAAGTTTCAATCGTTTGGTTCACTCTCAAGCGCAATGTCCATACCATCATTCGTTCTACTGTCAAGATTGTGGGAAATGCCACCCGTCTCTCCCTGTCCTATGGTGAGCCGACGTCATTGATATGTAAGGAGACGTTTAGTGGACGAGGATGCTAGGGATCGATACGAGCCGTCACCTCGCCGACATACCCTCAGTACATTCAGATTTCAGGGTATTAAAAGAAAGCATGCGTAGTTGTTTTGTCTTCAAATGAACAACAGCGAAACAATCGGGTGTCGCATGGCATCGAGAGGCAATGCGTTTCGGGCCAGTCGCCAAGTGAACGAGTTGTTGAGATGATTTAAACCTGGCGCCCAACTCTATTCCGAGCGGATCTTCTTCTTCAACCATTCCACAGAGCACGTCCTCATCGGTCCCCCCTAACTAGTTCTCTGTGTAGTTTCTTTTCTGGAAAGCTGTGAAAGGTCACTGGACCGAGGAAGATTTTTTTCGGCGCGGCTCAACACTCTCTGAAGAACTTCGTGTCGCCCTTCGACCTATACCTACCCTCGACCGAGTGGTCGAGGATGAGGTCAGGAAAGGCATAATCAACCTCGGGCTTCCCCGCATATTCCTATGTCAAGGTTCGACTTAGGAAGACTAGTCTCTCAGTGTCTCAATGGCACGCCATATCGAGCATCTCCAAGCCCCAGTTACACGGACATTGAATAAAGACCTGTCTGCGAATCCAATTCCTCTTCATGTCCTAGAGAAACGATGATAGAAAGCTCTTAAGGGTGTTCAGGTTTATCGCAGGCAGGGGAAGTACAGCCAGCTGGTAGAGAACAAGAGGCGTAAGTGGATCACTCTTTCACTGTACCTTTAAGGAGAGTTTCCACTTTGATCTTAGCTCAAAGACCAGATAACGGTAGTTACTCGCTGAACGACTCTGGCGACAAACACACAACTTTTTAACGCTTATACGCATGCCTGTTACGCCAATATTATTATACCCACTATTTTAAGGACGTGTTGTAAGGGTTACTTGGCTTCTTAAATACATTTTCGTTGCTAGAGTTATTTTTAGCCTACCTTCGATGGATATATGAACATGTTTTATCATTGATGATAGAAAGATTAGACTTTTGATTCAGATATATTCGATTGGTGTTATGTTTTAAATGTGGGTCGCGTGTATTAATATTATTATTGGAAGAGACATTTAAAATGTGAATTTTGGTCTGCTTGCTAATATGTCTATTGTTTTCAATTCAATATAAGATATATAGAAGCAAACAGTACAAACACTGTTCACTTAGCCTAAAAATTGTCTAAGATAATTAAACATGGGAACCTATGTAGAGTTTAATTGCCATGAATATATTTTAATACTTAACAATGTATACGTGTAAGAGAAGAAGTTACAGAATGGGTATATAAAGAGTAATATTAGTAACGACAGTGTACATAAAAAAGAACGTAAATATAAAAGAAACATGAAAGTAGCAGCAACAGCGTGATAAAAATGATAAGAGAATGAGGATAAATAATTAAATAATATATATTCTTGGAAGCTCTTTAACCTAAAAATATTATAAAAATTTAGGTTTTTGGCTTTAATTGGAAACTTATCGTGTCTGTAAGTCATTTAATCTCCTGTAATCACTAAACAGACTTGTTTTGTTGAACTAACAATAGGTCCACGTTTTCAGGGATCATTAGTTGTTTATCATGAAACACTGTTTCGAGGATTTAAAAACAAAACAGTATATAAAATCATGGTTCCCCAGTAGTGTTGATCAAACATTACATCCCCTAAATAAAAGAAAAAGAATTTCCGAGTAATGGATCCAGTTTCTTTTTTTTTTTTCTTGCTCCAAATTAATAATTAATTTTTGTTATCAATATATATATATATATGTGTGTGTGTGTGTGTGTGTGTAGTAGTAGTAGTAGTAGTAGTAGTAGTAGTAGTAGGAGGAGGAGGAGGAGGAGGAGGAGGAGGAGCTTCCTTCAGTCTTGCCAGATCATAAATACAACTGTAAGAGTGCCTGCGCATGGAATTTTTCTTGCAGAAGTTGCATAATCTCCAACTACACCTCTCCTGAGTCGGCGTTGTTAAATACCAGTTAAAAGTAACGTTTCAGGATGACTGAAAGCAATGCGGAGATAAGCGGAGAACATATACAGCGCCTAGAATTCACAAATGGTCACCGATCTGATACTAGCCAAAGTCAATGTTGCTTAACTTCAGTGATCTGACAAGAACCGGTGTGTCAACGTGATTATGCCGTATAATGATAGTCGAATAGCGTAATGGTAAGAAGCCTTGTCTGTCGTTTGGGCGGTCGGGTTTCGACCCTGGTTTGAGGTAGTTGCCTGTTTAGCCGCACTGATGAGCTGTGATACAGCGAAACAGTACTCTATGTGGGGTACTATATATATATATATATATATATATATATATATATATATATATATATATATATATATATATATATATATGTTACAGGGTTTATTACTAATAGAAATAAATGGGAATTCTTATTACTCCGCTAAATTAGTCACATCCTCTCACGATGTTCACACGTAGAATCGATTGAATTAATACATTCGCAAAACAAAACCTAATCTGCTATATCACTCGCGTGTTCATTTTGTTTATAATAAAAAACGCAACAAATAATATAATTTGATGTCGCGCCCCTACAGCATCAACAATAGATATTACTAATTGCTGTTATTAGAGAAATCAGACTTTTGGAATTCCTTCATGAAAAAAATAGAAAATTTTCTGTAATAGGGTATAATCACATAACATTTTTATAGAACGGATATCATGTTAAATACAATATATATATATATATATATATATATATATATATATATATATATATACACACTAGCAGACCACCTAGCGTTGACTGGTCGTTAGATACGCATAAATATTACATTTAAATAATGTAGATTTCTTATTTCTTATTATAGATCCAGATATCTATTGCTTATTACCCAATATATAATTATAATTTCTTACGTTATAAAAAATATATCGTGGAGGAATATCCGTTAGAATCGAATACAGAATGTTTAGCGCTCTAATCTTAGTCGTTATTTATCTCTTCAGTGTCATTACCACCTGTTCTACCGACATGCAGATACAGAAGATTAAAAATTAAGTGATTTGGAGCTATGAGTATATAATGTTGCGCATTCGCAAAAATTACAGCAGGAGTAATGTTTTATTCGACTTACACTGCCAAGGTCAATTGTTTTGTTTGCAATTTTGACTCTTTGAAAATCAAATTGAAAATGTACTACAGATCCAAATACCTTGTATATCAAATTTACACTGTGTAGACCAAATATTCAGAGAGGATTTTGGCAGAATGTAGAAACTATGCATAAATAGAATTCAGCGCAATAATGAAGTCAACCCAATCATCTTAAAAGAAACCGTGCAAAATAAATAAGTTATTAATTTCCGCTCATTTTTAAATGAATATGTAAATTAGTTAATATTCATGTAGTCGCTCGCATATTGATAAAACTGCTTATGGAAGCTTGAAACAATATCCCACTGTAAACATTTCGATGGGCATTTGAAAGTTGGCTAAACCCTTTACATTTTTGTGCGGTTACTAACGGAAACACGCGCGGTATCATTTGTGAATTTGTTTTTCAAATGTTATGTTACCAAATGTGGTTTCCTTTTTTTTTCTTTCAATACATACGTATGTGTAAATTAATTGTTCCAAATATCACGGTTTTTCCTGAGGTTACCTCTGAAGATAGAGAAAGAAGTAAACATCGAAGTTTCCCGCTCATGCAAGTAATCATCAGGTTATAGAGCTTATTCATATACGAGCTCATTTTATGTTTGTGGCCAGGTTTCCCAAAATGGCCATTAGAGGCTTAACTTGATTGGTTGCAACGCATATTTTACATGGTTGTGGGCAATGAAAACTGAATATAAATGTCTCTGATCTCAATATATTGCTTCCAAAACGGGACATTCAATTACAAGTATTCGTCACAAACGTTCAGTTATAAAAGCTGATTCCAACCAATTTAAAAATTGTTACATTTTATAGACGCACTTTTACGATCGTAGTTTTTTAATCAAACAAAAACTTCAATCAACAAAGTTTTATTTATTTTACAGATAATAATCTGTGTATGGTTGGTAGGTCGAAAGTGTGTTGCTGGCTTCTCTCTCTTCTTTCTCTCTCATTGTTTTTCTTTTGAATTATATTCATATTTATTTTGACATCCTCTGTACCTTTAGTCATTTCAATCCCGAATTAAAAAAAACTCAATCGGAATATAGGGATGACGTCATCGTCAGTAATCAGATATATAACTGGTTTTGCCCGGCTCCGATGTTTTCCGACGTTGTCTGTCAACCGATCCAACAAAATGTCTAAAAATCATTTAACTAAGAAATTAGAAATACACAAGAAGAAATTAGTTGGATATTGCCTAATGGGTCTTCCATACAAGTTTCCTTCATAGCGTTTCATGAAAAAATACATGTCCTAGATGATGATGATGATGATGATGATGATGATGATGATGATGATGATGAAAGGTGGATCAAGAGGAAGGGAAGTTGGATGTTGAGAGAGCTGCTAAAAAGGTGGTGTGAAAGTGGATGAGAAGGAAGATTAAAAAGAGGGAGAAAAGCATGATTATGAGGTAGAAGGAGGAGTTATGATGACGATGCGTGTATTTTTCTAGTGTTACTGAGTTAGGGTCAGGGTTAGGGTTGAAAATTTTGGAAATAGTCGGTTTCATAGGAATGTTTGGTGTAGTAGTCAGATTATAATTCTTTAATTTCAAAAGAATCGATAAACACAATCTGAATGTTTGAATATTTTTTTACTAAGGAATCGGAAACAGAGTCGGATATTTTGGAATTGTAGAAATCAATGCTAGAGTCGGACCTTACACGCATTTACTCTGAAAAGGGACGTTGCTAGTATTTCTCTCATCTATCGTTATTTTCATGGCAAATATTCGACAATTTATGGTTCCCTGTAAAACATTAAAAACAAAAATTCGTCTGGTTACAATCACTGTCAAAAATTCCTCTCCTCAATTTGCGTGCCTAAAATTGAACGACTTCCTGACTACAACATTAACCTCTTCAAATGTAATATAAACAAATTTTTGATGAGTGCCCTCTTAAATATTAAATTCGGACCAAATTATTATCATTACTAATCTTCTCAATGATTTACATGTCAAACTCAATTAGACCTTATCCTTGAGTGGCATTTGGGCCTTGATCAGCGGTGACTCGTTTGTAAATAAAAAATGGCTGTGTTAAGATAACCTGCCTACGAGTGAACTCATCAGCACCTAATAAATATGGTTATTAGCTCGGAGCGAGTAGAGGGCAAGAGAGAGTAGTACGCCAGTCAAGGTTCCGACTTTAACAATGAGGCTGACAGAAACTGGTCCATTTCGGTGGTATTTTAGCAGTCGGACTAAAGCAGATGTACTTGGTAGCTCTGGGATGTCTACGCATTTCGGATGGATCAATTTATTCTTTGCTATCTTAAGTTCACTCACCGGGGATGTATAGGCTTATTTTTGCAGGATCGAAGTTCTCATCCTTTAGGGGCGTTTGCCCATTCATCTCATATTCCGATCCTGTGTCACATCCTTTCACGGTGAGGGAAAAGTCTTAAAATGGGTCACAATGAGTGGAACACTAGTCGAAGTTCCGACTTTAACAATCATTCCAACATAAACTTGGCTATTTCTAGGTAGCTTTAAGAGATCAACCTCTTCAAGGCCTAGTCTCTTGCTTTCAGAGAGAGCAAGTTTATCGCTTGTTGTCTGAGGCGTCCTCATTAGGGAACACTGATGGGTGCTATACAGACTTTTTTATTCCAGGTCATGAGTGCTCCTCCTACAGAAGCGCTATCCCATTCATTTCACCTTCCAACCTTGTGTCACATCCTTTCGCGGTGTTAGAAATGTAAATACAGGAAACTACAAGTAAGTGACTGAGTCAGATGGAGCAAGGCCAAGAAAAAGTAATCTTTCCCCCTGGGTTACCCATGTTCAACGTTTTAGCAAGAATATACTACTCGACTTGATATCCACATATGCGCTATTTTTTTTCGCTACTTTGGCAGAAGTAGAAGTTTTATCTGATAGTTCTTGCTTCCTGTCATTTTATAAATTTGCTAAATTTTTGCAATATATCTTTTAAGGCGAATTACAATTATTAATGAAAAGATAAAATTACTTATAATTTATTATATTTATTATTTTGATTTCATCATTTTGTATTGAATGCCAAATTCTTCGTAATATTTATGTAATGGGCACTAATTTATGCACTGTGAAAAATATATTCTGTATAAAACAGTTATATTACGTGTGGCATTTGTTATAGTGATAAAAGGGGAATAATTCTCATTAAAGAAAGTAAGATTTGTCGCCCTTTATAGATCCTTGAAAAGACTGGAGAGTTACAGAGGAAACCGAGGACAAGATGACGGCTTCGCTTGACATTGAATATAGTTCTGTAAATAATTTAAGTTTTCTGCCGTGAATTAATTATCTTTAAAAATACAACGAATTGGTTTACTTGTTAGTTGAGTATTTAATGATCATGACACACCATTCTCTGAGCACAACAAAATTTGTCGACAAGGATGAGATTGGATTAAATATCAGATCTCAAAAACAGAAAACGCACATTGTCTAAAATGAACTTCCAAGAAATCTTTTCAACACATCGGGGAAAGATCTTTTGCACAATAATTTTTTGTGAACACACTAAAAAAAGGTACCTTTTTCCACGCATGTTTTGCTGTGCCCAGCTTGTGACGTAGTAAACATACTTTCCATACGTCGTTCGTGGATGCGAACTCGTGTTGAATCGTATCCTTCTATCGACCATACCAAGCAATAAAGTTTATTTTAAATCCAAGTTAAATAAAAAAAATCTGTTATTATGATTACTATGGTGTCGAGAGAAATTGCTTTTGGTGCTCCCATTAACTGTTTGTGGAATTGTGCAGTCAAAGTTCCAATTAAATAGTTTTGAGCTTTTAAAAATTCTTATATATACGAAAAGAAAAATTCCACAACAATCTTTTGTGAGCACACGAAAAAAAATTTTTTTCCACATTTTTTTGTGAACATGCGAAAATAAACAAACAAAAAATAATATATTTTTGCGAACAAACGGAGAAAGTACAAAATTTTGTACACAAGCGAAAAGTAAATGTGGAATTATTTACGTCATGGATCCTAATTTATTGACAAAATATTGCGTAACCAAGAAAAAGAATTTTTAAAAGCTCAAAACTATTTAATTGGAACTTTGACTGCACAATTCCACAAACAGTTAATGGGAGCACCAAAAGCAATTTCTCTCGACACCATAGTAATCATAATAACAGATTTTTTTTATTTAACTTGGATTTAAAATAAACTTTATTGCTTGGTATGGTCGATAGAAGGATACGATTCAACACGAGTTCGCATCCACGAACGACGTATGGAAAGTATGTTTACTACGTCACAAGCTGGGCACAGCAAAACATGAAAGATATTCAAATTTCACCGTACTGATAAAACAGGATATTTCATATTTGATGACATCATAGCACATTTATCAACATTTTAGTGACTCCGCATCATTATTCAATGTCCGTTACACTTGTTTAAAATTAAAGAAAAATGCTGCAAACGAGTTTGTCAAATATGCTGGAATTGTTAATCTACAATGCGACAATTATCGGCTGAAATTGCTGTCAAAGGATCAATTCAAATTCCTCATTTTCATGGTAGGGTTACACTCTCCAGAAGATGTGGACATATGTACACGTTTCCTGTCTATGATAGATAAAGATACAGAAATAACGGTACGAATTCTGACTACATAATGTCAACGACTAATAAATCTAAATCGAGATACAACAATGGTGCAACAAGAAAGCCCATCGGTTTCAAATAGCATCAAATCGGTAGAGAAATCCCCGACCGGAAATAGAAAGAAACATCCAACACCCCGTTGGTTATGTGGAGAGATGCACTATGCTCGTTTTTGCCCATTTAAGACACATATATAATCATTGTTCACGTCGGCGGATTTTGTGGCAAAAATAACAGCAACATTTACAGTGTGTGTTCTGAACAGCCAAAAGACAAACCCCACTGTAAAACGCCAAGGCGTTTCCAGAAAGCTAGATTTCATTCAACTTTTACTACTTTTACGTAAATTTTGAAGCTCGGAGAGAATATATATTTGTTGAAATAAACAAGCCAGTGAACTTTCAGTTCGAAACCGCTTCGGATATCACTTTAATTTTACGTCCATCATGAGAAATGTTGGAAAAAACAACGCTTAAAAAGACAACTTATGTTGCTTGTGGTGCATCGGGAAACAAGATACAACTAATTGGTGAGTGTTTCTTTTTAAAGAAAATAAATTTTAAGGGTGTATGCTATGTTTGATGCATCAACCCTGAATCTTTTTGGTTTGCATTTCATTGAAGAACTTGATCTTTTCAGTGTTTCTCTAAACTCAATTTTCAATTCTTTTAATATTAATGCTGAAACTCATTTTAAGAACATACTTAACGCAAAGTTCAGCAAGAAGGTCTTTGATGTTTTTCTAAGGTTAAAATGACTTTTAAACTGAAGGCAGACGCAAAGCCCGTTTTCAGATCAAAGCCTCTGATGCTATACAGAGCTTTAGCTATAGTAGGAAAAGAATTGGATCGCCTATAAGCAAGAATGGGTAATCGAACCTACAAATTATTCACCTGGGCAGCACCTATTGTCATTGGGAAGAAGGCTAATATTAAAGTACGCCTATGTGTGGAATTCAGCACAGGACTAAATGATAGACTGGAGACATTTCAGTATCGATTACTCGTAACCGAAGATCTGTTCTCAAAACTCAATGGTTGAACTTGTTTTGCAAAACTGGACTACAAATTGGAAATTGATGAAGATTCCAAAACTCTTCTCACTATTTAAACCCACAAGGTATTATTTCAATTTAACCGCATTCCATTTTGGGTGAAGTCAGCTCTAGCAATATTCCAACCAACTATGGATACAATGCTCACAGGATTGCCAGGAGTTTCCGCCTACATTGATGATATTATCGTTACAGGCGTATACCAAGAGGAACGTCTTCATCCTCTTACTTCCATGCTGGGTCGAATTCAACAATATGGATTTTACTTAAGACAAGACAAATGCAAATTCTTCCAAACTTCTGTGAAATACTTGTAATTCATATTTGATAAAAATGTTCGAAAACCAGATCCGGAAAATATTCATGCAGTAAAGTACATGGCAGCTCCTAAATATGTTGTAACATTAAGATAATTTCTGGGCCTTGTAAATCATTATGGTTCCTTCTTACCCGAAACGCACAAGTTACGGAAACCTCTGAATAATCTTTTACAAAAAGACACCAAATGGAACGGGTCAAGCACACCCAAAGAATCATTTGAGAAAATTAAACACTTCTTTATTCTGATCTATTGCTGATACGTTACAATCAATCATTACACTTTACTGTTGTGATAGATGTATCAGACTATGAAGTCGAAGTAGTAGTGTCATATATTTTTCACGAGTAAAGCAAATAAGCCATGGCACATGCATCAAAGTTGTTTACCCCTGCTGAATGAAAGTATAGCCAAATTGATAAAGAAGCCTTAGCAATTATCTATGCGGTAAAGAAAGTTTCACAAAATCCTATATAGCTATCATTTCAGTCTACTCACAGACCACAATTATAAATAATAAGCATTTTTGGGTCACTATTACACATGGACTTTGCAGGATCATTAAGTGGATAACATGACTTAATATTGGTTTACGCTTACAGCAAATGGCAAAAAGTCTTCCAGGTGAACCATACTATATCAAATGAAACTGTAAAGAAACTACATGGAATTTTCAGCGGATTTGGCGTTCCTCAAATTTTAGTTTCTGCATTTACCTGAGCAGAATTTTTTGACTTCTGTAAATAAAACAATATTTAGCATTTCAGATTTCCACCTTCTCATGCATAATCAAATGGACAAGCCGAACGCTTTGTCGATGCGTTAGAGAAAGCATTTTTGAAGTTAAAAGGGAGATGAGCTACTCGAGACACCATAGAAATATTTCTAAGTAGCTACAGAGCTAGCCAAATCCAAATTTCTCAAATGAAAAGTCTTCTGCTGAAGCACTGATGGACAGAAGAATACGTTTACCAATGGATGATATTCGTCCATCATCAAATAATATTCCCAAGAGAAACAGGACGATGGAAAACCAGTTCAATCGCTATCATGGAGCAAGGTCACGTAAATTCCTACTAAGACAACATGACTAAATGACTCAATGGTAAAGAGAAATAGACACAAGGTCACATAGTACGTCGTTCTGGTAATCTACGATGTGGCTGTACAATCAGCTATTTGAGTCAACATGCAAATCAACTGCGTTACTCATATCTGCCAAGGAGACAATCAAATAACAGAATCATTTTACTGGACACATTTGAATTATCTCAAAGTGTTCAAGCAACATGCAGTAAACAAAGCAAGTCCGAGAAGAAAAGTCCAACCTGAAGGACGCAACGAAGTTGAAAACCAAATTCAACTCTATAAATAGACCCACATACAACATCCTACAAGCATCATATTTTAAAGGGGGGGTTATAGTGATAAATGGGGGAATAACCCGAAATAAAGAAAGTACGAGTTGTCGCCCCTTACAGAGGATTTCCAGAGGGAACCGAGAATAAGATATCGGCTTCGCTTGGCATTTAATAATAATTTAAGTTTTCTGCTTTAAATAAATTGTCTGTAAAAATACAATGAGCTGGTGTACTTATTTGAATATTCAATGATTCTGACATCCCATTCTCCGAACACAATACCACTGATTCTATTTTTTTTTTGTTTGTTTGTTGAATGTCATTAATGATAATGATGCTTTTTGTTGGCATTCATTTCCCCAATATCTTTCTATTGGGAATTTTTCTATAAGAATATTCGGTATTTACAGGAGAAAGCACGTGCAGGTTGCCACGTTTCTAAGTGAAAGTTGTTATGTGGAAGGAACTGGGTTCGAACGTGGCATACCCTGGTTGCTAACCCGCATCGTTAAACTCTTAGCCTCTTTTACTTCCCAGTTTCTGTTGATGTTTGGCTAACAGGACTATAAATAAACGAAGAAAATCACAAAACACCTTTGTTATGTTATCTCTTTTTCAGTGGTTCAAATCTTGTATGAATCTCTTCTCCTTCTATGTACGTCATGTTGTAATTTGTACGTATAAAAATACTAAACTAGTGAACGCTCTAATTAATGTATATACAAGGTGGAACAATAAACTTGTCGCTCTAGAAAAGACACCATGATTTCATTACCGTTTGATAAAAACTCTTTGTCTTTTTGTAGCAGATCATCTACCAGTTGTGTACAAATCCCAAGAGCGACAAGAGCCTTCTGTCATGTTCAACGAGCCAGATCGGAGATGCGCCGCAGTACAACTCGTTCTCTCTATAGATCCAAGTTATGACAACAGTCCTATTGGCAGCGCCCTCAAAATGCATCACTGAATAGCCACGAATAACGGGGACGTGCCCTGTGTCATAAAAACCAAGTTTTCTGTAACGGTTATGGTCTTTGGTGAGGTTTTAAATGAAGGTCACATTATGTCACCTCACTTCTTCGAAGTCGGCTTGAAAGTCAACACCTAAGTGTACCTGGATATGCTGAAGAGTGTAGTCATCCCCTGGTGCAATCTGATGGCCGTTGACAAACCCTGGTTGTGGCAGCAGGAGTCGGCGCCGGCCCACAAGTCCAAAGAGGTTTAGTTTCAGTAGGAGTGTTACGACTTTGTACCCTTTTCTCATTGCCTCTCCTCTTCTTCCCACCTGAACCTTCCGGATTACTTCGTTTGGTCATACGCCGAGAACATCACGAACATAACCTCCCACAACACCAAAGTCAGCCTGATCACCGTCACCCGCCGAGTATTCACCGAGCTCCCATCGCGGCTTGTGTAAAAGGCATGCTCCCAGTCCCAGATACTATCGAGGCGGTGATTGATGTTGAAGGCGGCTACATTGAATAGATGTCAGCTCTACTAAATAATCAAGTAATCTGAACTGATTTTTTCAATAAAAGTTTTTAAATAAAGCTGTAGTGTTGTTTTAGTTGGGACAGCACTTTTATCTTTCCACTCTGCATATCACACACACACACACACACACACACATATATATATATATATATATATATATATATATATAACATTGGTATTTATTGAATGAACGGTGTCTACTAATAAACATGTCTGTCAATTTTTAGTCAACAAACTTGAAACTTGATATATAGGTGATTTGGATCTGTGGAATAAATCCGATTTAGATTTTAGCTAGAAAAAATAGCTACTAAGGGATCAACATTAAAGAATATGGACTTGTTGGCAAGCGTAAGTCGACTAAATATATATATTCTATGCATGTACAAATGTACATTTATACGTTGAACTACGTTACTTTTCAAAGTTTTGATATACATGTGGACTGAGCTCAGATCGTAACAAATCACCTTGGCGAGTTACATGTTAGTTTTAATTCTAGCTGATGACATTCAAGTCAACTTTTTTAAGCTTAAATTTCATGTTGTTACTTTAGGTAACATCATTTGGAGAAACGGCACCATTACTTGTAAAAGTGAATGTGAGTTATCTACGCTGAGGAGATCTTATTTCGGCTGCGAATACTATGTGCTTTTTAACATTTAGTCAAGATCTACTGGTAGGGAAAAGTATCATCGTCTTAACAAACCCATCTACAAAGAGCAAAGAGACCTTAGACACTCAATAATAGTATCTAGTAAACATTGAAGCTCTCCTTTATATATATATATATATATATATATATATATATATATATATATATATATATATATATATATGAGTGTGTATGTGTGTGTTTGTGTGTGTGTGTTTTGTGTGTGCATTTAAATGTGGTTGTGTCTAATTAAGTAAAGTTGGCGAAAGAGACCTTAGACACTCAATAATAGTATCTAGTAAGCATTGAAGCTCTCCTTTATATATATATATATATATATATATATATATATATATATATATGCGTGTGTATGTGTGTGTTTGTGTGTGTGTGTGTTTTGTGTGTGCATTTAAATGTGGTTGTGTCTAATTAAGTAAAGTTGGCGAAAGAGACCTTAGACACTCAATAATAGTATCTAGTAAACATTGAAGCTCTCCTTTATATATATATATATATATATATATATATATATATGCGTGTGTGTGTGTGTGTTTGTGTGTGTGTGTGTTTTGTGTGTGCATTTAAATGTGGTTGTGTCTAATTAAGTAAAGTTGGCGACCTTGTTATTCGTTTTAAATATTTACATGATTATGTGAGGAGAATTGAGATCATTCTCACCCATGATATCTACACGGGATTGAAACCGAAACTTCAACACGGAAAATTAGAACTAATAGAATGAAACTGTAAGAACGTTAAATAAGATTCTAGCAACTCCACTATTTTATCTGTTGTTGTTGTTGTTGTTGTTGTTGTTGTTGTTGTTGTTGTTGTTGTTATTATCATTATTATTATTATTATTATTGTTGTTGTTGTTGTTGTTGTTGTTGTATTTATCTTTTTGGAAATGCAACATTAATGTGGTTGTCGTTGATGTTATGCATGGTGCTGCGAATATGGATTATCTTCTCTTTTATAATCCAAGCTATAAAAGGCTGTACAATTACGCTTGTCAAGTCGACGAGGAGTAAGATTCTATATTGAATAAAAGATTACTAGACAGAATCTCTTGTCTTATTTTTATTACACATGGGAACCTTCTTGTTGGGGTAAACGGACGTGTTTTTCGTTCTTCAGTTTGCCATGAGATAGGGCGTACCTAACGACTTGCTGTTTTCTAGTTGCAAGGTTCTTACTTTCAAAGTCTCTTTTTCCAACCGTAGTTCATGATCATTTTCAACTAATCATTTGCTTCCTCCCCCATTTCATGTTAACATTACTCTTGTGAATAGATTATTTCCAGCACTTTGACGTTACAATATCTATAAAATAATAATAAAAACGTAGACAATTCTAATTACAATATTGTTTATCTTGTGGCGCGAAAGAAATGCTTTCTACAACGTATAGATTCACTCATTAGTAAATTTGAAATTAGATTAAGGAATAATAATTTCGCAATGATAAATGTTACATTCCCCAGTTGAGTTGAACAGATAAAAATATATTGAACTGGCTGACTCAGAAACTTGTTGAATTGCATTAAACAATAAAGAAAGTGTGTCATTTGTGCGTTATTTGAGCGTTTAAAATAAAAGAAAATAAATAACTTCCTCAGTTACATTTCAGAAAAAGAAAAGGGAAAAACAATAAAATAAAATGGAATAGAACAAAAGAGCGCCGATTATAAATGTCAGACGTCAGAATAACTCAACTAATATTTTTACATATTATCACATCCCGGGCATTGCCAAATTATCTGAGCCAGAATATTATTATTATTATTATTATTATTATTATTATTATTATTATTATGTTTTAACCATTATAGAACCGGTTTAGGCTCTATACACTAAACATTGTATCAGTGACTCATTTAGATTAGTTGATTACTTACACGAATTGCAACCCGGTGTTGAGAACAGCTTTATGTGTTCTTTCGACGTATCTAGTTTATTTACCAATGTCCCGCTACAAGAGACTATAGATATTTGTGCTGACCCCCTTTACAACAGCGATTCAACCCCCGCAACCTTTCCTATAGATATATTTATTGAACTCCTATTAATCTGTACTAAATCTGTAGAATTCAGCTTTGATAATATCATGTATAGTCAGATTGATGGGGTTCAGATGGGAAGTCCCCTGGGCCCGGCATTAGCCAACATTTTGTCTGCAGTATATCGAAACCATCGATATACTTTAGATACGTCGATGACACCATTGCAGCTTTTGCATCAGAAAACGAGGCATTAGCTTTCTTCGATAAACATAATTCCCTCCATAAATTATTAACATTTACTATGGTGGATGAGAATGACCGTTGCTTGCCCTTTCTTGATGTTTTAATTGAACGTGGTAAGAACTCTATTCTTGCGACTGTTTATAGTAAGCCGACATTTACCGGCCTCTACACAAATTAGCGTTCATTCGTCCTCACTTCAAGAAAAATAGGGCTCATTCAGACATTAGTGTATAGAGCCCTTAGAAGCTCTACTTCTAGTAAACTGATTGTGAATTAAAGAAGATTAAAGACATTTCTATTCACAATGGTTATCCGGAGAAATTGGTTGATAATATTATTTATAATAAAGTGAAAGCTCACAATTCTCCTACAATTTTTGGTCCCTCCAAGTGTCCTGTTTATTTAAAAATCCCTTGGATTGGTGACCATGGTCAATGTTTGGGTAGACTTGTTATCAAGTCTGTATTAAATTATTTCCCATCTGTTGTTCTTCGCTTGGTTTATCGTGTTAAGTCTGCATTTCCCTCAGTTGCGAAGGATGCTTTGCCCTACATCACAAATAGTAATGTGATTTATCAATTTAACTGTCAGTGTGCTGCTGTCTATATAGGTCGAACCCGTTTAAATTTACAGACAAGAATAAACCAACATGTTCCAGCAAGCATCAGACTAGGTAAGCCTCGTCACCCCTCGTTCACCTTGGAATCTGCTATTGGTAAGCACCTCGCTGAAAATCCAGCGTGTACCAATGCATATAAAATTGACTGGTTTAGAATTTTACACCGGGCTGACTCTTCGAATCATCTGAGGATTTTGGAGTCAGTCTCTATCCTCTCACGCAAGTCCTCTCTCTGTCGACAGAAGGAATTCGTAAAATCTTTGGACTTATTTGGGGATATATTTTAAATTTTAAGTTCCCCCACATATCCCATTTTGTACATATATTTTATACAATTGTACATATTCTACAACGTATAATTTACTCGTATTTTTTTACTCGTAATCCCATTTGCCCATTCGCCCTTCATTTAATTGATATATATATATATATATATATATATATATATATATATATATATATATATGTGTGTGTGTGTGTGTGTGTATATACATTTTTTTCATTTCATCCATTCGTTATAATTTTATAAGTAATCCCCACTTAAGTCTTCGTTCTTGCGTGACATTTGTTTTACACTTGATAGAAATTCAACGATTGACTCCTGATGAGTTTGTTGTTGAAAGGAGCCCCTGGAGTCTCCCCGATATATACATACATGGATATATGTATATATATATATATATATATACATAGACTCATTTAGATTATATAAACATCTCAAAATCCACTTGCATTACATATGCTCTCCTTCACCAAACAACGCGGAGTGAAATGTTCGATCATTTTGATAGGCTTTCATCTATTTGTTTCTTAGAGACATTTCTTTATTCACTGTGCTTAGAATTAAGAAAAATAAATCTGTCTATTTATTTATTTATTTATTTCCGAAATAATCTACTCTATTTCAACCTAACCCCTCCACTACCACCACTACACATACGAGATCAGCTGCATTTTAAGTTAATCTCGAAGTTTGTCAGATATTCATGTCTGTCTCGGGAGTGAAAATTCTCAAAATTCTTTAGATATAAGCACGTAAATATTTTTGGAACGAATAACAAGGTCGTTAACCTTAGTTAATGTGCAAACACACACATGCATATGTGTTTGTGTTTGTGTGTGTTTGCTCATTTATTTGTAAAGAGAGAAAGCACATGCACACACATGAGTAAAATGGAAATGTATGCCTCGGATTTTTATTCCGCCTGAATTGATCAGAGGAGATTGCAAATAACATCTTATTTAAAGACAGAGGGTTTGTTTTGCTTTTGGAATGATCCTCATATATATATATATATATATATATATATATATATATATATATATATATATTGAAATCAATTGCCTCTTGGTTATTATCCGGTTGAAATGGACACTAATGCGTTACAATATTTTAAAAAACTAAAAAGATACAACATTTTTTTTTCCAGAAATGGTAAAAATGATTCACGCGAACTCTTCCCAACATTATTGCAAGAAATGAACATAGCCCAAAATACAAATTTCCAGTTCCTTATAACGTCTTTCATTTTTATTTCGCTATTTTTGTGATCAAGAGCGGAAAAAACGCTTGAAATATAAAAAATAAAATATTAAATATAAAAAACATCGTTTTTATGCTTCAAGAAACCCTCATTATCTTGAAATTACTATTTTAGACGTACAGCTGGACATATTAACATGCATGCATATATATATATATATATATATATATATATATATATATATATATATATATATATATATATATATATATGGATAAAATACTAAAAGCTGACAATTTTATTTTTTCCGGTCTGAAGAAATCTGGCTTGTCAAAGCTATGATTGTAAAGTGTTATGAGGCGTAGCAATTCTGATAAATGTTTGAATTTTTATGTATACCAATATTTAGGCTACATATGTGCAGACATGTTTCGTCTTATACTTTTTCAAGTCAGTAACCTTGTCAATCGTAATTGATATTATGCTGCAAATTATTTTCATACTATCGCCATCTTCAAAAAGAGATGTAATTTTATATTTTTTTGGCAATGAGTTTAGTTTGGAACAAAAAAAAAATAACGATATATAGTTTTAAAAGGCAAATTCAAAGAAAAGTACTAGCGGGAACTAGCGGTTAAATAAACATTCGTTTTTATTCAACCTTGACGGTGGTCTTAATCTCGTATTGTATAGTAAACTACCAAGCGCAACACACAACGTAGAAATTGAACAACCTTCTGTTGTAGTCCAATAACCAAAGAATAGTTATCAGACAAAAATGATCAAATATATGTAAGTTGTAAGATTGTAATTTCAATCTCTCACGCGCCGTATACAGGTGTTTGAGACATTATTTGAGACATTGTGAAAGATATTCGCAAATATAAAGATTTTTCTCACCTGTTAAGAAGTTCTGTCGTAGGTAGTATTTTGTTGTTTCACTTGATTTATGTTTTTATATTTATATGGAGTGAGAGAACATGTTTTATCTAATATGTTCGTGTTACCGCTTTGAAACATTATACAAACCGTTAAAGTTCTTACTTTTGAAACATTATACAAACGTTAAAGTTTTTACTTATATTTAAAGGTAAGAAATACATGAAATTAACAAACAATATCCTTCGTCAGAGTTTGGAGTCCCGATAAGGTGAAGCACTGCAACACCTTTCCGGCAACCGCAGCAACTGTGCTGGCTCCGACCCTGTTGGTTTGCTTTTCCGTCTGACTTTGTTTGCAACACCGAGAGGGGGGATCCTGGTAACAGGACAAACCTCGGTTTCATTACCACTTGTGCAGTCCTGCATTTGGAGAGCCAATCCCACTTTCTGTACAATTGTACAGCAGATACATCAGATGCACCAGTGCAGCAGACTAGGTGCAGAATGCATTGGGAAATTAAAATAGATGGATCACTTCGGTGATTGACAGTGTTTATATAAACATTAAGAATTCATTTTCTCATAGCTAACGATTCAAACTGCCGATTGTAGACGATACAGGCGAGTTTTGATTAGTGTTTGAAGCACTAATTTGTTTAATTTCCAAAACAGTTTACCTGTGGATTACACACACACACACACACACACACACGCATATATATATATATATATATATATATATATATATATATATATATATATACATATATATATATATATATATATATATATATATATATATATATATATATATACGAGGGTCGTTCCAAAAGTGAAGCCGTCTATTTTATAAAATTTCTTAAGTCAAATTATTGAAGAGTTACAAAGACAGAATTGGTACCATTAAAACGAGCGACCTTTTGTGCTCCGGAATTTATTTTTCTACATAGTTACCACGATTCTCAGTGCACTTTCGCCAGGAATTCAATGGCGCTTTTCTGCTTCTGACGCGTGTCTGTGATAGGGGTTGCTTTCTTAGAGTCTCACACCGTCAATATTAGAAACCGAGAAATGAAACTTTCAGATCATGAATGCATAATTGCAGTCATAACAACGCAATTTGCAATCCCCCATTAATCTCTCCTGGCTAAATAAGAAATAGAAGGCACTATTTTGGAACGCCCCTCGCATGTATATATATATATATATATATATATATATATATATATATATATATATATATATATATATATATATACATATATAGTCTTTGAAGTTTTTAACATTTGAAACTATACAAAAAATTACTTTTTATCATTCGTTAAAAAACCATCTAGCCAGTAAGTCATTTAATCGCCTGCAATCACTGCATCAACTCTCTCGAATTTATATGCATATATATACATATATAGAGAGAAAGAGAGCAAGAGAGGGAGAAGAGAGAAATAATGAGAGAGAGAAGGAGAAAAGTAAGAGATGGTATAGAAAAATGAGAAGATAGATAGTGTTTAGACGACTCAAAATTGGCACTCAACTCTCCTTATTCAGCTATAAAATCGTATATTGAACCTATTCGAATTGACACTCTTCATTAACTTCCAATAGAATGATTTTATAGTTTCTACTTCCATAATTTGAGTTAAACTATTGGTCGTTACGCCAAATTCTTTCATCCAAAAAAAAACGCTATTATACTGTCTTGTCGATGACTTGTCAGATCTAAGATTCCAAAGTCTCATTCACACACACGCTTAATATAGACCTGTCTGCGAATCATCTGTCTGCCTCTAACTCATAGATGTGAAAGAATTGAAAGGGATGAAAACAGTGAAGGTGTTTGACCAAAAGGTGGCGGAAGTGAACACAGGAATGTACATGGAAAAATACTTAGTTCTGCCCGAAGAAAGATTCCTTTAAACTCACTTCCAAACGGATGTTTTAAAATTATCTGTCATGACCAGATTGCTTTTTGCATCATTATGGTAAGATTTCCCTCACCGTAGACCGAAAAGTTTTACTAGCAAAGATATACTTCTTCTCGGGAAATTCAAATACGCTCACAAGACGAGGTAATCGTTATTCAATCTCCTACACAATTTTAATGGTCTTCCTTGATCGCGCCGACATCATTGTCAAGGGAAAGAAAATCTCGAGGACAGAACAGCACATATTTTATCTCATGCCATTTGTGCTCGCCCAATACAAATCTATGATAGCCATCAGACACAGTGTCGAACACAGTCTTAAAATCTTGGGTAAGGATGTCGGAGTTATGTGTGTGATTCTATTTTCTCGAACAATATTTGTTAAATCATTTATCATAAAGGAGAAGTTGATAAATAGAGACAATCTCTTCGTATATTGCATAATTAGATACAGCATCTTATGTCTACATATTTTTACTCTTTGGCTGTTCTTCATAATCTATACCAGTGGTTTTCAAACTTTTTGGTGGAGCGGAACTCAATGGAAACGTTTCACTGGCTCATTGAACACCTGTGTAATAATTTAGTTTTCCTGTGCAAAAAAAAACAAAAAAAAAAACAGTATTTAAAAAATAAAATGAAGAAAAATTACTCACTTCAAAGTATTTTACATGTTTTTTGTACATGAAATGAAAACAAAGTTGTACAAATTGTAATATATTACATTTATTCTCATTAAAAACTCGCTGGGAAACTTGAGCGTGGTGTTCTTGCACAACGCTAAGATTCGGTCGTGTTTCTGACACACACACACACACACACACACACACACACACACACACACAAAGTTCATCCTCAAAGCTAATAGTTGCAAAACAAATTAATTTTTGGAAATGTATGGAGTTTAATCATGTAAAATTTAGACGATATTTTTTTAAATATACATATAATAATAAAATAGATTTTCAAAAATTGAATTTAAGAGTCTGTTTCTTTGTTTCTTGTTCAAATTTAGAAATTGCAAAACTCCTGGACTGTACTGGCGGAACCCTAAGATTCCGCGGAGAAAAGCACTTAATCTATAAAGCACTTGCAAAGCACTTATCTATATAAATAAAGGAGACTTGAACGCTTTGTAATGTCTATCACTATGAAACTGTTTCTCAGCTTTGATAAAATAATGTAAGCCATTCCTGCCATAAGAAACCGCTTCACCAAATAATATAACCTATTCTGGATGCTTAGTAACATAGGTGCTCTTAACAGCAACATTTGTTTGTGCAAAATTTCCGTTATTTCAGCGGTTCAGATGAATGTCTATATAAGGGAAATCTTGCCAATGACTATATAAAGTTAAGTAAATTAGTCTATGCATACATACATGCAGCTTCTGGAACTTCATGGAATGTGATAAAACATCATATTACGAATGGGTAATTTTCGATTCTTTTAAATGTGTAATCTGACAGTTTTTATGAGGTTGGAATTTCGTATTTTTGTATGTCTTTTCTACCACTGTCAAATAAATTTTAGGTTCGATTACAATCTTGAAACATTATAAATTGCCCTCCTGGCAAAAAAGAAATGGGGAAAATACTTTAGACAACTGTTCATCTTGCACTTCCCAGTAATTGCTTTTTTCTAATCGTTTCTGGGAAAGCAATTAAGATTAATAATAAACATCTTTCTTTTGTACTTACGCATAGACCCATACATGCATATATAACTTCTTTCAGTCTTGACAGACTATGGATACCCACTGTAAAGGTGCCTGTGTGTGGAATTGTTGTGGCAAGAGTTGCGTAATCTTCAATCACACAGTTCCTACGTCGACATTGTTAAATATCTACGGCAAGTAGAGGTTCGGGACGTCTGGAAACACTGCTGAGATAAGCGGAGAGCATATATCGCGTCTAGAATTCCCAAAAGGTCATAGATCTGGTAGTAGCCAGGTTCAATGTTGCTTAACTTCGGTGATCTGAGGAGAACCGATGTGTCAACGTGATTATGCCGTATAATACATACATATAAACATACACACACACATATATATACGCATATATATATACCATTAGTTATCATTCCATCTTTGTTTTTTTACTCATACGTGCACACATACAACATGCACATAAACATACACACACACACGCATATATATATATATATATATAAATATATATATATTTATATTTATTTATATATATATATATATATATACCATTAATTATCGTTTGAAATTCAAAAATAGCCAATTAACACTCATAATTTTCCCTTTTGATGTTTTAGACAGCTAACTTAAGTTTCATTATATTGCGTGTTGCACGTGTTTCGTTAGATAACGAAATATCACTAAACAACTCTTCAGGCACAAATAAATATTCCTCAAAAACCGCTACTGCGGACACTAGCGGTCGAAATGAAATAATCTGGCTTTCACTGGCGATTAGTGATAGTTTGGGGTGATAAAATGTAGGTACTTATGAATTTAAAAAAAAGCAATTAAGGGAATGCGCATAACGCTATGAATTAATAAAAGCACGAAAAAATGTCCACTAGAACAATAATGGAAAGTAAAAACAGAAGTTTTATAGGTTAGGAATTCTCACTGTATATCGGCTTTTTAGAGTGATCGAAATCAGTGGTAGGGGTCATAGCTGTTTCCGTTTCCTCTTCTTTTACACTTTTCCACCAATAGTATTAAAGTAAATTCAAGTTTGATGTCGTCTTTTTTAACGTGTAAGACAAAACAATTACAACTCTTTTCGCTTCACTTATTTGAGTACTGTCATATTAAAAACGGCGTTTGGAATAGACATCCCAAACTCCCCATGTAAAGAACAGCTTTTGGAGTAGACAACCTCCTTTTTATTGTGGAGGGCGGTGTAGAAAACAAATTCCCTCAAATTTAACCGTGGTAATTGGTGTCAGCAAATGCAAAAGAAATGTGGAGAGGCAGTGTCGATAGGAGAGAAGAAGATTTGTTTACTGCGCGTGCGTACAAACCTGGCAGCCAGTGAATAGTAGTGCATAATACAGATATTTATATCTGTATAAGTATTTGTTTCCGCAAAATTTGAATGAGATTTTCCTAATCAACATAGTCGAAAACTCGTAAAAGTAGTTATTCTAAAGAAAATTGCGAAGTTGGACCTAATATATAAATTTGCCCCCACCAAAAAAATGCACAATGTTGGGAATCAGTTCGGAAAATAAATTTAAATAAAGTACTTCACCGAATACAATTCCCTATGAACTTAGATTTACATTAAAAATATAGCGCAGGTAATCGGTGTAAAAAACGGTTATTGTGAATAAGACCAGACCCTAACATTCAAACACGCGTGCAGGACTGTCACTTGAGGTATGGAAGATAAAAATAGGAAATATCTAAACAACTTGACAAAATATATAAGATAATAACTTAAAAATGCATAGGTATTCGTAAAGATATGCGATAAAAAAACGTAGAAATAAATTGTTAAAAAAAGGTTACGAAATTTTATATATTTCTATATGGGGGGATACCAATAGTTTAACAGCTTTAAAATGGGAAGAATATATACAGCGAGATACAAAGCGAGAGAGAGAGAGAGAAAGAGAGAGTTGAGCAGAATACAGCGAGACAATCCAGTAGATAGTGCAGGTAAAGTAAAGTTTAATGAATTACGTTATAAAAAGAAAACTCATAGGGCAAAAGTAGGTATTACACTATTACACTATGTTTGAATGGTACATTATCGTTTGTTTAGCATGCTAAACCTGTTATTCCAGTAGATAGAAACGGTCATAGCTCATCCAATCAGGATCGGAATTGATCGGGGGAGATTTTATTATTTTTTTATGGAAAAGGGAAAAATTATGTTATGTCAATGAGTTTACGATCCAGTTACGACGAGTGAAACCCTTTATCCGTTCAAAGTGCAGACTACCTTCCGGTGATTACTGGGAGCGGTAAGAGGACGTGTTATTAAGAGAGGAAAATAGGAACTACTTCCTCGAAAGATGGTTGCGATAGTTATGATGTTGTCTTCTAGGATGGAATGTAGGAGTTTATTATAACGACGCCGCGTGTCTATGTGGCGTTCTAAAGTTACATAAGATAATGACTAATAGTCTAGACATAATGAATTAGGGATGTGGCATCTGTTGTTGCAAACCTACAGTACTTTTGTCCAAAGGGGAATTTCTACAATCAAAATATTATATAGATGTCGATATTTGTTCAACCGAAAACAAAAGTCTGAAGATTTTATTTCGGCTATTTATGAGAGTGGAAAGGATCAGGATAAAAAGAGGGATTAATAATTATTTCTTAAAAATGTATAGTCTGATTAAAGTGAAAGATCCAATGGAAATAAAATTTTCAAGAGACGCCATCGTTTAATTCCAAGCTTCCCTTTAATAGTTCTTTGAGGTTCACAGTAACGCGGCCATTCCTCGGTTTGCGGTAGGCATGGTTCTTTGGGGTGTCTGCAACATATATATATATATATATAAGCGTATTTGCCATTTCTCTAGTGCTACTATCTCCAAAATGCGTTAATTCGGGTGAGTGGCGTTGCATTATATGGCGTTTGGACTCAGAATATTTTTTTCAATAATTTCTCCCCATGTGGTTTACTTTGCGCGCCAACTCTATTTAAAATGACTTGCCCTTCTTTCTCTATTAACTTTTATGAAGAATGAATGGATGTGTGGAGGGTAAGGAGATAAAGACATATGTTATGTAACAACAGGGTGGAGGGCTGTTTGCTTTTTTCTGCTAGAAACTCAACGCGTGGGCGTTTGTGAATCATCGTTACTTTTCACTGATCGAATGAAAATATAATCAAGGAAGGGGGGTTGTAATCACGCATTTTAACTGATTTTCGTACTAGTATCAACACTTAATCGCGTTCGCGATTAATATATATATATATATATATATATATATATATATATATATATATATATATATATATATATATATATACTAGTATCGGTGCCCGGCGTTGCCCGGATGTTTGGAGGTATGTGTTGAGCAAAAATAAAGTGATAGTAGGAAGGCAGACTCGAACCCGTACCGCAAAGGAGGAAAAGAACGGGAAAAAACGTGACGTCTTTGCTGTTACGGCCACCGCCAAACCGAAGCTGGCGTAGGTTTAAATTAAGGCTAGACAATCGATAAGAGGGATGACTTTCGAAAATATTGGCGAAAAAAAACGACCCCTCCCAGTAGAAAAGTGTCCAGTTTAGGGTGAAGAAATTAATGTTTTTAGCCAATTTTTCGATATTTATTGTCTGAAGGGTCGAACTTCAAAATGATACTGAAAAATCCGTAGCTTCTGTCAACAGTTTTAGGTAGACATTCAAGCATACATACATACATACATACATACATACATACATACATACATACATACATACATTTATATATTGGTAATAAGTTATATATAAGGTTCCACAGACCGGAAATTACTTATGTTTAAATTAGGACTAGACAATCGAAAGGAGAGGATGAATTTCATAAATATCGGCGAACAAAAGCGATCCCCTGTAGAAAGTGCCCACTTGAAGTTTAAGATATAAATGTTTTTAGCCAATTTTTCGATATTTGTCGACTGAAAGGTCGAACTTTAAAACGATACTGATCTTGGTAAAATCCGTCGCCTCTATCGAAAGTTTTAGGCAGACAGGCAAACATGCATACATACATACATACATTTATATATTGGTAACTAAAAATTTTCGACCCAAACCGATTAAAAAGCTTGCCCTATCTCTGAATATCCTTTATGTAAAATTTCAAATGTGTAGACCAGAAATTGTCTGAATAATTTGGTAGAGATTGCAGAGGTCAATTTTGTTTTACCTTTGACCACTATTATGACCCCTTAACATTTATTGTTTTGGGTTCAAATCACGGTATTAAGTTAGATCCATGTCCAAGGAACCTATACCTAAAATTTTAAGTGTTTAGACCCAGAGTTGGCGGAGGAGTTTGGTAGAGTTCTCAAAGGTCAAATCGTTGAACTTTGACCCCTTAACAGCCAAATTTCTGACCGAAAAACGATTACAAAGATTTTCCTAAATCTCAATAGCCTGTATATCAAATTTCGAGTCTGTAGACTGAAAATTAATAGAGTTATTGCGAAGGAAAATATACACAGACAGACAGACAGACATACAGACACGTTCACTTATATATATATATATATATATATATATATATATATATATATATAAGTGAGAATGTGTGTGAAGACACTTCTCAACTTTTCAACACACACATACACACACGCACACACGCACACAGACACTTTCACTTTTATAGATATATGGATACTAGCATTGGGTGCCCGGCGTTGCCCGGGTGTTTGGAGGTGTATGTTGAGTAAAAAAAAGAAACGGTCAATTTTTCTTTTTAATTTGACTCCTATTATGACCCCTTTACATTTATTCTTTTGGGCTTAAATAAAGTTAATAAGTTAGATCCATGTCCAACGAACCTATATCTAAAATTTCAAGTGTTTAGACCGAAAATTGTCGGAGGAGTTTGGTAGAGTTCTCAAAGGTCAAATTGTTGAACTTTGACCCTTTAACAACCTAATTTCTGACCGAAAACCGGTCACATAGATTTTCCCAAATCTCAGTACCCTGTATATCAAATTTCGAGTCTGTAGACTAAAAATTGACAGAGTTATTGCGTAGAGAAATGTATACAGACACACAGACACACACACAGATACGTTCACTTTTGTAGATATATAGATATTATAAATTATTATGTTAATACCTATAGATACTAGTGTCTCTACCGCTCTCCCTTGACCCAGGATTGCACCATAATAAACAAAGTCTCTGACACCATAGACACAGCACTCTCCCTCAACACTAGCGCACAACTACATGTATTTGGTGACTTTAATGCCCACCACAAAAACTGGCTTGGATTCTCACAGATACAGCGGGCAGCACAACACATAGCTTCGCTATATCTCACTCCCTATCACAAATGGTTACGTTTCCAACCCGTTTCCCTGACCAGCAAGAACAACACGCATCACTTCTAGATCTGTTTCGGACCACAGTTCCCGATGAGTGTATAACAAATACTGACAGCCCACTCGGGAACCCTGATCCTGCAGTGATAATGGTCGAAATCGCCCTAAATTCTAGACCCAAAACTGAAGACCCAGTGCTCAAAACAACGAGATATTATAAGGCTGACTGGAAAGCCATCAGAGATCTTATAACAGATGCCCATGGTGAAATATTTTTTCTCTTCCCTCTGAACAGTGCGCAAATGAGACCACTGAATGGTTCAAAACGGCATTTGAAGCACATGTTCCCATGCGGAAATTTTATAGCAAGCCCCACTCTCCCCAATGGTTTACTTCTACTTGCGCAACTGCCATGCATACCGCAGATTTAACCGACATAAGTCCAGTTCAAACAGACAGAAGTATATAGAAGCTAGAAGTAACGTTAAGAAAGAAATAGCGACAGCTAAGAGAGAATTTACTGAAACCACTAAAAAACGCATCGAAGCACAAAAATTAGGAACTCGTGACTTCTGGAAAATCTACAACAGTGTAGTAAATAATGGGCAATCAACAATTCCTCCACTGATCAACAATCACGAGGTTGTTTGCTCAGCGACCGAGAAGGCTAATATGCTTGCCAGTCGCTTTGCCTCAAACTCCACACTGGACTCTCCAACCACCCCTACCTGACTTTCGTTTGCGGACAGATGCCACGCTAGACGATCTAAAAATCGCCCCTGCTCAGGTGCATGCTATCACAAAAAACCTTGACTTTTCACAAGCCTGCGGACCCGATCTCATCCCAGCTGTGCTATTAAAAATTGCTCAGCCGAAGTAGCTCCAGTTCTCTCCAAACTCTACAAGAAATGCCTTAATGAATCTTGCTTACCGGGATACGGCATAAAGGTCTCCTCAGGAAAATTAGATCATACGGTATCACTGGTAGAATACTTAACATAATTAAATCCTTCTTAGGTAAGAGAAAAATCCAGGTTGTCCTCGACGGTCGTACATCTAAACAATATGATATAAATGCGGGAATTCCTCAAGGGTCTATTCTTGGACCTCTATTGTTCCTAATATTCATTAATAACCTCCCTGACAAAATTGCCTCTGAGATGGATATATATGTTTATGACACCACACTCTATAACAGGCATGACAGGAAAACAAATGAACACATATCTAAAGAAATGGCAAAACACTATAGGATGACCTCCAATCTGTAGTGGAATGGGGACAAAAATGGATGGTTACATTCAATGCTGCCAAGACTAAACTGGTTTCCTTCAATAATTACAAGAAACTTTCTCTGCCACCAATAGCAATGGCCAGTGACTCTTTATCTGAGAATACATCTTTCAAACTGCTTGGTCTAACGTTCACAGGAAACATGAGTTGGAACAATTACATTGAAAGCATTGGCAAGGCCGCTGCGAAGAAGGTAGGCTCTCTCTACCGTGCTAGAAAACTACTAACACCCGAAAGTATCCTGTACCTCTATAAGGCCACCATTCGCCCATGTATGGAATATTGCTGTCACATTTGGGCTGGTGCATCTACTACTAGTCTCTCATTCCTAGACAAGGTTCAAAAGAGAGTCGCCAATCTGATAGGCCCTGAACTGGTATCTAAGCTTCAGCCTCTGTCCAATCGACGAAATGTTGCATCCCTCGGCCTGTTCTACAAGTATTTTAATGGTGTATGCTCTGGCAAACTGCAGACACTTGTGCCCCCACAACGTAGACACCCTAGACAAACCCGACAGTAGAGATCCCTAGATGTAAAAGATCTTTCTACTCCAGTAGTTTCTTCCCCAGAACCGCTAGACTCTGGAATTCCATTCCAGGTCCCTGCTTCCCTAATTGTACAGACATGCAGATGTTCAAGTGTAACGTGAACTGACATCTTGCTGCCCAAATCCCAACGTAGTACCCCAGTAGTTGCTGCCCCTGAGAGTATCCCCCTACACCAAAGTGGCAATGTGCCTTGTTTAGGGTGAAAATGTACTAAAAAAAAATTTTTGTAATGCTTAAGCATGCATTCATCAGTGGTAGGAGATGGCGATCAGCGCTGCTGGAAGGATTCAAACTCCACCACGAAGCCCCCTTTGACTTCCTTAGCAAGGAACATTCCCCAAGGCCATCGTCCATTTGGGGAAAATTTTAACATTAATGAAGCTTAACGTTTAATACAGATGATCTAAGCTCAAATAAGGATCAAGTAACCAGAATTTACAATCTCGCACACAATGCCATGTGACCGACTTTTTTTCAATTTTCACGATAATGCTCAACTGTAAGAATTTTTTTGTTTCTTAACGAAGTGACTATAATTATAAATTATATAATTATATAATAATTATAATTATAAATAGTTATAAATTATTTTAACATCTACAAAATTTTTGCGTTTCATGCTTTTGCAATCATTAGTGCAGGAAATAACGACTAACGCTATATATATATACATGTTTTCCGCATATATATATAGAGAGAAAGAGAGACAGAGAGACAGAGAGACAGGCAGATGGACAAAAAATGAGATAAGTAGAGGGATAGAGAGATGGGAAGTGAGAGACAGGGAGAAGAGGAGATAAAGAAGAAACTGTTTTCGTTCAAATGAGAAAAAGTGTATATTTAAAAAGTGAGTTTGACATTGTTTAAAGGTTTATTATTATTATTATTATTATTATTATTATTATTATTATTATTATTATTATTATTTAATTCTTGTTTAAAACCCCCGTATTTGATGTTTAGGTATGATGATTGAAAGCAACAGGTGTTTTTGGCAAGCTTACCATCTTCAGGCATTGTAGATTTGAGAATACTCAATTTATTCATTTATTGAAAGTCAAGTGCGCGTATTTGTCAATCTCGTATGCGTGTGTATTGATTTTCTGCTTTTTGCACGTCTCTTGTGTGATTAAATATGTAGGACAAAGCTTGAGGGTAGCAAAGGTTGATTAACTCGGTTTCAGTAATACATGTGCGTACGTGTGCGCGAGAGTGCGCGTTAGAAAGAGAGTATTATGTTTTATAGAGAGTGCGGATCCAGATCCAACAGAATGTAGTTGTAAATTTAAAAGAGCATTACACAAAGATATTAAAAACAAAATCAATAGAAAAAGACGTGCAGAAAAATCGATTTGGCACCTAAATATTGAGGATTCTTCCATTGAAAATATACGTCACAGGGAAAGCGTAGTATATATATATATATATATATATATATATATATATATATATATATATATATGTATATATATATATATACATATTGATATGTAGTTTGCTTGAAGCATTGTGTGGAATAGGTATGTAGTAGAGAAGAGATATAGACATATATGTATATACTTATTGATTTGTAAATCGCCACTTGTTTTCGTCCTCTTCCAACAACACCGACTATATCTCATTCCTCGCATTGTGATAGCCTTCTAATTATCTACTACATATATATATATATATATATAGAGAGAGAGAGAGAGAGAAAGAAAGAAAGAGAGAGAGGGGGAAGAGAAGAAGAGAGAATCCTCGTAACTGAGAAGGAACAGCAGAGTGCGCCCGTTACATGAGCCATGTAAGTTGTCCAAACTAGTGTATGATACCTTTTGAAAAATGATAAATAACCAACTGAGAAAACTTGATATTTGAAAATTGGAGAATTATTATGCTACACTAAATATATAGAGATAGTGAGAAATAAAAAGGAACAAACCGGGTCATGTGTTCATCAACGTTTCGTCTTTATTTCGAGACTTCCTCTGGAAATAAAGATGAAACATTGATGAACACATAACTAGGTTTGTTCCTTTTTATTTCTCTATTTTGTCGGAATAGTATTTTCATTATTCTCATCATATATATATATATATATATATATATGTATGTATATATATGTGTGTGTGTGTTTGTGTGTGTGTTCGTATATATATATATATATATATATATATATATATATATATATATATATATATATATATATATATATATATATATATATATTAAAAAGTTTGACTCATGTCCAGGTAATCTACATCTAAAATTTCAAGTGTTTAGACTCAAAATTAGCGGAGGAGTTTAATAGAGTTTTCAAAGGTCAAATCATTGAACTTTCACACCTGGACAACCAAAAAAAAAAAAAAAAGATTTTCGCAAATCTCAATATCCCTTATGTAAAATCTCGAGTCTGTAGACTGAAAATTGACAGAGTAGTTTTGTAGGGAAATGTACACACACACAGTGAATTTCACTTTTATAGATATATAGATAACATAAAATTGAAATTATCTGTCTGTGTGTATGTGTGTGCGTTTGTGTATGTACATTTTCTTACCAACCAATTGTCGGTCTACAGACTCGAGATTTGACATAAGCGGTAATGAGATTTGGAAAAATCTTTTTCGTCGGTTTTCGGCCAGAATTTGGCTGTGAATTAATCAAAGTTCAACGATTTGACCTTTGAAAATTCTACCAAATAAATGTTAAGAAGTTAAAATTTGGGTCAAAGTTTAAAGAAATTGTACCTCTGCAGTCTCTACCAAATTACTTGGCCAATTCCTGGTCTAAACATTTAAAATTTTACATATCGTGTATTCAGAGATAAGGCAAGCTTTTTAATTGGTTTGGATCGAAAATTTGAGCTGCCAAGGGGTCAAAGTCTAAATGATTTGACCTTTGCGGTATCTAGCAAACTACGCAGCTAATTTTGGGTCCAAACAATTGAAATTTTACATAACATGTATTCAGACATGCGGAAAACATTTTAATCAGTTTGCAGGCGAAAATTTGACTGTCAAGCGGTCAAAGTTGAAAGAGTTGACCTTTGCATATTCTACTAAACTCCTCCGCCAATTTTAGGTCCAATTTTAAACACTTGAACTTTTAGATGTAGACATGAGTCACACATTTTATTTTGATTTGAGACCAAAACAATAAACAGGTCAAAATTAGGTCACTTGAAATTTTACATAAAGAGTTATATCACATAGGGCCCGAGCAAAGCCGGGCTAAACTGCTAGTTTATATATATATATATATATATATATATATATATATATATATATATATATATATATATAAGTAAAAATGTGTGTGTGTATTTCTCTACCAAATAACTCTGTCAATATTCGGTTAAATCTCGAGTTTCTAGTCGGTATAGAGACTCGAGATTTTACATAAGGAGTGTTCAGATTTGGGAAAATCTTTTGAATTGGTGGTCGACTAGACATTTGGCTGTCAAGGTGACAAATTTCAACGATTTTACGTTTGAAAACTCTACCAAACTCTTCCGCCAATTTTGGATCTAAAAACCCTTGAAATTTTCTATGTGGGTTACTTCGACAGGGATCGAGCGTTTTAATTTAATTTGAGCCCAAAAACAATAAATGTCAAGGGTTCAAAATTGAAGTCAAAGTAGAAAAACAATTACTCAGCCAATGTTTGGTCTAAACATTTCAATTTTTGCATGAAGTGTATTCAGAGATAAGGCAAGCTTTTTTATCGGTTTATTCCGAAAATTTGAGCTGCCAAGGGGTGAAACTTCAAAAGATTTTACCTTTGCTGTATCTAGCAAACTACTAAGCAAATGTTGGGTCTAAACATTTGAAATTTATACATAGCGGGTATTCAGACATGCGGCAAGAAATTTAATTAGTTTGGAGGCGAAAATTCGTCTGAAAAAAGGTCAAAGTTGAGAGAGTTCACTTTTGCAGATTCTAACAAATTCCTCCGCCAATTTTGGGTTTAAACCCTTGAAATCTTTAGATGTAGGTAACTTGGACATGTGTAAAACTTTTTATTTTGATTTGAGACCCAAACGATAAATGTTAAGGGGTTAAAATTGGAGTTCAAACTTTTAAAAAATACCTTTGCGGTTTCTAGAAAATTACTCAGACAACATTTGAAACCTTACATAAAGTGTATTCATACGTAGGGCAAGTTATGAAGAGTACATACGGCTAAACCTATATATATATATATATATATATATATATATATATATATATATATATATATATATATATATATATATATATATATATATATATATATACTGAAACCCAGTCTGTAATTCCCCCTTGAAAGATTTTCACAAAAATCACTCTAGCAACAATTTCATCCACTCTCTATGTGTATCTAAACTTAAACGCAGATTCCATGAACAACGCTTCTTTCCCAGAACTGTCCGTCTGTGGAACACTGTTCCACTGGTCTACTTCCTGGTTGAATACAACATGGTAGCTTTCAAATCTATTGTAAAAACACGTTCTTGTTGATCCGCCCCCATAAATAATGGAATTCTACTTAATTTACACCATTAACAGTTACTACACTACCATCTTTCATGCATTAACCGTTATCCTCGAGTGGCATTCGGGCCAAGTGGTGACTCCCAAGTAAAAACAAAGATGTACGGGATATCTTCTTCACAACTGCTGCTTTTCGTCGCTATGCATGTTGTCGTGACCGTCTCGTCTGTTCAACAAGACGAATAAAACGTCTCATGCATGAAAACACAGGAAGATTTTGTTGAGGTATCTAAGAAAGAAACCACTTATGGAGAGAGAGACTAATATATCTTAATTATTATTTAGTTTTTAGTTTACTAGCTTTCTCTTAAAAGATGGTCGACGCAACGGACAAACTCTTGAGGTCAGCTTAAAGTGTCACATCTCTATCGCTACCTGAGAGAGGCTGACTAGCAAACCTTTGTTTATCTCACTCGAAACGTTACGTCATCTCATATTATGATCATTCGAGTATGATTTTTCTTAAAAGTTTGACCTGTGCCCTCCGCCTCAAATCACACCACCCGTCTGTGGATACAATTCTATTTTGAGCTAGGTCATTCTGACATGTACTAATGCGTCTCTTATCAGAATTCAGACTAGCTAACTTAATTGCTACTTACGTAGGGTCCCCTCATATGTAAGTAGAAAATGAGAGGAGGATAAATGTGTGCAAGGATCTTGTTAGGTTGAAATGGTCTATAACTGTAAGATAGCTTGATAACTATTCATGAGTACAACATTTTTCATTACTATAGGCTTTAGAGTAATAGTATGAATTTAGAAAAAAAAAACGGGCCACTTATATTATTGTATATTAGTTGCAACCAATAGAAGGAAATACTGCTTGAGAAATTAATTTCTACTGCAGGGAAAGGACGGTTTATAAATTGGTTGAATGAAAACAAGTTAGTTTATTCAATCGTGTTCTTCCTTTTTGTCTCTTATCTGTAGCTATTTCAATGTTTATAAAGTAAACTGACAAGTCAAAGGAACAGATGGTGAAAAACAGAATCTTTAATGTGCAATTACATTTACGGTGAAGTCGACACATGAAATGCATAGCTGATTGTTTATCTGAACGTTTTTTTTCTTTCCCGCTCGTCACAAAATGCGTTCCCTGACTTTTCCCCGCCTTTCTAACGCGTCTTCATTCGTGTTTCACTTCTACTGACTTATTCATGTTCTGGTTTATCGGCCTAGTCGTATCATGCCTGATCTGTAACCTTCTTCTCTCTTAATCGCCTTTACTTATCCCCTGTTCATCACGTTATAAAAATCTCTAACATTTATTCAAACTGTTTTAAAATACAAGTCATCATCATATCATATGAATCCGAAGATTCTATTATTGGCATTCGTTTCACCGATACTTTTTCTAGTCAGAATTCTTTTTAGAAATACATCGGATGCTTACGGGAAAGACCGCGCGGAGGTTGTCAGTGTTTCCTAATTGAAAGTGAGTTTTTGTGGAACGAACTGAATTCGAACTTGAGGCACCCAGGTTGTCAATCCGTGTCATTAACCACTGAACCACGGTTATCTTCCAAAATACAAAGTAAATGTATATTATTTTTATAATAAAAACTTTCATCGAGAGAATAACTGCTAACTATTTAAATTACGCGTATATATAGGAGAGCCGTTTAAAAGTAAGACCTATTTTTTTTCACTCAAAAACTAAAATTTGGAAGAATTACGAAGACGGGAGTATTACCATAAAAATAAGCGAGTTTTTATGCTTTGAAATTTATTTTTCTACATAGTCTCCACCATTATCAATGCACTTTTCCTAGCTTCTTTATGACGCCTTGGTCGTAAAAGTCTGGAGCACGCCTTGTCACTCAAATCTCTGTGGCCACTCTGAAATCGACGAACCCATCTCTTAGCTGTGCTGACATCAACTGCATTGGCTGCGTAAACGTTCGACAGTCGTTAGTGAATGTTGACCTGTTCAATGTTTTCTATATAGTGGAATTCATTCAGGTATATCTGCTTCTGACGCACGTCCATGGCAGGAGTTACTTTCTTAGAATCTAACATCTTTACTACCTTCAACAACAACAAGGAAATTAAACCTTCAGATCGTAAACTCATAAACGTTCAGTCATTATAAGGCCGTAAATGACAAAGTTCTCTCTAATTATCTCTCCTCTGATCTTGAGCACGTGGTACAATGGGGGAAGAGGTGGCTGGATAAGTGGTGACCCCCATGTAAAAAAAAAAACTTCAATTTACAATCCCCTCTGATCCATTAGGACAGAATAAAAATTTGGAGGCATTACTTTTGGAACGTCCCTCGTATACTTATTATGCGGGTAATCACTTTTAGTCACCGGTTCTACTTAGAGCACTGAAGTTAAGCAACGTAGAACTTGGTCTTACCAAATAAGTAACCATTTGTGATTCTTTTGCACTATATGTCATCTCCTCTGACGAGGATATACAGATAGCTGGGGACCGTGGGTGAATTTTATATTCGCTATAAATTTCTTTTTTCGATGAAAGCCGGATGCCCTCACACAGTGAATACCACACCCATATCAAATATCACCGCGTGTATAAATGGTTTATGATGAGAATAATGGAAATAGTATTGCGACAAGATAGAGAAATAAAAAAAAAAGTAATAAACCAAATTCTGTGTTCATTAACGTTTCGTCTATATTGTAAGACTTTTTCATCCAGAAAATAATATATATAATAAAGACGAAACGTTGATGAAACATAACTTGGTTTGTTCTTTTTATATGTGTTTTATGTCCCTGCATTTTGGGGGATGAGGATTGATAATTTGGATTATTTAGATTACTTGAACTACTGTTCTCATCTTGAGTGTTTTTCCGGCAGAATTCGACAGGAAAATGCTCGAATTCCACAAGATACACCTGACGAATATCGATTACATCGGCAGAAATTTTGCGAAGATACCAATCAAGATCAGAACAGTGACCTAAATAATTGTAACCTTACACCTTTTAACATTGTAGACTCCATCGCAGAAAAACAGAGGAAAGAAATTCAACTCGCTGTTTACGTTTTTTAACAAAAGATATTTATTCCTGCTTCTTCGGCAACGTCTCTGCTGTGACGTCACCCACGTGTCTCAAACACGTGATTTTCCGACTCCCGCTTCTTCGTCCACGTATGGCCTTTTTTTCCTCTGCTGTCACATCACATCGCGCAGCCAGCTTGGTTATTTGCATTTGTTAGCTGCCATACACTGCTGTTGCTGCTAACAGCGCTAGCGGCTCTGTTAGATAATCCAAATAATTTCATTCTTTTGTTCTTAACTTTGTTATCCCATATTTTGCGTCTCTGTGGTAGTCATATATGAATGAATCATAGTGACCCCCAAATTCAATTACGATTCTGCAGAATAAATGAGGCATGCTCTCACCTCAGAGAGTTCGGTCGTCTCTGGATGCTCCCTTGTAACGAAGTCACGGAGATGTATGCAAATGACAGCTTAGTATGAAAATGATCATGCCGTGGCGCGAGTTGACGTCATAGCGAAGGAAGAAAAGGAAAAGAAGAGCGAAAAGAAATTTGAGACAAGGTGGCGAGCGATTTGGAAGCACATGTTTGTGCGAGAGGAATTTTTAAAACAAGATGACAACCGAACTTTTAACAAAAAAATGTTTGGACGGCCGTACTTCGTGGGGCAAGCTGCAGACATAGCAGTTTAATATAGCTTCGGATGGAGAAATAGGTAATCGACCCGAGAGAAATGCAGGGATGCGCCCAGGTTGTCGCTAGCTAGAAAGTTACGTGACCGTGGGTTGGAAAGTGCCGTTAATACATGCTATTTCTTAAAACTGAAAGTAAGCCGAGTCAAATTTCTTTCTTAAGTTTCTTTGGGAAACGTTCATACACAGCGGCAGGTCCGTGATAACACGTAACATCCTTGCATAGGTATACTCTTTAATACTGATACACAGAAGAGCCTAGCAACTGTTTAGAATTGCTGTACTGTTGGTGCATTTACTACATCTTGCAGTCTATTCCAAGGTCCAGGAAACTTGATTAAGAAAGCATCCATCCTCTGGATCATATGAAATCAGCAGTAATCAGCAAGATTTTAGGGGAAAATGAGATCACCATGTTAGCATCAGTGTTCTGTCGCTTCACGAAGGAGAAGAGAATGCAAAAAACAAGCCACGCATGCATGGTCCCTCTCTGGTGCTGCATGTGAGATAATACTACAAAGAAATAGTGAGGAAATAATGAACGTGAGAAGTGTTAAGGGTCAACGTTGCCTTCACATTTTCGCCAAGTTTCAGAAAAATCTAATACACGGGGCAAAAGTTATGAGGTAAAATGTATCATTTTTTGCAATTTTGGAGCATTTATGACCCCTTTTGAGCTTCTGGGAATGCTGAATTTCACTGAAAATGGACAAACGATGCAGTTTCACGCCTTAACACATGCATATTTGAACTAAGCACCATGGAAAACTACTATATAGACATACATATCAAGTTTTTGAATAATATAAAAAGAGCTCCAAAAAAGGCATTTTTTAGCCTTAAAAGTCCCAGAGGCATGCATACCAGAATGTTGTCAGGGTCACCCATACTAAATTTATATTAAGAACAATGGGCTCCACATTTTGGCCAAGTTTCAGGAAAATCTGATGGATGGATCAAAAGTTATGGGGCTAAATGTGTCAAATAATTCAGTCGTGTTTGTTTTTTAAAAAAATGTCAAACTTGAAAAAAAAATATACAGTGGCTTTTATAATTATAATTAAACCAAACAAATTTGTAAAACTGTGGGGTTTTTTTTTTTTTTTGTAGAAAAGACCCAACCATGAAACGTACTCCTGCCACAATCCAAAAACGACTAAAAGCGAGTTGTAGTAAAATAAAAGTTGTGTTATTTGTTCAAGAGGATGGGATCCATTTATATCATTGAGTATTTTCATAGGACGATCGTTTCTTTTATAATTATGTCTTCACATAAACTGTCAAAATATAATTGTGCACCATTCCAAATTCTTTATTTTAAATATCCTAACCCTAAGTCGAAATTTGACCTTAAATCTAACACGAATCCAAACGCTAACTCTAATCCTAAACCAAAACATGTCTATAAAAGACTCTCAAAAATGAGCCAAGGACATATACACAGCATCTATTCAGCCATATTTCTTACATACTGCATAATCACCTTGACACGCCAGCTCCAGTTAGATCACCGAATTTAAACATCGTTTGATCTGATCAATACAAAAAAATGTGTGACTATTTGGAAATACCAGCTTCTGTGTGATCTCCACTTATCTCGTCTTGGATTTCTCCTTGCTACTGGAATCCAGCAGTTCCGATTCAGGAGAGATGTGGTTAGGGATTGCATGATCTTTGCTTCACAGTTACACGCGCAGACACCCTTACAGGGAGTATCCATTCTCGCAGGACTGAACAGATCAATAGTTTTTATTTTTGTTTGTTTTTACAAAACTCACATATCTATTACTAGTGCTACGTTTCTCCACAAGATTTAAACTCTGCAGTAAATTAACCAGACTAATAGCATTTGCCACCAAAAGTTTGTATTGTTTGACTTTGTAATAATTTATGAGATTTATAAAACTACTAAACAACCAGTAACCGCCTGGATCAGTATTTGTCATTTATATTATCAAATACTTAATTTTATATCATCAAAAAGTCATGAAATACATTGGATCAGTATTTGGTTATATATAGGGTTATGACAAAAGAATATTCTTTTCATTGTTTTGACTCTCGGGTATATATCCGACACAGTAAGACATATCGCTCTATATAAAGGCATATAAGATATCAACGATACGGCATAATAACGTTTGACACAGCGGTTCCCGTCAGATCACCGAAGTTAAGCAACGATGAGCCTGGCCAGTACCAGATGGGTGACCATTTGGTACTTCCGGGTGCTGTATGTGCTTTCCGCTTATCTCTGAATTGTTTCCAGTCGTCCTGGATTTCTTCTTGCAACTGGACTCAAGCAGTGTGTATTCAGGAGAGGTGTGGTTAGGAATTGCGCAATCTTTGCCACACAATTACACGCGCAGCTGTCCTTACAAGGGGTATCCTTTGTCTTTCGAGACTGAACGGAGATATCATCATCAAAATATCAATGGATACACACTCGAGAGTCAAAACAATGAAAAGAACCTGCTGTTGTTATAGCTCTAGTTATAAATATATACTAGCATGGGTGCCCGGCGTTGCCCGGGTATTTGGAGGTGTATGCTGAAAAAAAACGGTCAATTTTTTAACTTTGACTCCTATTATGAACCCTTAACATTTAATGTTTTGGGTTCAAATCGAGTTATTAAGTTAGATCCATGTCCAAGGAATCTATATCTAAAATTTCAAGTGTTTAGACGCCAAATTGTGGGAGGAGTTTGGTAGAGTTCTCAAAGGTCAAATCGTTGAATTTTGACCCCTTAACAGCCAAATTTCTGGCCGAAAACCGATCACATAGATTTTCCCAAATCTCAGTACCCTGTATATCAAATTTCGAGTCTGAAAAAGTTATTGCGAAGGAAAATGTACACAGACACACAGGCAGACAGACAGACAGACACACCGACACACAGACACGTTCACTGTTATAGATATACTAGCATTGGTGTCCGGCGTTGCCCGAGTGTTTGGAGGTGTATGTTAGGCAACAAGGAAGTTGTCAATTTTTGTAACTTTGACCCCTATTATGACCTCTTAACATTTATTGTTTTGGGCTCAAATCAAGTTATTAAGTTAGATCCATGTCCAAGGAACCTATATCTAAAATTTCAAATGGTTAGACCGAAAATTGTCGGAGGAGTTTTGTAGAGCTCTCAAAGGTCAAATCGTTGAACTTTTACCCCTTAATCGCCAAATTTCTTGCCGAAAACCAATCACATCGATTTTTCCAAATCTCAGTACCCTGTATATCAAATTTCGAGTCTGTAGACTAAAAATTGACAGTGTTATTGCGTAGGGAAATGTACACACACAGACACACAGATACACAGTTACACACCCAGATATATTATTTGGAGGTGACGTATGTCTTGTGATTAACAACACAGACTGACGTACTTCCCTTATTCATGTATGCATTTATCTTAAATATACAGAGATTGTGTCACGTAACTAGTATTATTTCTGGTCTATACGAATCCCTAACCACATCTTTCTTGAAGTAGTTATTGAAGCTTAGTATATCTTAGTACCTGCAAATAGAAAAGCAGTACACTTTTTGAGACAGGCAATCTTGGAAAGGACGGGAAATAGGGGAGAATGACATTTTTACAAATTCTCTATAGTTTAGTTAACCCGACAGAAATCACTTTCACTTAGGATATTGTCTCCGCGTGGTTTCTCTTGTAATCGCTGATGTCTTTCGAAAAAGAATTCTGACTAGAAAAATGTCGGGGAAATTAATGCCAACAATAGAATCTTTGGATTAATAATCGATGATGATGATGATGATGATGATGATGATGATGATGATGATGATGATGATGATGATGATGATGATGATGATGATGATGATGATGATGATGTACGTTTTTCATTTTAATATTAGTTTACTGGCAGACCTTGTGGAAATTCCACGAAATAAGAAATATATTCAATCAACAAGTACGTTTTGATAATTTTTCTGGATAGGTAAAACAAATTGTTTTTTTTGGGGGGGGGGGCAGAAAACCCCAATAATGCGCAGCAAATGTAAGCTTATTAACATTTCTGTGAAAATACTGTCTACTGTTTGTTAAATATAGAACTGACCCAAATGAGATAAATTAATAAATGCTCAGGAAGTAATATTGTGCTACATAGTTCAATGCAAATAATTAAATCACATTGTAAGAGACAACCATTAATTTATTCCTTCAGTCCTTTTGACCGACAATGTTTTTTTTTATGTTTCTTTCGAATGTTCCTTTTTTTTTTTGTAGCGCTTCGCTGACTTCTTTCATCGATAAAGAACCGTTGCACATCGAAATTACTACGGGTTCCTTTTTAATATCATTACGACAAGTATTACATATTATTATAACAGTATTCGTAAACGAGGTTGCATCAAAGGAAGATCATTCTCATATTCTTGTCCAGAGTTGTCAGATTGGTCTGTTAAATCCAAATTTCGCTGGTTTGATCTTTCCTGAACCAGCTTTACCTTCGAAAATTATATTGGGTCTATTTCAAACATATGAACTAAGGAAGGAAGGAACAAGCAGAATATTATATAGATAATTATGTTTTGTAAGAAATACAAAGTCCATGGATTTCATAAAGTCAGAATTTACTGTGATGTTATAATATCTTTCTATTATTCTTATTGCTTATTTTATTATTCGCTTGTTATTTCCGTTATTTACCCTTTCCTACCACCATCTGAAATATTCATGTACAGGTAAAGTGTGCACGGTGACAAGACACCAACTGACCCATAAGTTCAGTTGTATGTAGATTCTATTTCGAACTTCACTAATCAAACTAAACAAATTTTTAAAACTGTGGAGGTTTTTGTAGAAGAGACCCAACCATGATATGAGAATTGTAGTAATGGAGTATTGTTGCCACATCTGGGCAGGAACTGCTAGAAGCAGTTTATCCTGCGTTGACAGAGTTCAAAATAGACTTCGTAGCTTAGTGAGGGATGCACTTTTCTTTTCCCTGCAACCTCTTTCCCACAGAAGAGATGTTGCGAGCCTGTTTCTGCTTTACATTATTTTCATTGCAAGTGCTCAGCTGAGCTTCAATCTATGGTTCCCCCGTCACCGAAAAACATTCGTCTGGCCAAAACCACTATCACTAATTTCCCCTACTCTTTATCTGCGCCTAAACCTAAACGTAGATTCCATGAACAAAGCTTCTTTCTTAGAACTGCATGCCTATGGAATTGTCTTCTGTTTACTTGATTTCCAGCTGACTACAATTTGATTGTCTTCAAGTCCAATGTAAACAAGTTCTTGATGAACCGTCCCCTTAAGTAATCCAATTTACAAAATTTTCACTACTTATGATTACTATGCTATAATCCCATTGGCTAATGTATACCCATTAACCCTTATCCTCGAATGGTCTCTGGGCCTTGATAAGTGGTGACTTCTTTGTATAAAAAAAATAGAGAGACGGTACGGTGCTGAAATAATAACGTTATTATGTAGAAATCCATTCTTAACATGAGATGGGGAGGGTGTGTTGTAACTATTCTGTACTCTCATCTAATAATTTAATAAACAAAAGATAGCATAAAACGTGAATGTAACTTGAAAATACTATCAAAAATATCACGGTACCTTCTCTGCATATGTACTTAATTGTTTCGTCACCACCTAATGTTGCACAAAGGGCCCAGTCTAAGGCGAGTTGACATGCGAGTATATATATGTGTATATGTGTATATACATATATTATTTATATGGATAAAAATGTGGCAAGCGTCTGCGGCTGGAACGTGGGGAACATGACAGCTAAATCAGAATTGTTTCAATATTTCTCACGAATGTAAACAAAATTTGTTATTGTTTGAGAAGGAATGTAGCAATTAAAGGAATCTGGTTATGATGTTTTTAAAAATTGACAGAAAAAGTTACACAAAAAGATTGGGAGATTGAGATTTGATTGTCAACCAAGCATACGTAACGATATACTTCTCTCTGTCGCTCTCCCACTTTTCTCTCTCTCTCTCCACCATAACAGAGAAACAACGAGGAATAAAAACGGGCTGTTTCTTATACCAAATGTGTTTTTGTGTATTTGAATTCTAAAAAAATGGTTCATAATATAACACTAAGAGGTCTCATTCGAAACTATCAATTGCTTTCTAGCAAGAAATTCAACTGTCAAGATTACATAACATCGTCGTCATCGGTGGTTCAGTGGTTAATGACAATTTTCACTCAGGATGTTGGCAACCTTCATATGGTCCCTCCCGTAAATACCCGATGTCTAGAAATAACTCTCTCACTAGAAAAATATCGGCAACCCCAATGCCAACAATGAAATTTTCGGATTAATACGATATAGTGATGACAATCGTCATCATATTAGTTAACTCGGAACATCTCTTCATTCTCTATAGTTTTAAACTCATCTACAATTAAAAGATATTATTTAAAACAAGTAAAATAAAGATGGCGACGTTCGTGTTTCCACTGTTCAGAAAGGATGTTAGTTTTGGGTAGATATTTATGATCATAGATATGACTTTATATACAGAGATTGTGTCTCGTAACAACCATGAGTTCTGGCTTATACAAATCGTTATAAAACAAAAGATCAAGGCACATAAGACAAACAGGTGTACGTCTAACTGCACACATAAATTTCATAACATTTACGATAAATGCATATTTGAATAAGGAAAGTGCGCAATTAGCTTTACAGTACATATCCAACGTAATATAACACTAAATGACTCAACCCAATAACGACTCAGTATTAGCAATAAGCAGCATTTGTAGGAATTAATAAGGATTCCTGTTTTATCTGCTTACAGTATCGAACCTCGTATTACCATTTTACTTTTTTTGTTTTACACAGAGCATAGGTTCCCGGTGGGGCCAAAATTCAACCCCAGAGGTGAATTTTCAATCCATTTATGGTTTTAACTTTTTTTGTTTTTATTTATAGAAATCGGAACCCATCATGAGTTTTAAAAAAATACGATCATTCATATATTGAATGTGGACCAAAACCCATCATCATAAATGTAGAAAGAAGGCTTCAGTGTGTTATTTGTAGTAAAGTTTGGACAAATGATTCTATGAAACCAGCAAATATGAAGCAAAATTTGCAAAACGTCCATCCTCATCATAAAGACAAGAACAAAAAATCATTTTTGAACAGCATGGCAATGCTCTCAAAAAGATGAAGCTGTTTTCAACACAAGATTTTTAGGAAGAAAACCCCTCCCCTCTCGCCAATCTTTCACGATAAACACCCGTCTAGCTAAACCACTGTCAAAAGGTTTCCATTCCATGAACAAAGCTTCTTTCTTCCGTTTGCCTGTTTACCACCTGACTACAACCTGGATGTCTTCAAGTCCAACATAAACAAATTCCTGATGAACCGGCCCCTTAAGTAAGACATTTTATCAAATCTCCAATATTAACGATTACTACGATACTATCCAATTGATTACTGTACACGCAATAACCCTTATCCCCGAGTGGCTTCCGGGGCTTGATAAGTGGTGATTTCCTTGTAAATTACTGAAGCTTTGTATATCGTAGCACTTGAAATAGCAAAGCAGTGCACTTTTTGAGACAGGCAATCTTAGAAAGGACAGGAAATAGAGGATAATGACATTTTTACAAATGGCAAAAGGCGTGCATGGGGCAATTAAGGTTGAGAACCCCTGACATAGAGTGACTCAAACCTAATAGCACCCGCGGAAGCGTTAATAAAGCTCACAATTCTTTCACAAATAATTTTTAGTCTATGCTTGACTTGTCCATCAAGTTTAAATCATGAATGTTACACAATCTTTTTAGCGCTTTCCATGACATGCCATTTATATTTATGACCAGGTTTTTTTGTTTTTATTATAAAGCTATTATAAAATACCATTATAACTGTTTCACAGTTGTAACACATTCCAATAAATGTGTCTGTGGACGAATGCTTGATTCGAATGTGAAAAGTGTATACTTTATTTTCCCCATTAAGAGTATCCCACTTTTATTTCTATTTTATTTTTTTACAAGGGAGTCACCACTTATCAAGGCCCGAAGGCCACTCGAGAATATGGGGTGATGAATGTAAGGTGGTGATTTAGTAATCGTTAATGGTGTAGATTGGGTAAGATTTGTATTATTTAAGGGGCCGGCTCAAGAAGAACTTGTTTACATTGGACTTGAATCGGCCGGTCAATGAAATAGTGTTCCACATGCGGACAGTTCTAAAAATGAAGATTTGTTCATGGAATCTTCGTTTAGAGTAAGGCACAAGCAGAGAGTAGGGGAAATTGTTGATAGTGGATGTAGCTAGTCGAGTGTTTTTTGTTTGTTTGTTTTTTTGTTTTATTTTTTTTTTTTTTGTATGTGAAAGTTTGGCAAAAGAGGGGTCATATTCTGAGCTCAGACGAGCACTTGCCGTGAAAATAACGCAAAGACAGGCTCGCAATGTCTCTTCTGTGGGAAAGTGGTTGAAGAGAAAAGGGTGTTATCTACTAGGTTTCAGACCCGGTTTTGTTATCTACTAGGTTTCAGACCCGGTTTTGAACTCTGATTAGCAATACTATCATTTTCACGGTTTACTATTATATTTAATCAACACGATTTCGGAATTCGATTTTTGCTGAATCAATCATTCTTTTAGAATTGTGTTCTGGTCTCATCCTGATAAAAGCAATCGACGAACAAATTGGTTCTAACTTATTGACAATTAGAAATATTTACCTGAATTAGGAAATAATTATTATTTTCTGTCGGAGATTAATAAGACGTTCTTAGATAACATTTCTTTTTCGACCTTTAAGGTTGTATTTATTGGAAGTAAATAGCGTATAACTTTTATTCATGAATATTAGACTGATAAGCTATAACATTGCATTTATATTCGACTCTCCTTAATAACAATCGAGTCTAGTAACATTTCTAAAGAGTAATGAAAATGATTCGGGAACTAGAGTTGTCAAAAGTTGAGAGTTATTGTGACATATAATCATAAACGTTTTTTTTTTGGTGGTGTTTGTTTGTTTGTTTGTTTGTTTGTTGTTGTTGTTTGTTTGTTTTTTGTTGTTGTTGTTTTTTGTTGTTGTTGTTTTTTGTTGTTGTTGTTGTTGTTGTTGTTGTTGTTGTAGTAGTAGTAGTAGTAGTAGTAGTAGTAGTAGTAGTAGTAGTAGTAGAAAAAGAAATAGGTGCAACGATAAATAATTTTGAAAAATATGTTCAACAATTGAGAAACGTCAGAGTCCAAATTGTCACTTAGACGCGAAGACACCTTCTGCAATCGCCTCGACTGGCACCGCTGCCGAAGCACCCACGGTACATGGGATGACAAATGTAAGAAAAGGATATTGCATACATACTAGGGTCGTTTCTAAGTAAGACCTTCTTTTATTTAACTCAAAATAAAAGTTAAAGACCCACAAAGACAGGAGTGATACCATTAAAATGAGCGACCGTTTGTGCTTCAGAATTTATTTTTCTACATAGACATTACAATTCTGAATGCATTTTTTTTATGACTCGTTCGTAACTCTGAAATCGACGAACCCATTTCCTAGCTCTGTTGCCATTAACTGCATCGGGCTCGTAAAAGGTTCAACAGGCGCTGGTGAACAATTATTGGTTACGTTTTGTCTGCATGAAGGAATTACATGACGTGTTTCTGCTTCTAACACACGTCCATGAGAGGCGTTGCTTTATTAGAGCCTCACACTGTGAATATCTGCAACAGAAAGATTAAGCTTTTACGTCATGAATGCATATGTTGTGTCATCATAACAATGTTATTCGCAATCCTCCTTGATCCATTCGAATAGGATAAAAAAAAATTGGAGGCGTTGCTTTTGGGGAAGTACCTCGTACCAACAATAATGGAATCTAAGTAATTAAAAATCATTTTGTTTTTAGTTCCTCGTTGATAAATACACCTCCGTAAAATTATGCGTTCAGGAATGTTAAGATAATTCATCAATTGAAAATTGACAAGTGATTCTTGTCGGGCGTGTGTCACGTGGCCACTCAACGAACCTATTCACTTTTTGAATGTTCACTGAAATGCTACTAAAGTCAAAATAAGTGGCTCTTCTGTAATTAAACGCTTAAAAAATTATTGTAAACCTGTTTTTCTGCAGTCTGTAAAGTTCTGTGCAATCAAAAAGAATGAAGGAAAAAAGAAAGAAATTGCCGCCTTTTCTTTTTATATGCTTGTGATATTGTCACCTAACATGCAAATGAGATGCATCCGGTTGGATATAAAAGGCTTATTTTTTTTGTTTTGTTTTTTTTTGGGGGGGGGGGGATTTGGATGTCAAACAAGTTTGTCTGCAATGCGTCGTGTACTAGAGTTAGGTTTTGACAGTAGAGTGTTGAGTTTTGGAGCTGAATTTTGACAGAGCGTCGAGGTTTGGGGAAGCGAATTTTTGACAGCAGTATGTCGCTATTTAACACTTGATTGTTTTAACCACGCTGTCATAATTTAATTGATTTTACGTTGCACTAAGAATTTCTTGTCAACAAAAATCATTTTTATTCACAGAAAGTCATGATCATTTGTGTAAATAAACACAATTGAACGGTCATTTCTAAAAAAAAAGTTTAAGTTAATAAAGTAGAAACAAATGTCCAATACCTGCTCTACTTTGGATGAATTCTAAAATCAATTTCTCTGTCGTGTAGGCGTTTCACCTAAAATAAGACGATCGATTATTCGTATTATTTGGAGTCTTTTGGGTTTCTGTTCTCATTGTGAGTGGTATTTTACCACGTTTCGGTCGATGTAACCTCCGACCTTCTTCAGATGTACCTTGTCGAACTCGGAAATCTTTCTGTCGAAATCGGGAATTTTTACGGAATTTCAAACGGAATGTTTTTTTCAATCTACGGGGATAGCATGCTCTTGTTACGTCAGCCATGACTGGGTCGAAGTCCTAAGTAGTTCGACAAGAAATTCGGAGGATACATTGATCGAAATGTAGCGAAAATAAAACTCAAGATGAGAACAGTAGTCCGAAAATTGAAAATAATACGAGGTTTCTTTAAAAAAAAAATGAAACCTCTGTTCGATTAAATTATTAAATCATTGTCTCTGTCGATTAATTTGACTCTGTTTTATTTATATCATTGGAATTTTCAAGGTTGTTTTTAACATTTCTAACAGCTTTCTTTCAATTCTCTCAGATTTAATCGTTTTTCACGAATCGTTCAATTAATCTCAATGGATCTTTGTTGTTGAATATTTTCTCTGCAGCAACATACGATTTGATCATGTCTCACTCTCTCATGCTATCCTCTCTTTGTTTGGATGAATGATTAATCTGAAAATTTAGGAACGTACGTTATTGTGCAATTTTTCGATAGTCCCTTTTTCTGCCCATTCCACCATACCTACTAAACATAGTGTGCTCGCGCCGACTGTTGGTCTTTTCGTACGAATGTATAACCTTATATATATATATATATATATATATATATATATATATATATATATATATATATATATATATATATAATTGTATATATATATGCATATATATATATATATATTCTTTTTCTATCCTTTGCAAATGATTCGAATTTTAGTATGTTATTATGGATGATAATGACTACCAGTTGTCAAAATTTCAGCTTTTAACAGTTGTTATTTTTAACAAATATTAGGTTTTAAAATTTTGTCCCTTAGTTTTGGACGCTATTGTGTGTATATATATATACATATATATATATATATATATATATATATATATATATATATATATATATATATATATATATACATATATATATATATATATATATATACATATATTCAGCCGATACTTATGAGTATCGGCTGAAGAAAGCTTGATATGAATATCTAAAACTGTCCCTTATTAACAGGTTTGAAACAAACGGTACCAATCGCATGATGAATAAAAAATATAGACAATACGCTTTTATTTTTGGAATTTTTTCTTATAATGGAACACTGCTGAAATCTTTTTTTCCAAATATATATATATATATATATATATATATATATATATATATATATATATATATATATATTAGGCATTAAGAGGAGATTATAGATAGATATATAAATACCCGCTACAACCCAGAATTAGATAGAATCGAGCCATTACATCGACAACAAACGACGCCAGACCCAAAGTATGTTGGAGCACGTCACTGATGGGTCTGGCGTTGTCCGTTGTCGATGCAATTGCTCGATTCTATCTAATTCTTGGTTCTAGCTTTATCGTGAAAGGTGTATGTGAACGGGTATTTATCTCTCTCTCTCTCTCTCTCTCTATATATATATATATATATATATATATATATATATATATATATATATATATATATACGGGTGTGTATCTATTTAATTGGTTCTCTTTAACGTTGTCATATATGACATATATAAATGATTGTCTAGTGGTTAGATTGTAAAAGGGTGTATATACGCGTGTCTTTACATGTGTTCGTCTATGACCGTCTAGCGTTGTCATTTAGAGTTCGTTTTCTGTGTATGTACATTTAAATGCAGTTGAATATGAGACTAGAATATGCATAAATACCTTTAAAACACAAAGAACGAATAACATTTATTGAAACATATCTAATCAATATTTAGTCTCGTATGACGGGAAGCTGCACTGCAAATTCTTCCCCAAGAAACGATAGAGCCTCGGGTTATATTTTCGGCGACTTTTTATTTCACACAGTTTTTTTTTTTTTTTTTTTTTTTTTTTCCTTTTGAAAAGTTGAGACGCTGGTTGTGACTATCACAATTTCTAACCCTCTTTTTATTGAATCCATCACGACCGTCTATGTCCCTTTCTCGACTCCGACTAACAACTAATTCCCACGTATCTCAAAAAGACCATCTCACCTTGTAAATGACGCCATTATTATACGTTATTAAGATAATCAGGTTTCACATGTCATTATTTCTAAGTTGTCAGCTATGTCATCATATTTTAAAATTACATTCCTAAATTAATGTAAATAAATATTTGTTTTAAATATTTTGATTATTCTAAAGCATATTTTAACCGACAAAACATTTGGGCTTAAATAATTGTAATAATCGTCGACCAACACACCCGCCGTGTTGCCCGTCATATCTAACAGTGAGTCCGTACAGTCGCAACATCTTTCTTTCAACTATAGATAGTTTGGTTTAAAACATAAGGGATTAAAACATATTACCTACGGCAATAATGGAGAATAAAATGAAAGATTAGCAGTTTTGAAGCGTGTGAATTGTTTCGCGCGTTAAGCATTCGATTTTCAGTGAAAAAAGGAACTTATGTTTGTAGTTATACTTTTATACAGGTAGCATTCTTTGGCATATAGTGAGAACAACTACTTTTTTACATGGAGTTCACCACTTATCAAGGCCCAATGGCCACTCAGGGATAAGGGTTATTGTGTGTACAGTAATCAAAGGGATAGTGTAGCAATAGTATTGGAGAATTGGTAAGGTGTCATTACTTAGGGGTGGCGGTTCATCAGGAATTTGTTTGTGTTGAACTTGAAGACATCCAGGTTGAAGTCGGGAGTGAAACAGGCAAGCAAAACAGAGTTCCACAGGCGTGCAGTTCTAAGAAAGAAGCTTTGTTCATGGTATCTACGTTTTGATTTAGGCACATAGGGAGTGGGGAAAATTATTGACGGTGGTTTCAGCTAGTCGGGTGTTTTTCGAAAAAGATTGGCGAGGGAGTACCAGAGAATGGAGGTCAGACGAGCACCTGCCATGGAAATAACGATAGAACAATGACAGGCTCGCTACGTCTCTTCTGTGGGAAAGAGGTTGCAGGGTAGAGAAAAGGGCATCCCCCACCAAGCCACAAAGTCTATTTTGTACTCTGTCAAAGCAGGATAGGCTGTTTTTAGCAGCTCCCGACCAGATGTGGCAGCAGTAGTACTCCATCTTTGGACGTACTTGGCTCTTATATAGATAGAGAATTGCATCATTAGTGAGATATCTTCTGGGACGGTAGAAGGATCCCACCATTTTCCCACCATTTTAAGAATAACGATTTGAGAAAGACGTATAGTTACATTTTTGACAGTTGAGTAAAAACGTTTAAACTGATATCTATCGGTGTTCATTGCAGTGTTGTCGAAGAAGAGTGCACTTAATTTGTTTTTACTGGATTACAAATAGTATAGGCGCGAGTTTCGTCTAAATTAAAAATCACTTTTCCTAACGTGGTCCGATAACTTCGCTTCACGCAATACTTTCAGAATATGATTATGAAAAACAATGACTTTTCCCATTGTCTATCATTATATACGGCATAATGTTAAGTCACCGAAGTTAAGCAACGTTGAGCCTCGTCAGTTCCAAAATGGTTGACCATTTGGAAATACCAGTTTGCTCCTTGTTTCGAGTATATGTCTAAAATTTTGCTTAAATCTACCACAAAAATATTTTTAAGAAAACGATTTTTACTTCTTCGTTTCGCTTAAATGTCATTTTTATACTTCGAATAAATGTCAATATCTTCGAATTTTCAAAAATCCTGAAAATTATGAATAAATTTTATTGGGTATCTGCCTTATTTATTTCATATCAAAAATACCAAAAAATATTCAAATTATAGAAAATAAAAGGATTCCCAGTGCTTTTGCTGCATAAAAATAATGTCTCTTATTATTTAACTCCTGAAGTTGAAGAGCTACGAAAACAGAAATAATGCCATCTAAACAAGTAACGTTTTGTGCTACAGAATTTATTCTTCTACATAGTAACCACCATTCTCAATGCACAGTTTTTCTCAATCATTAAATCATTTCTCTCCGATAGGCGCATAAGAGTAGTGGTAGATGGACAAAAATCGGAGGCCTGCAATGTAAATGCTGGAGTCCCTCAGGGGTTAATCCTGGGCCCAACTCTCTTCCTGATCTACATCAATGGCCTTCCTAAACACATACTTAAATCATTCGTTGACATCTATGCTGATGACACGACCATCTACGGCAACACATCAAAGGCTGTAAATGACAAAGTTCTCTCTGATTCTCTCTCCTCTGATCTCGAGCGCGTGGTTCAGTGGGGGAAGATGTGGCTGGTTACCAAAACCAAACTCCTATCCTTACATCATCAACGCTCTGATCCCCATCTGGCATCAATTGTGATGGATGGCTCTCGTCTGAGTGAGGCCCCGTGTTTTGACAAGCTTCTGGGTTTGACCTTTACTCCTGATCTGAAATAGAACACGTACATCAAGTCTGTTGCCATGGTCGCTGGAAAGATGGTGGGATCCTTCTACCGCTCCAGAAGATATCTCACTACTGATGCAATTCTCTATCTATATAAAAGCCAAGTACGTCCAAGGATGGAGTACTGCTGCCATATCTGGGCAGGAGCTGCTAAAAACAGCCTAGCCTGCCTTGACAGAGTACAAAATAGACTTCGTGGCTTGGTGGGGGGTGCCCTTTTCTCTACCCTGCAACCTCTCTCCCACAGAAGAGACGTTGCGAGCCTATCCTTGTTTTATCGTTATTTCCATGGCAGGTGCTCATCTGAACTCCAATCTCTGGTCCCCCCTCGCCAATCTTTCACGAAAAACACCCGTCTAGCTGAATCCACTGTGAAAAATTTCCCCCACTCTATATCTGTGCCGAAATCAAAACGCGGATTCCATGAACAAAGCTTCTTTCCTAGAACTGCACGCCTGTGGAACTCTGTTCCATCTGCCTGCTTCCCACCGGACTACAACTTGGATGTCTTCAAGTCCAATGTTAACAAAGTCCTAATGAACCGCCCCCTTAAGTAAACACTTCATCAAATCTCCACACTAACGTAATGTACTTGCAATAACCCTTATCCCGTAGTGGCTTCCGGGCCTTGATAAGTGGTGATCACTGTGTAAAAAAAAAAAATGAACGATGGCTGTGCATAGGCGTACCAGCGCGCCTTGTCATACGAGTGTCATTCCAAAAGTAAATCGTCCTGTTTTTGGAACTCAAAAAGTTGAAGAGCTACGAAGACATAAGTGATCCATTAAAACGAGTGACTTTTTTTTGTGCTTCAGGATTATATTTCTACATAAACATGATCATTCTTATTGCCCTTTTACCAAGAATTCAATGACGCATCTCTGCTTCTGGCGGACATCCATGACAGGGGTTGCTTCCTTAGAGTCTCACACTGTCAAATACTGCAACAAAAAGATGAAAACTTCTAGGTCAGTAATGCATAAATCCCGTCATCATAACAATGCAATTTGCAATTGTTTTCTGATCCATTTTTGGTAAAATAAAAAATAGGAGGCATCACTTTTGGAACATCCCTCTTCCATGAAGGTGAGCTTTTTAGTAATCATTTACTTTTGCACTTTTTCTTGCTGCTTCTTCGTATTTCTTACTAATCCTTTCTTCTTCTTCTGTTGTTTCTTCCTCTCTTCCCTTTCATTCCTTTTGATTGGCTATTTTTACATCGAAAATCTAGATAATTTGTACACATGATCTTAACCAGTTTCATTACAGTTGCGGTACACGTAACCGATCCCGGGATCAATAATTGCCTCAAACCAGAATGAAAAGTGCTGACATTTGCGGATCAAGTGATCCTTCTATCTTGATTCATCTCGGATATTACCTTGACCCTTAGTGACCTTCTTGGAAATTACGTTATTTCCCACGCTACTTATTTAACACACGCACGCACTTGTACACGCAGACACAGACACATCTTCCTCGCTCTCTCATATACACACACAACTTTGGAAAGTGGCTAGAAACGAGCGAGTGATTCGACTATGATTCAAAACTCAATTAAATTTTCAACCACCAAGCACAGTCCTGAATAAGCCACTAGCTACGACTGCGTGTATTTACTAATAATTATTCCCAGTTAGAATGCTGTATGAGTGTTATATCCTTTTAACAAAACTTCTGTATTTTAAGCTAAATGGAAGCCAATTATCTCTCTTACTCAATAGCTGAATCCAGCTGATGTGGGAAAAAGAGTAAATTTTGTAGTTCATTCACAGTCGTTTCGTCGTATAGTGCCATGGGCAATCAAGGATATAATTAATTAATTAAGAAATTCTGTCTCGTAGAATGTGCAATATATTTTGATGATAACGTGAACACATCTACTTAAATAGCTGTATTGCTGATGTATTTCGTGTAACAGCTTTCAACACCAATAATTATCTTAATCCAGATCGAGGAACTTTTCTTGCATCTCCTGCGTGTCTCGAGTTTAATGTATTTATAAAGTACAAGATTTCACTGTTTTCAACAGCGGCACGTGCATAGCTGTGTTTTCAATAACAAATAAACAAGTTCTTTTTTAAGATGAAAGCAGTCGCACTCTATTTTGACAATCGGCGTGCGGCTTGTTGTATGTAACAGAGAGAAAGATGGGATGTGGCGACGGTCCGATTCGTAGCATGTGTGACCTCCGTAAGTGTCTGTCCGACTGACCCAAAACAATTTGTTTTTATTAGGATTGCATCTATTGTTCCTTTATTTACCATTGATGTCTGGTCTACGTCACAAGTCAGAATCTGGGCTGGTTTCTACTACTTGCTTTTTTTCGGGAACCTGGCGTCGTCAGGGAGTGTTGTTACTTCAATTCTCATCCTTGTTTATTCCATTCTATGGCTAGTCCCATTATTTAACACCGTGTCATGTTCAGGCCAAGTGATTCTTATTCGTTTCGGACATTCACTGTGCTTTTCTGACATTAATTTTGAGTATTCTTAGGGTGGTGGGTTGGTTTTTGGCATTTACGGCATGTCAACCATCGTGTGTGTCATTTTATGTCGGAAACGCACGTATGATTTATGTACAATTGGTTTGTAGGTGTCTATTGTGTAAACAAACAGTCTGTAAACAATAGGATTTCTATTGAACTTATAGATTGGGCCATAACAAGCATTACAACTTCATGTCAGAATTGACCTGGGAATAGTGGAAACTAACGACTGACTCAAGCTATTTCATACTTCCAAATTAGGGTTAGATGCACTTTAAGGACCTACGAGAATACTACTAGTTTGCTTTTCTTAATTGCTGTACATGTTGAATAGGGGGGCATACATTTACAGGATAGATGATGATGAGAGGAAAAGAGAAGAAAGAGAAGACATTTGTGGACTCTTTTTACATATATTTTAGAGATGAGGGTTATCAGTTCTTTTATCACAGGACGGAGGGGACACATTTCTTAGAAGATGGTTTATACACAAAGTTCATGGATAATGTGAGGACACAATGTTCATATAAAGGATGTTTCACATTACCTTTAATTGTTGAAGAATGACACAACACGAAGAGGCAGTTACAAAATATGATGTGTTCTTTTATTACATTCGACCGGTCGCAATGATGATGACATCCAAGAATTCGAAGTCGACTACATGATTAAAACTTTCTCCCTCGCTTCCGAAGGGGACTACCTTCTCTGACGATGTCATCTCTGTCTCTAACTCGACTCTCGACCTTGTCTATCTAAAACTAGCAAACTATATCGAGAATTCATTTCTCCATGACGTAATACGTGTGTCTGGCCGCATGATCAGTCCACATGGTCTAAACATGCGTTGTTTTGGAACGTTTCCAAACCACTTTTGCAGACAGTGAATTTTCTCTAGCCTATTTTTCGACCTAACTAATTTTTCAACATATTTAAATTTGCTATTGTTCGTTCTTCTAACTGACTTTATTTTAATTCAGTTTTCATAAAAAAGAATTGAACAATCAAAATTCCTTTTGCTCAAACATATCTACTATTTAATATTAATTTGAACAATGTGAATTCCTTCCTGAATCTATTTCCGAACCTTACTTACCAGGTTCGAATCTCGGTCTATCTATTTTACTTAATTAATGTTTTTTTTTACTTACAAGAAGAGGGAGACCTTTCTTGTAACATACACATCGTAGTGCAGTGGATGTAAATCTAATGATTTTGAATTTATAAAGATGATGGACTTGGACTCAAATAAATAGCTGTTTGACGATACAAAACTTATAGACTGCTTTGAAGAAAATAGCCGGAAAACCCTGAGGGGCCCTTTTCATCAACAGACTCATCAGGAATTAATTGCTGATCTATAAAAAAAATAAATAAATAAATAAAATATCTCGCAAGAACAAACTTAATGGGGCGTGCGTGTAAATTTTAACGAGGGGGGATAAAAAAGAAAGGACGAGTAGGAATATGAATAAAATAAAATATTTACAATTATATAAAATATAGGTACAAGTGGGGGTAAAGGGGAGAGTTAAAATATGGGATGAGTTAGTCTTATTTGGAAATATATTTTTACTCCTCACTTTGCCCCCATTTGCACGTATATTTTAGGTAATTGTAAATATTTTATTTTATTTTATTCGTATTTCCATCCACCCGTCTTTTTCCCCCCTTAGGTAAAATTTACACGCACACTCTATTAAGTCTTTTCTTGTGAGATATTTTATTTATTCATTAATTTTTCTATCTTCAACGATTAACTCCTGGTGAGTCTGTTGATGAAAGGGGGCCTTCGGATTTTACTATTTTCTTCAAAGCACTCAAATAAATATAAATATGATCAGAGATGCAGAGAGGACAAAGAAGAGATAACTGTATATATAAATATATAATGAATCAAAAAGAAATATATCTGTGATGGGGAAAATATCAAGCGAAAGGGATTAGTATTAAAAAGGAAAATAGAAATAAACATGGACAGAGAGAGATACAGATTGAGAGAGAAAATGAGAGGAGAGAGATACAGATTGAGAGAGAAAATGAGAGGAGAGAGAGACAGATTGAGAGAGAAAAGGAGAGAGAGAATGATACATTAAAATGAACTGATGAAAAAAATATCGATTGGTTAAAGATAAACGAAGACGTTCTCTTGAGTATGTTACACTTTTAATCGGTAGTATTATTGGAATTTTGATTTATTTTTCTTTTCGTTAATGCTAAACACATAGTAGTTCAGGAGATATAAATCTTCCGGGTTAAACCAAGAACCCCCCCCCCAAATGAGTGAGCGAAAGAGAAAGGAAGAAATTATGGTATTTTTATAAGGAAAAAGAAGGGAGAGGAGAATGCAAAGAGTAAAAAGGGGGGGGATGAAAGGGAATTTGATGAAAAGAGTTCACCATTTAATTATTCAAAAAACGTACGCTTTTTACAAGCGTGGAGTGCATTGTTGGCATAATGGATGTTGTTATGGAATCAAGTACACATCCTATCGAATGCATTGTTAATTATTTTGAAATGCAGTTAGAAAGGCATGAATCGGCAATTCCTCCTCGGTTTGGATGTAAAATGGTGATTCGTGTTTTAGAAAATCGTATACATTAATTGTTAACAGTAGATAAGGTATTTCAATGTTACATCGAGTCGAAAAGAGTTGATATGCCGTCAATCAGCCAATCTAAACCAATTTATCGGCAGTGTTTAATTACCTGTTTACCATTTGGGTAGTGTTCACGATATAAAAAAATGAAATATAGTTGATGTGCCGTAAAAAAAAAAAATTTTAACTGTTATCTTTTTGTCGTTATTTTTAGAATAAGGTGTTTTTTTTTTAACTTCTTTGTTATTTGATGTTTTTGTGGGGAGGGGAGTATTATTTTTTTTAATTGATTTCGATGGATGTATGTGGATTATATATGGCGCATTAACGTTGACACACCGCTTTTTGTTAGATCACCGAATTTAAGCAACGATGAGCCTGGCCAGTACAAGATGGGTGACCATTTGGGAAGGCTTGGCGCCGTATTTACCGCGCTGAGTCGTAGAAATTTCAAAGTTGGTATCTGGAGGCGCGTTTAACTCACTGAGGGAGATGATCCACGAGTCAAGGGGAAAGCAACTGGAAACTACTGTTTCCCCTTGTCTTCCCAACAATTTGGAGAGCCGTAGTCGGCGACGCAGTTAAAAAACAGCAGGCCGCTGCTGCTGCTGCTGCTGCTGCTGCTGTATGTATGTATGTATGTATGTATGTATGTATGTATGTATCTTTCGGCTTTCTTTCACTCAAATAAGAATTGGATAATAAAATAGAACTTGGGATTTAAAAAAAGACATGCCGATTGATACAATACACAAATAATTTATAGATGACATTTTAGAATACGAGGAAACATAATTCACCTTAAGAGTGCTGGAAAGATCATGAGCCGAAACACATTAATGACAATAGTTTGAAGAAAACGATGCTATTTATTATTATCGTTTTACATTTTCCTATACATTTATTTAAACACTCGTCTTTTTAGATTCTGTTCGGATCTGCACTCAATCAACAGGCAAAAATCACTGCTCACACAAATTTTTCCAACTGACTCTCAAACGTCAAATGATTTCTCCTCCTTCTCCCACCCACAAGTGACCTGTTTTTATGAGGCACGCACACGTGATCCCGCAAGACTTCGTTCACTACAAAACGTCACGGCCGCCATGATGGACTCTTTCTTTCTTTCTTGACGCGTGCGACTCACAGGACAGACAGACACGAGGACGTTTGTACGGTAAGCAATTTTCCCCACAGGATCAACTACTTATTCTTTTATCGTGAGAAAAAGGAGATAAGAGACAAGAGATGAGACATACACGATATGTAACGTAGTCGTTATATGTCCACGCTCGGGACCCACACGTTATATGCAGACAGTCGCAAGAAACAAAGACGAAGAAATAATTCGACTTACTCTTTTTTCAATTGAAACAACAGGCATTTATTTAAAGGTACTTTCCAGAATAACGTCTTGTTCAAAAGTTTTCTCGCACTTCAATGTGCTTAACAAGACTCTACAATGTCGAACACGTGATAATCTGTCTCTGTCCCACCATGCTTAAGAGGTGCCTTTTCCTGGCGATCTCGGCCCACGTGTGTAACACGTTTATCTCTGTCCCTATCGACCATGTTTTTTTTTTCTTTTTTATAATCTTTTTCTTTCCTTCTTCCTCGTGGTTACACTTCGCATACGGCGTGATCATTTGTATACAGTTGTTGTTGTTGTTGTTGTTGCTGCTACTGTCATGCGCGCGCCAGCGCTCTGTAACAGATATTCCAAAATGAAGGAAAAGTTTTTTCAATCCGTAAATCTATGCAAAACCGGGAACCAGCTCCATGCGCAAAGACGGTACTCAGTTTTTTGTAAACATCATTCGGAGAAGAGAATGTGATCTTGCTAGAATGTGGGAAACGTTGGCCACTTCACTACCCTGACCGTACACCGGTGAACTTCAAGTTCTGTTGGAGATCAGAGCTTTTCCCTACAAGAAGCCGAGAATTATTTAAGAACTTCATTATGTCATTGTAGAAAGAACGTGTTCGGAACATGCTGATTTGATGCTGCGCGTCAAAGGGAACCATTTTTAAAATGTGATGTAAAATTCTTCTTTTTTTAATGCCTACATTTAAAATTTTTAATCATACGTGCAACTGTAAAATATAGGATGCCTCCTCTATTACAAAGAAATACAAACGCTTCCCTCTGTACTGATCTGGTCTTATTTGTGATGAACTATTTCCGTTCAGGACCAGTTTGAGAATTGCTTGATAGAAATTATCTTTGATATAAAGCAGTAAGCAAATCTGGGGTGTCATGCTCCGGTAAATGTGGAGCTCATACAGAATCACAATTTTATCTCTGCAGCCATTTGAACAAATCATTTGAGTGTCTTATCCTACTGCCACCACTTCCATTTGTCCAAGGCACTCAAAAACTTCTTAACCTCCACTAGATAGGGCTCAATATTCAATATCGAAGGGAATAAAACAAAAACTGTTAAGCTATCATAAAATAAAATTTGGTGAATGTTGGGTATAGACTGGAATTTATATGTACCAAATGCAAAATTGTTTCCAACAATAATGCCTCCTATCATTTTTATTTTAGCCGAATAGACCAGAGGGAATTGCAAATTGCATTGAGGAGCGAACTTATGCATTCATGGCCTGAAATTTCATTTCTCTGTTACAAATATTGACTGTGTGAAACAAAAAAAAACTGCCAAAAGCAGAGATGGATCATTGAATTCCTGAAAAAAATGCATTGAGAATCGTGGTGACTATGTAGAAAAATAAATTTTGGAACAGAAAAGGTCAGTCGTTTTAACGGTAACACGTTCCGTCTTCGTAACTCTTCAACTTTTTGAGTAGAAAAAATAAGAGACCTGACTTTTGGAACGACCTTCGTATCATAGGATTGTATAAAGAATAATACATCATATTAACGATTCTATCAGTAGGGAGTTTCGATGTGCACCAAAGCAAAATTTAAGCTAGACATTAAAAACTTCGTTTCTTTCGTTTCAGGAGAACTTGTAGTTAACAGAAAATGAAAAAGATGTGCAGATTTGGGTAATTAGAGCATATTGCTAGTTCCAAATAATGTTTCCTTAAGATAAGCAAGTTTTCTTAATTGCTAGATATGCATTATGTATTCACATGAATTTTGTGTAGAGCCTCAGTTTATTGGTTTTCTAGCTGATTCTCTGCATGTTCCATATTTCTTCCAGTTCTCTGAGAAGTTCCATAATTTCTTTCGTTTTTTATCTGCCTCCTTGATCTTCACGACAGTGTTTTTTTTTGTTTGTTTTGTTTGTTTTTTGTTTTTGTTTTTCTTGTTGACATGTTTGCTTTCTTTTCTTGGACTAGTCTGTCAGTTTGTACTTACATATCAAAGGTGATCTTGCGATGTTCATTTTGCAATACTGTATTTTATTCTCTTCGGACAACTTTTCTGCATTCATTATCTGTTCCGTCTCCTTGTCCACAGAGTCTACATTTACTGCTTTCATAAGTTATAATAGCTTTGATTATTATTATTATTATTATTATTATTATTATTATTATTATTATTATTATTATTTGTTTCTAGGATTTAGTTTTCAAGGGGGCCGGCCCTTTTGTCATAATCGGGTATAGTTCAGTTCAGTGCTAGGAAGCGATCTTCCAAAGGATTGGTTTATTTCCAGTCACATTTCCCGATTCATATAATCAATATGGAATCCAACGGGTCACATTTTTATAATACTGTAACACAAAAAAAGAAGGAACAAATGAATAATAAAAAGAAAGAGAGAAAAGTGACTTAATAAAAAGCAAAAACAGTCTCCAAGGATTCTCCAACAACCGTCTAAAAGAATTCTCGTGCAACAATCTCCAAGGATTCTCGTAACAGCCTGTCTGAGTTCTCCCTGTGGCCTCCTTTTATGCAGTTGAGCAACGAGGTTTTGAACACGAGCAGAAAGATTTTGCGTCTCTTTGCGAGACCGCCAGATATAAAAATTGTGGGCGCCGCCATCTTGATTCTTTTTCTCCCCGCACCTCGCGATAGCTTGATTCCACATGACCCACACACGCAGACGCTTCAACGGTATACCATTTTGTTGGTTTTCGCAAACACACACACACACACACACAAACACACACACACACACACACACATATATATATATATATATATATATATATATATATAGTGCAAAGGTTTGTTTTTATAAGCTTCGTTTATTTCCTGGATTCTTCCATTACAGCTGTTTCATTAATGAGTTGGCAATTTTACGATTTATGTTTCTGTAAAAATACCCTGTCCCCACCAACTTCTTCAGATTTTTATCCATTAGATTTTTACAACAAATAGTATATTTGTAACATGCTGGACATCGTACTCGGTTAAAAGGATTTCCACAGCCATGCTTCCTCACTTCCTCCATCTTTTGGTGTTATGTAAAGATAGTTTTCCGTTTCAACCCGTACTTTCGTATTTTTATTTTTTATTTATTTATTATTTATTTTTGTTTTAATTTTCCCTGTTTTTCCTATTTGTTTTTTTCCAATTCTCATATAATTTTATATAATTTTATTCCTATATTTATGCGTGTTTATTTTAATATTGTTTTTTTTTTTTTTTTGCTTAGTGTTTGAATTCGTATTATATTACCCGACGCAGGGGACGTCACTCTCGTGGTAACATTTTTATCTAGGATTACCTCCCTTGCATTTTTTTGCTAATCTGCTCTCTCTATATATATTATTTAAGGTTGTTATTTGGCAGAGGTAAGGTAACCAACGAATTATAATGAGATCAATACCGAGGTAGAGCAGGGTATACTTTTAATTTGTTTTTACATAAGCAGTAATGTGTTGTACACAGTCATGAGCATGTTTTGGTCTTCTAGTATTTAGTAACTAAAGATCTCTTCAGGCAATCACACCTACATTAAGAGAATAGGTCTTAACGAAACTGACAGTCTATCACTTCAAGTATATATACATATATATATATATATATATCACTTCAAGTATATATACATATACATATATATATATGTATATATATATATATATATATATATATATATATATATATATATATATATGTATATATACTTGAAGTGATAGGCTGTCTGTATCGTTAAGACCTGCATCTAGAAAGAAAACTTTAATATAAAATTTAAGGTATGCTTTGTCTTTTTGTAATCGTAGCACCGATTGAGATTACCAGTTTTACCAAAATATGTACATGGTTCTACTAAAGCCTTAGCCACTATAAACAAATTATTATTCGTGTGGATTTCCGAACAACTTAGTTATTGTACCTATTTACTATGCCTCCCCACGGGACAGAGTTAGACACCAGGGTCGTTTTTTAACGTGGAGAAAAGGTACAAAAATAAAAATTGTCTCAGTCGTGAAGGATTTCTCCTCCACCGAAAGAGAACATGAAAATGAAGTGCAGCATCTGAAGAACAGATATTACACTTTGATCTTGACCAAAAGGCCAAGACGTCGAAATCGACGGGAGGAATAAAGTAATTAAATGGATGTTAATAATACAAAAATAGGGTTAAAGAGAAGACCGATGCGAATAAACTTCCTTAGAAAGAAAGAAAGAAAGAAAGAACAACAGAGGGAGAATGATAGATGGTTGATAACAGGAAGAGATCTATGCGAATAAAATGTGCGAGAGAGGAAGAGAGTACTTGCAATTAGAACGCGCGTGGAAAAGGAAGACGAAAGAAAGTAAAAAGGAAAGGAAAGAAACAGAGACGATAATGGTTGCGAATACAATGAGAGAGAACGATAAAAAGAGAAACACAGGACTTTATGGATATTTCTATCAGAAATAGAATCAGATTAATAAAGATGGACGTGAACAAAATGCAATGCTGAAAGAGACATCTAAATATGTTTGCATAATGATACAGATACGGAGAGAGGGAGGACCGTGCGAATGAGACAGGAGAGATAGCAGAGGCTTGGATGGATTGGTTGTCTCAAATAAGAAAGAGAGAATTAAGAAAAAAGATAAAAAGAGAGTCCGTTTTATTTTTTTTCGGGTCAGTTGATATCTTTATCAAAATGACATGTGTTTTTTTTAGACTGTCATTTTGTTCTCTGCTCGAGTGAATAATTATTTATCTAGATATTGAAATCTGCAAACTCGCCTCATTCTCTCCTCGACTGAACAGCCATTTCCTCCTATACATACTGACGTAAGTCGAAAGCTTGACAACGAATGATAAATACAAAATCAAAGATGTTTTTTCATTCGGTTAATCAGTCTTTCTAAGTCCGAGCATAATGGACTATTCATGTGAAGTCCATTGTTTTACAGTTTATTATTATGCCATATGTCGATGTATACCTATATCTGTCTATCTATCTATCTATCTATCTATCTAAAAAAAGAGTCAATTGACATGTTTCGCCCTCACCCATCAAAATTGGAATCGAGGGATTTATTTTTTAGTAATTTGTTTTCCTTAATGATAAAATCTCAAAAAAGAGACGAGAGCAAGAGCAATCGTATGGGGATTTAGATCAGCCTCTAAAATTCATCCCCATACCATTGCACTTGCTCCCTTATCTTTTTTTTTTTTAGATTTTATCATTAAGAAAAACAAAACACTAAAAAATAAATCGCTCGATTCCAATTTTGATGAGTGAGGGCGAAACATGTCGATTGACCCGTTTTGATTTTTTTTTTCTATTTCCCTACTTTTGTTTTTTTAGTCGCTATCTATTTTCCTTTTCTCCTCGGTCTTTTTTTTTTTAATATAAAATGAATTCCGAAGGAATACGTCTTCCCTTCATGATTGCCTTAATATATATATATATATATATATATATATATATATATATATATATATATATATATATATATATATATATATAATGGACCTATGTTTAAAGGCTATTACAATGCAGGTTTGGGAAACACTGTGTCTACGGTGTTTTCCACAAGCTGCATTTTAATAGACTTTAAACATAGCTCCATTTCATATATACTCCTTACAGATTACGTACATTATTCAAGCAAACAATAACATCCTCCTTGTATATAAATATATATATATATATATATATATTAAATTCAAGTATATTGATAACATAAATTAAAGCAATATTTTTAAGTGCTTAATACAAATAACTTTTATGAATAACGTTGTATAAACATTGGAAACAATCGACGCGGATTAATCAACGTTTATGTCAATTCAACTCACCGAATCTGTAAAACGCATAAACTATTTCTAATCTATATATGTATAAAAGTAAACGTGTCTGTGTGTCTGTATGTCTGTCTGTGTGTCTGTCTGTGTACATTTCCCTATGTAATAACTCCGTCAATTTTAAGTCTACAGACTCGAAATTTGATATACAGGGTACTGAGATTTGGGAAATATTTTTGATCCGTTTTCGGCCAAGGATTTGGCTGTTAAGGGGTCAAATATCAACTATTTGACTTTTGAGAACTCTACCAAACTCCTCCGACAATTTTGGGTCTTAACACTTGAAATTTTCGCTATAGATTCTTTTAGACATGGATCTAACTTAATAACTTTATTTGAGCCAAAAAAAATAAATTTTAAGGGGTCATAATAGGGGTCAAATTTTACCGCTTTTTTTTGCACAACATACACCTCCAAACACCCGGGCAACGCTGGGCTGAAATGCTAGTATATATATATATATATATATATATATATATATATATATATATATATATATATATATATATATATATATATATACAGCATGTTTTCAATCAGACAGGTATTGTTGAATAGCACGGAGTGTTCTTGCTTAATGAGCTTTTTTTGTAATTTGAATTGTAAATTGAGATTTTTCGAATTGTCGGTCTTATTTTTCGGTTGAATCTGGATGCTTTTAAAATCTGGATGCCCTTATTTGCCTCAGTTAAAATTATATTTAAATTTCTTGAACTATACAAGTATATATACTTTTTTAACACACGAGTCGCTTCATTAGTTCAAGAAATTTAAATATAATTTTAACTGAAGCATATAAAAGCATCCAGATTTTAAACGAACAATAACCAAAACTTCCTGAAGACGACTGTTGATACTCAGTCGAAAGTACTTGCAAAAAAAAACAATCAAAAGAAAAAACAGATGGACCAAGACGATTATTGATTTTTTTTTCATAGATTCAACCGAGAAATAAGAACACACAATTCGAAAAATTGGAAAATTACCAAAAAATCTCATTAAGCAAGAACATTCCGTGCTATTCAGCAATACTTGTTTGAATATATATATATATATATATATACACACACACACACACACACACACACATATATATATATATATATATATATATATATATATATATATATATATATATATATATATATATATAAGTCACCGATTAAAGATCAAGTGTATTATCCTATCAGATATTATATTGAGGTAATACTTTCAGGATGATACTAGCCAAAAGGGTAAAGCTCAGTATTAAAAAATAGAGCAATATATTAGTTTAATGGTTAAAGTTAAATTCTGTAAATCAAAATATAAACACATATATTTTTAAGTTAAGAATTTATTGTTTGAAACAAGGAATTTATAGAGAGAAATTATGCTTATTTCCTTAATCCATGGATTTTCAATAATGGCATCAGAGGAAATGAAATGCCGTTAGAAAAATGTACAGCTGTAAATAAAACAAGTACTTTGCTTTTCAGCACATATATTGGCCTTGGATTGGTAGATATTCCGAAAGTTCTTTTTTTAATCCGATATGTATGGGCTTATAATATGGGTCGATTTTCGGATTTTATGAGGCCTGCTAATTTCAAAGATTCTCGCACTAGAAATATGCATATATGACTAAACGTACGAATTTCATTATCGACGGAAATATATGCTATGGAATGGAACATTGATTCAATATTTGATACACTATCTCCACATTCGCAAGGATTCTGGATTTCTTCTACCAAAGCATCTTTATATCGCCGACGAGGACGACCACTTCGTATGCCCTTCGGAATAACAGTATGGAACAATCATTTTCGATATATCGGATTACTGATTTTTCCCCTGGATCACTACTTCTCCGACCTGGCTGTAATACCCCGGAAAATATTGAATTCATTCTTATAATGGACTCTCCAGGTTGTATGAAATTCCTTTCCCCATAACTATTATTCACCATTCAAATAACATTTTAAATATATATGCTGAAAAGCAAAATACTTGTTTATTCACAGCTTGTCCCTTGCTTTTGGACGTTCCTATTTTGAAAATAAATAAATAATCGTTATAATTCCTTTTTTATCCTTTGCAAATGATTCAAATTTTAGTATGTTATTATGGATGATAACGACTACCAGTTGTCAAATTTTCAGCTTTTCACAGTTATTATTTCTAACAAATATTAGGTTTTAAAATTTTGTCCCTTAGTTTTGGACGCTACTGTATATATTCCATTTACATCTCAAACAAGGCACAATGCCACTTTGATGTGGGGGCTACTATCGGGGACATATGTTGCAGGGATACTATGTAGGGAGTTGAGCAGCAAGATACCTGTTCACATTACGCTTGGACTTCTGCATATACGTACAGTTAAGAAAGCAGAGACCGGGAATGGAGTTCAAAAATCTAGCAGTTCTGGGGGAGAAACTATTAGAGTAGAAAGCCTTCTTACATCTAAGGATCTATACCGTGCAGGGGTGAGGTTTTGCTGCTTGTCGGGTTTTAGGGGTATTTACGTCGAGGGGGTACAAGGGATTGTAGTTTGTCGGAGCCTCCACTATTAAAATAGGTACAGAACAGACAGAGGGATGCAACATTTCGTCGATGGGACAGAGGCTGAAGCTTAGATGACAGTTCAGGATCTATCAGTTTGGTGACTCTCATTTGAACTCTGCCCAGGAGCATGAAACCAGCCAAGAAGTGTAAATGTCAATAGAATTAGAGAAATAAATTGTAAGATGGTCAACATCATAAAATTTGGAATACAGACTTTTGTCATTTATTCATTATATGCTCTGTAATTACATTGAGCTTCTTAAATAAGGATTGCTATTTATAAAAAAGACATATAAGTGAATAAAAAATATTTCCACCGAAATATATATATATATGTGTGTTTATATATATATATATATATATATATATATATATATATATATATATACAATCTAAAAGAAGCGATTACTTTCGTAAATATCGGCGAAAAAAGTCGAAAAGTGCACCGTTGAGGGTGAAGGAATTAATGTTTTTGGCCAATTTTTCGATATTTGTCGTACGAAGGGTTATGCTTCAAAATGATACCGATCTCGTAAAAAATCTATCGCCTCTGACGAAAGTTTTAGCGAGACATACATACATACATACATTTAAACAGACAGGTGAGATTTATATTATAATATATAGTGAAAGTGTTTTATATTACAACCTACTGTTCATATCTCGGTTGAATAACCATTTTTGTCGAGCATAATATCTTTAAGAAAGCCTTGTTAGAGCTAATAGCAATTTCTTAAAAACACCATGACATTAAAGTCCTAATATTATTTTTGTTTCCTTTTTTTTTTTGTGCGTTTATTTCTTAATTCAGGAATCCGCTCGCTCTTGTAATGGATATGGGAAAATTCTGCCTTCAGCTCTCAACTTGAATTGTTTGTCTTTTGATTCCGTGTGTTTTATTAATTGGCTAGTAATTCAACAATGATAAATGGTTCATTGAAACACAATGTTAAAAGACCAGAAGAAATAACGTATGGGAAATTTTCAGAACACAATAATAACAATGATTAAATCCACAGGAGTTTAGACGTTTGTCTAGTAGGGTCAGAGATCATCTAAATAAAAGATATCTCTCTCGCATGCATTCAATCTCTCTCTCTCTCTCTCTCTCTCTCTCACACCCACACACACCCACACACACGCACACACACACACACACTCTCTCTCTCCGTCTCTCTATCTCTCTCTCTCTCTCTCTCTCTCTCTATATATATATATATATATATATATATATATATATATATATATATATATATATATATATATATATATATATGTAATTATTTACTATAATAATTATTAAATACCTACAGATACTAGTGTTTCATCTTTCGGGAAACATCAGTGCAGGTTGTCACGATTAACGCCGGTTGAGAGATCAAAACCAGGTAACGAAGCCATCTCTGATTCTATTAGCAAGGACCAAATCCATTCGGCCACCGTTCACCGCAAGAAATGCAGTTGAAATTTAAACATTTACTTTTTTTAATATTTTTAACGTCTGTCAGAGTGAACTAATCATTATATGATCATCTGGGGAGCTAGCTAAAGTGACCGACTTTATTTCAACTGATAAGTGCTCAATGATAAGAAACGAGTTTCTTAAAGGGACTGACATAATACATACATATATATATATATATATATATATATATATATATATATATATATATATATATATATATATATATATATTGGAAAAAGGGAATCCAGCAGAGTGTTCTATTATAAGGAAAAGTTTCCAAAAATAAGAGCGTATTATTTATATTTTTATTTACAGAAAATTTACATGAAATAAGTCATCGATACCGTCGGTTTCAAACCCGATAATATGGGATCTTTTAAGATACCCATATCAAGCTCTCTTCAGCCGATACTCAGATATGAGTATCGGTTGAAGCGAACTTGATATGTATGTCTAAAACGGTCTCCTATTATCAGCTTTAAACCAACGTAAATAAAAGCATATACATATATATATATATGTGTGTGTATATATGTGTGTGTGTGTGTGTGTGTGTGTGTGTGTGTGTGTGTGTGTGTGTGTGTGTGTGTGTGTGTGTCATTTGATGAAGTACGTCATAATTTTGTGAGGTCATCCACTGTATTCAGTTCTCCACCATGTGTTTGAATGAATAGGATGGGAGGGAATATCATGTTGATGACGTCATCTAATGTTCTCAGCATTTTGTATTTTAATGGATAATTCTTTTCAATTAATGACGTCATCATTTTAATAAGTTGCGTGTCAATAGACAAGCAAGATAATAAACAAGCAAGATCCAAAGCGTTTAATACTATCAGGCCGCCCGGTGTTGCCATGTCGTAAAATACACATAAATATTATATTTGCTATTTGTTATTATAGAACAAACTCTCTATTAATTATTACCCAATATATACTAATTATTTCAAAAGTTATAAAAAGTAATGACTTGGGTATCTTCCGCTCGAATAGAAACTAGAACGTTTAGCGTCTTATCTTAGTCATTATTTATTTTTCCAGCGTCGTTACTGTCTAAGGTACCGACAGATAAATACGAAAGGTTCAAAATCAAGCGACTTTGAACTAAGAATGTTTATTTTTGCGCATTCGCTAACGTAACTACAAGGGCAATGTTTTATTCGACTTACCCTGCCAAAGTTAACTGTTTGTTTTCAATAGTTACCTCTTATCCGCAATTTTTGCCGGCTTAAAGTCAAATGATACTTTTTCAAATGCTCTATATATCAAATTTCAACAATAATATTAAAAGAAGAGTTTGGTAGAGACTTTTCGTACACACACATCGACAAGATCACTTATATATACAGTGCCGGCAAAAAGAAAGTCCGCACTTGTAATTTTTTTCAAAACCTGTAAATTTAAGCTAAATTTAATGTAGCTGTTTAAACAAACTATACCTCATTTGATTCGCCTTTTATTCTTCTATAATTTTACCTGTTCATGTTTGACTTTTAATTGAAATATTCTAGTGTTAACGTCAATTAAAATAAATAATTTCAAATTGAGGAGGCAAAAGGAAAGTCCACAGCAAAAAATTCGCTTAAAACTTGCTTAAATTATCGCACCCAAATCAGTTTAAAATATCCACCAAAAGCCAACAAAGCATCTCTAATCGTAATTGTTGTTGTTCCAAGTTATACAACGTAACATTTAGTCCATATGTCACGACTTTCTCTTAGTGATCGTCAGGAGTTCATTAATCTCCACCTTTCTGGTCTATCCAATCGAGAAATCGGCCGCAGGTTGAAATGTGATGAGAAAACGGTACGAAAGACTGTGCAAATGTACCAAAAAACCGGCAGTTCGTGATGGCCCTAAATCTGGTCATACTAGAGTTACTTTTAACAGAGAATGCTATGCTATCAAGATCTGCAGCCTAAGAAACAGATTTGAAACGGCTCCCCCAATCCAACAACAGTGTAAACTTGTTATAAAGTGCTTTCTTTCAGGATGACATTAAAGGAATTTAAATTGCGAGGATATGCTGCAAGACGCAATACAATGATTTCTGTAAAGAACAGATAGAGCCGCCTGGACTTCGTCAGCTACAATGAAGATCATGACTTTTCATATTGGTCAAACGTCCTTTTTAGCGAAGAAAGCAAGTTCAATAGGCTAAGCAGTGATGGTAGACAGTACGTCCGTCGGAGGAAAGACGAAGAATTAAATCCTAGGTGCTCAGTTTCAACGCTGCAAGATGGTGGAGGTTCAGTTTTGGTATGGGGCATTATTAGCACCAAGTTCCATGGCCTATAGTTCGCTTGCAAAATCGAACTAATTCGACCAAGTACATTAAATGTTGACTGAGCATTTTCTACCTTACTTTGGTCGGAATTTGGATAATAATCCCATCTTCATGCAGGATAATGCTCCCATTCATACAACTGTCAATGTCAAGAGGTTCCTGGAAAAGCATGATATTCTGTGTTTGAATTGGCCTCTACAATCTCCAGACCTCAATCCTATCGAAAATGCATGGCATCACATCAAGCAACAGCTACGAAATGATAAAATTTCAAATTTGGAAGAACTTTGGACAAAAATTAAAGAAAAGTGGGATGCCCTTTCCCCGGAGTATTGCTGCAGTCTAATTCAAGGAATTTCCAAAAGCTGTCAAATTGCAGAAGGGCTATGCTACTAAATATTAACTAGTTCATTGTGTTCCTGTTGTATTTGTGTTGCATTAATGTCCTAGAGTTACATTTAAATAGCAATGTTCCATTGTGCGGACTTATTTTTGCTTCCTCAATTTGAAGTTATTTTTTTAAATTGACGTGAACACTAGAACATTTCAATTAAAAGTCCAATATGAACAGATAAAATTATAGAAGAATAAAAGGCTAATCAAATGAGGTATAGTTTGTTTAAACAGTTACATTAAATTTAGCTTAAATTTGCAGTTTTTGCAAAAATTACAAGTGCTGACTTTCTTTTTGCCCCCCCTATATATATAATAATTAATAAATAATATTTAAAAAGAATAAAAAAGTAAATACGTCCTAAAATGTGGGCGAAGAAAAAATGTAAACAAAGGGCAAATAACTCCTTTCTTATAAGAAAAAACGCTCAGGAAGCGAAGAAAAAAGAAAGAAATTAATCGCTAATAAAAAATAAATAAAAATTCAACAATCTTACATTCATAAGCGATAAAAATCGTGCATAAAATTGGCAAGGGTCCGGTGATCCCGTGGTAAAACACCGGACTACTTATCGAGCCGTTGTAGGTTCGATCCTTGTCAATAAAGTCTAGTTATACTGGTGAAGAGTAAACTCTGAAACATGCATGTGTATAGATGAGTTAATGTTATGCACGTAGTAATTATTAATCAATAAATAATATTCAAATAGATAGATGTTTCGGTGTGCTACTAGGTTTTCATCTTAATTTCTACGCAATTATGCATAATATAGAAACTATACATAAATATAATTCAGCGTAATAGGGAAATAAAACCAATTATCTATTAAGAAACAATAAAAATCATTAATTAATAAATTTACGTTCGTTTTTTAAGGAATATGCAGATTAGTAAACTTTCATATAGTCGCTCGCATATCCATTATTGAGTATATGAATAAATTCGTTTTAATAATTTCTAGATAGAAAAAGTAGTATATTCTACTTTTTTAATAAATCCAGGTCCATTTTGTTTTTTGTTTTGTTTTTTTGTTTGTTTTTTTTGTTTTTTGTTTTTTTGTTTTTTTAATTTTACAACGTTTCAACTGATGTAACCCCCAAAAGTCTTCAGGTGCATTCACACTGGGTGTCATTAGTGAATGGTGAAACATTTTTTGCTTTCCGAACGGAGATATTTAAAACGCAAATAGCACTAAGGCCATTTATTTTTTTTTTTTTTTTTTTTTTTTTATAAATCCGAGTAGATTCCGTTTCTTTTTTTAATGATGTTTGTGTATTTTTGAGATGAGACTTAATAATTATTTTTTTTTTTTCATTATTTGGACTATTGTTCTGATCTTGGTTGTTTGAATATATTGTTTGGAATCGGATAGGAATTCGAAAAAATCGGATGATTGTATAATCGCCAAAAATTCTTAAATCTGCATTTGACTTTTTTATAGCTTCTACGAATAAAGCATTTTTGTTTCCGTCTAGAGCTGTTGTCCACCATTTTATCCCCAACTAACCCTCTGGCTTGCTTTTGGGAGGGTTGAAACCGTTATAATCAGACAATGCTCACCTGAAACCGTAGAGATTCAACGCCTCTATCCACTGATCCACAAGTCTCAAAGGATGATCAAGGTTGGATTTATGCTCTCATAAATTCAATTTTATGTTCTTATCTGGACTTCCATTGTCGGGTCCGTACCGAATGGTGTTATATGTTTGTGTGCTTGTTTTTTGGGTTTTTTTATCTTTTCGAGAAGAGGCTTCATAACTTTGCGCATTCATTCTTTGCGAACTGTTATCTTCATAGTTGTTGTTGTTTCATCACGTGAAGTTGTTGAGTCTCTACAGTTCCAGGTGAGCATTGTCTGAGGATAGCGGTTTCAATCCCACCCAAAATAGGCCAGAGTATTAGTCAGCAAAAACGTGGCGAGACAACAACAACTATGGAAGGCAGTAATTACTGGGGATACAGTTACAGGGCTTAGCTTTCCTATCCTATTGCGGTTAAACACCTGAAGAAGGCCAGAGGATGAGTTAGCCGAAATGTGATGAGGCAACCATGAAGATGGGGATAACAGTCCGTAAATAATGAATACACAAATTACGAAACGTCATCGCGAAAGAATTCCAAAAATAATATATGAAATAATTCTTATTATACCAGATATGTTAACTGCATGGAGTCAAGTGAGATAACTGCAGCAATGGCGGGTCGCTGGACCGTGAAAATAAATGTTTTATGTAGTAATGCAGTAATATATTACTAATTTTGATATGACTATGAAGTAGATAACGTTGCTTTTTAGTTGAAATTCAATTTTTCGATTTTCGTTCCCATTGCAAACAAGCACCGAGTGTAAGATTTCAATAAAGATGTAATAAAATGTTCACGATGTTAAACGGCTAAACGTTAACGAGGAAACGAAGGAGGCGACATAGGGATTCATGAAGACAGTACCTCACACACGCGCGTTGCTTGCGTGTGCCGTTACCAACGTGTACTCATCGGTTAAGAAAATCCTTGTACATAGTTCTTTCAGTTCATCGCTTTTTCATTTCTAATTGCGTTGTCCGTATCGTTTGATCATCTAGTGGTTTTGATCTTCTACTTCCCTGACGAATTAACCTCAATGCACGAAAACACAAAGGGCTTGATAGTTTAAATGCTTTTATTTATAATTAAAAAAAAGTTCTTTCAAAGGACAAGGGTTGAGACAGAATAGACTATTCTTACAAGAAAGGTCAGCCTAAAATTATTTACCAACTGATAATTATATAACTGCAATTAATTAATTTTGTTACGTCTTATTTTGGGCAACAATATTATTTTTTATCTAGTTAACGTTCATCGACGGACGACTCGTCCAGATTCTACATCGTTGGCAATATCCTGTTTGCCTCCCCATACATCGACTACTTAAAATTCACTATTTCATAATCGAAACGGTGAACACGTGATCCAACCCGCTGCATCATGACCACCTGCACTCAACTTGTTTAACTATTTGACCTTTATTTTCTGACTCGTCTGGTAAACCGAGTACGTTTTGCTTGCCACTGCCTGCATTAAAATGTACTTAAATGACACTCTATCAACATTTACATTACTTGAGCTAATCTCTCTACCTACCGGCGTAGGGCCGTAATATATAACATGAGTTTGTTTGTTTTTGTTTGTTTGGTTGGTTGGTTGTTTGGTTGGCTGCATGGTTGCTATTGTTTTTTTTTTGTTTTTTTGCCGCATATAAAACTGAATTGAAATTCGTCTATGGAATTAAAGTGATCTGACAAAATTGTCTACAGAATTTGACGACGATACCTGAAGGAAACTCTCAGAAGTTATCAAGAATGAGAAAGATTTTTTTTTTTTTTTTTTTTGCTTATGAGCGAATATTGTTTGCGCTGCGTCAATATTTCAAGTTATCAGTTTTTTAACAGCAGGTGTTAAGCTTTTAAACTGTCGAAGGCTAGTTCTGTTTCTAATACCGTTCATCTCTTAAATATGATTTGTTTAAAAATATTAGGAACTATAACTTTTTTATAATTCCAACTAAGAAGGGAAGACTTTGTTTTTTTTAATTTATGATTAAAACTAAATAAGTAGAAAAAAGGTCACTCAACAGGAGTTGTATCGAGGTATTTTTAAGGGAGTAGAGAGATAAGAAAAAGACTGTATATCTTTAAAATAAAGACAACGACTGAGCGTATATAATCTTAATACACACTCCCTCTATTTACAAAGGAAGAGTCGTTTTAAACGTACGGAGATAGTCTCCAAGATTTTCAGGTGATATAGCGAGTGAGCATGACTCAGAATGGAAAATGAGTCAATGTTGTAATTTATTGCGAACGTCAGGTTTTTAAAGCGAATGATCTGTTATAGAAGACGTAGGTATTATTCAGAACATCCGTTGATCGGAAGATTCCATGCCAAATTGTATTAGTTATGTGTTATTGGGCTCGACTGTCTAATTTCAATCATTTTATATACTAGTAAGAAGATCCTACTGTTTCACACTCTTGTATTTTATTGTCATTGAAATCGATTGAAATCGCCCATTTTTTTCAATCAAATCGATTGATTGCCTGCTCTAGTTGAGGACCCATCGCGGTGCTCCGAGAGGAAAGTTCACATGCCTCCCCGTAGTGACTTAGTTCACGTTACATTGTAGTCTATATTGCACCGTAGGGAACGTACTATGGCTTTTATAAATTTATTGTTATATATAATGGCTTGAATTAAAGTTTAAAATGCAAAAGTCAAGTATCATGATTAAATTGTGCTCTAAATAGAAACATTCAATTCGGACGCGCCCCTGCCATGTCAAAGAACCTACTGTTGATTTTCAATGCCTGGCCTTACTGCTTGTGCGGTGATAATGGCTTTAAAGTCGAGTAACATGTTGCAATTGTTCTTTAAACAGAAACGTTCACTTTGATCGCGCCTCTGTCTTATCAAAGAACCTAATGTTGATTTTTCATGTCGGGCCTTTCGGCTTGTGTGGTAAAAAAACTTGTCAAATTCACTTGTGATGTTAGGTATCTAATGTTAGCTTTAGTCAAAATCGCCTGTTCCTTCTTTCATCGGATTTTTTCGATTATCGATATTTATCGAAAACATTCCGACACAAAGTCTATTTAGGAACACTATTAGACATATAGAATACCTTCCTGTGGAATTTCATAAAAATTTGGGCAAGCCTTTTTCGAGTCCATAGGGAATGAACTCAAACACACATGCACTTTTATATAATATTAGAGATTGTATTTTATATTTTATTGCTCGTTTGTTTAAACGATTTATTTTTGTTATGAACTGTTCCGGAAGGCAGCCATTTTGTTTTCTTCGTTCCAACTCTAACTTATTACGTGCATTTTATAATATTTGTGGCACGCATAAGGAATAACATGTAAATCTAAATGTGCCCCCTTTTGTATTTTTCATGTAAATATATTCTCTTGTTATACTTTAAAGCAATACCATCATTACTATTGTTCGTATTATTTGGATTCATCGGACTACTGTTCTCATTTTCAGTGTGATTTTCACAACGTTTTGGTCGATGTAAACTACAACCTTCTTCATGTGTATCTTGTCGAGCTCGAAAATGTTTCTGCCGAATTTGGGAATTTGAACAGAATTTCAAGCGGAATCCTTTATTTAGGGGGTAGCATGCTCTTGTGCCGTCAGCCATGACTGGATAGAGGTCCTAAGTACTTCGCAATTGTTTTTTTTTTTTCAGTCGCCCACACTGAGGATTGAACCTTCAACCTATCACTTTTTACAGGAGTTCGAGAGAAATATTACGGAGTTCGACAAGATACACCTGAAAAAGGTCGGAGGTTACATCGACCGAAACGTTGTGACAACGGCACTCAAAATGAGAACAGTTGTCCGATGAATCCAAATAATACGAATAACCAATCCTCATCTAAAAAATTCAGAAACATTACTATTGTTATTCTTATCCGTTCGGTCCATTTATTTATTTTGGTGGGGTTGCTTTTTAGTTGGTCTTATCCAGACAAAGATGACGTTTCAATAGAAATAAATATAATCTCTTTAATATGTATTGATAAAACAATTAAACGTTCTTAAACGTTTAGCATCTCCATTGACTAAAATATTATATTAAACATACATAGCTACCAAACTGCTTATACTTTTATTTACTAGTAAAAATTAACTATACTAAAAGATTGTAAATATTTATATGAAGCGTATACAATTTGTCTGGGGCCGCTTGCGTATACATAAAAAGTATAAATATTTATATAATTAGGGGTAGGCTATAGAAAAAAAAATTTTCAAATAAATGCCAAAAGTAGCTTATTACCTTCATTTATATGTAAATAGATGGGAACAAGTGATTTTTTTTTCAAAACGGGTCAAAATTGGAGGGTCGCTGGCCCCAAACGTGATTTGACCGCGTCGACGCGTGAAAATGGCCCAAATTTCGCCCCCGAACACACTTAATCACTTATTGAAAGCCACAGGGTGCATTTTTGTACTATAAATGCATTTGTATCATTAAATCTAACATTCCCATTGGCTATCCCACAAGTATAGGGTTTTTAGGGTATCTCAGAGTCCAAAATGAGTCAAAATTACCCCAAAATTAGCCAAAAATGGTCGGAAATCACGGATTTTCCAAAATGCACCTCCCATGGGCCCAAAGACACCTCTACATGGCAGAAACTGTTGGGAAATGCTTGAAGCAGGCACTCTCCTAACTTTTGCACTGTTAATGAGGGGTATAAGGACCTTTAAAAGGGGCTAAATATGGCCGATTTAGCCAAAGAGAGTCAAAAAGTCCCTAAGAATCAACATAGGTTGTCAAAAAGGGGCTTAATTTGAGTTATAGATGGAAAATTACCAAATAAGGAAATGTTTTCTTTCTGTAACAATGCAATGGCATCTTTAAATAGACACGATAACATTGCATTGCATTAATTGTGAATTTGATTGAACTTTGCTTTCTTTTTCAGTTAGTAAAATGCAATGAACATGGCTGGTATAGCAGGGCAGATTGACGAAGATTATAATTACGACGATTGGACTTATCTTCTGCTTGATTCTCTTCCAACTGAGGCTGAATGTGTTCAAGCTGTGCAACATCATGCTGCCAAATATGGTACCACGACACAGAAAAATCATATTCACCAGTTCTCCTTGCGATTACTACAATTGTGGCAGAAAGCCTTTGGAAGTGATGTTCGTTATGTTACAATACCTGGGATAAAACATAAACTTGATCGATCGCTAAAAATTTACGACAAAGATGTCTACAAAGCAAAGGGTTCCAGACGTGTGAATATGATTAAATGGAAACGAGAGCACCATGTCCTTCTCAATATACTTTCAAAAGATGTGAATCCAGATGAATTTGATGTACATGAACGAAGATTCTTTGTCGATCAAAAGTCTCTCTCGCGCAAATGGCTCATTGACACTTTCCACGTCGATATGGAACATGAACGGTTTCTGGCAGAGCAAGAACTGCACAATCGTTTGAAGAGCAGAAAACATTGAAAATTCAATTTTTGTCGTGCAATGTCATTGGTGCATGGAACTTGACAAGACGAAAACCAGTATTTGTGCTAGAGAATAATGATGTGATTGACGAGCTCTTTAATGCATTATATTGATATTTTACTGTTGAATGATTTTAAAGTAATGTGAAGTAAAGCTGTGTCTTGAAATAACAAAATAATTCCTTTGCTAATTACTCATACCTTTTATCAAGTTATTCAATATATTGGTTACAAATCGAGAAATAGCGAATCGAGAGCCATTTTCATCAATTTTGGGGTAACTATGAGAACAATATGAATTCAGACTCTTCTTGGACAGCATTTTATTGACATTCAATGTTCAATTTACAATTAATTACTTTCTGAGAAGTTGATGTAGTAAAGTTACGATATTTCTAAAAAGTATCATTGATGAATGAACTAATGATTCATATGTTATGTACCGTAAAGCGTAATTTTGTCATTTTTGGATAGTTTTGACCCTTTTTACATCTCCCAAAGATCTCTAAATACCCTAAATACAAATGGATAAGATAACAGGGTGGTTATTTCAGTCTTCCAACTGTAAAAAGCCATACAGGAGTGTTTATAGGAGCCCGATGAGATATAATACCTGCATTTTGGGGATTATCCGTGATTTTCGTTCATTTTTGGCTAATTTTTGGGTAAATTTGACCCATTTTGGACCCTTAAGATACCTTGAAAAGCCCTATATAGGTGGGATAGCCAGTGAGAATGTTAGATTTAATGATATAGAGCCATTTATGATCAAAAATTGCACCCTATGTAGCTTGGGAGGTGCATTTTGGAAAATCCGTGATTTCCGACCATTTTTGGCTAATTTTGGGGTAATTTTGACCCATTTTGGACTCTAAGATACCCAGAAAACCCTATACTTGTGGGATAGCCAATGGGAATGTTAGATTTAATGATACAAATGCATTTATAGTAAAAAAATGCACCCTGTGGCTTTCAATAAATGATTAAGTGTGTTCGGGGGCGAAATTTGGGCCATTTTCACGCGTTGACGCGATCAAATCACGTTTGGGGCCAGCGACCCTCCAATTTTGACCCGTTTTGAAAAAAATCACTTGTTTCCATCTATTTACATATAAATGAAGGTAATAAGCCACTTTTGGCATTTATTTGAAAAAATTTGTTTCTATAGTCTACCCTTAATATAATCAAACGTATATATACGTTCTAGTCTATGATCGCATACATTTATCTATCTATCTTCTATACTCCTATAAAATCGTTTTTCTTTTGTGTATATTGATATTCATAATAAACCCCCACTTTTCTATTTATTTAAAAAGAAAATACAATTTTCTTATATATGGGTGGTGGAATTGCATTAACTAGCAAAAGATCTAGCTAATTTGCATATTCTTTTAAACATTCATTTTAATTAATTCCCTGTTAGTTTTTTCGGTTTTCTTATGGGATGATCATCTTTAGTTAACTATTACGTGTAATTATATTCATGGAGATATTCTACATGATTTATACTGGCATAATATTTACGTAAAATCTTCACAGTAAACAAAAAATTGTTTCCATATATATTTATGTATACGTATATATTTTTGTTTAATATATATATATATATATATATATATATATATATATATATATATATATATATATATATATATATATAAAGTAAACGCGTCTGTGTGTCGGTGTGTCTGTCTGTATTGACAGTTATTGCGTAGGGAAATGTACACAGGTACATTTCCCTACGCAATAACTGTCAATTTTTAGTCTACAGGCTCGGAATTTGATATACAGGGTACTAAGATTTGGAAAAATAGATGTGATCTGTTTTCGGCCAGAAATTGTGCTGTTAAGGGGTCAAAGTTCAACGATTTGACCTTTGAGAACTCTACCAAACTCCTCTGACAATTTTGGGTGGATTTAAACACTTGAAATTTTAGATATAGGTTCCTTGGACATGGATCTAACTTAATAACTTTATTTGAGGCCAAAACAATAAATGTTAAGAGGTCATAATAGGGGTTAAATTTTAAAGAATTGTCCTTTTTTTTTTTTTTTTTGCTCAGCATACAACTCAAAAAAAAACGGGCAACGCCGGGCACCCATGCTAGTATATCTATGAAAGTGAACGTGTCTGTGTGTCTGTGTGTGTACATTTCCCTACGCAATAACTCTGTCAATTTTAAGTCTACAGACTCGATATTTAATATACAAGGTACTGAGATCTGAGAAAATGTTTGCAATCCACTTGTGTCCAGAAATTTGGCTGTTAAGGGGTAAAAGTTCAACGATTTGACCTTTGAGAACTCTACCAAACTCCTCCACCAATTTTGGGTATAAACACTTGAAACTTTAGATATTGGTCCTTGGACATGGATCTAACTTAATAACTTGATTTGAGCCAAAAACAATAAATCTTAAAGGGTCATAATAGGGGTCAAATTTAAAAAAATTGCGCGCTTTTATTTTTTTTTTTTTGCTCAACATACACATCCAACCCCCCGGGCAACGCCGGTCTGAAATGTTAGTATATCTATAACAGTGAACGTGTCTGTGTGTCTGTGTACATTTCCCTACACAATATCTCGATCAATTTTCAGACTGAAAATTGGCAAAGTTATTGCGTAGGAAAATGTACACAGACACACACACACACACACACACACACACACACACACACACGCACGTTTACTTTTATATATATAACAGAATCGATAGATTAAACGTACGCATATGTTCTTTGTGGCTGCTTGTGTATACTTAAAAATTATAAATATTTATATTATTAAACGTATGTATACGTTGTTTGTTTGTTTGTTTTTTTTGTCTTTTTTAGTCTGTTGCCGCTTGCGTGCTTAACTACTGTCATCGTTATTCAAAAATAACGTATGAGCCATGTTTCAGACGGGATGCTTATTCTTAAAAACGTCATTGGTACTTATAACCCGACACTGTGCGTGACAAACCAATATATTCAAATCTATATTTGGAAATGGAAAAAAAAACGAAAGCCTTTATGAATGTAAGTATATAAATAAAGGCAGAGTATTTAATTAATAAGTAACTGTGATTCTAAAAAAAACATAATCGACAGAAATAGAAGCAGGAGTTAAATATGAAACAAAACAAGTACTATAACAACTTCTATTTATGTAACAAAGACGTAATAAGTATTTAAGAAAATGAAAATGTGATAGTAAGAATGAAATTCTGCCTTCAAAATCCTTAACAGACACACACACACACACACACACACACACATATATATATATATATATATATATATATATATATATATATATATATCGACATGTACCAACACACACACACATACATATATATATGTATATATATATATGTATATATCGACATGTACCAAACGAAGTAGTCCAGCGAATATATATATATATATATATATATATATATATATATATATATTATCTGAGGTTGTTGCGTTCAAGAGGTTAAGTAACCAATGAAGTTTAACGTGGTTAATAGAAGAGTGCTCAATACCAAAATAGAGCAAAGTATACTCTTTATTTGTTTTTACATTAGCAGTAATATGTTGCTACACAGTCATGAGTATGTTTCGGTCAGCTAGTTACCAGGAACAAGAGACCTCTTCAAGCGATAAGCTTATATGAAAGTAAAGTTTGCAAATACCAACATTATTTATATATTAATCGAAATTCCGTCTTTATTTCCAAACTTTCTCGAGACGATTGATTTGAAGAGATAACATACAAGCAAATATTCAAACATATGTGATGCGTTTTTGAGGTGAAAAGAATTTTTTTTTCTTTATATGATGCGATTAACATGTGAAAACAATTTGTTTTCGAACGAACCATAGCATTTAGAATTAAAAATGCGTAATGCGTTTATGAAATGGAATGAGTGTTTATTTTTTTGTTCGTTTTTTTTTTCTTTTTAATATCGATGATATGTACAAAGTTTTATTGGGGATGTGATATAAAGCAGTTAGCCTTGGACAGAAATAAAAGTTCTGCTTGGTTATTTGTAAATTAGAAAAGATAAACCGTAGAAACCCTTACGCTGTTTAAGTATGTTAGAGTGTATAATGAGTGCTAATCCAAGAAGTCTTTGTTGAGATTAATTTGAAATGAATTTAATGAGTCAAGCTTATTAAAAGTTAAAATAATGATCATATTGTAATGCGTTAGAGAATAATGCATTAAGGAAATTGTTATTTTTTTCTTTAGTGTTTATGAATACTTTTTCTTTAGTTCACATTGAGTTTCACCAATGTATACCTAATGATAATTACTGCCTTAGATATAGAAATTTTGGGGCAATTTTTTTGTTTATATATATATATTATTCCTTATTGGAATTTTTTATTTTTGAGATGAGCATTGTATGTTAATTTTAATTTTATTTTATTTCGGACTATTAGTCTCATCTTATCTTTTTATTGGTGCACAACGTTTCGGCCAACTTCCTCTGGCCTTCGTCAGGTGGTAACCGCGACGGATAGGAACTTCGAATCTCCTAACTGCATTCTCAGCCATCACTGCCATCCGTAGTTGTTGTCGTCTCACCACATTTTTGACCAATTACCTCTGGCACGCTTTGGGTGGGATTGAAACCGCTATCTTCAGACAATGTTCATCTGGAACCGTAGAGATTCAACGTCTCTATCAACTGCGCCACGGGCCCCGAAGGGCTTTTTTTTTTTTTTTTCCTTCGGGGCCCGTGGCGCAGTTGATAGAGACGTTGAATCTCTACGGTTCCAGATGAACATTGTCTGAAGATAGCGGTTTCAATCCCACCCAAAGCGTGCCAGAGGTAATTGGTCAAAAATGTGGTGAGACGACAACAACTACGGATGGCAGTGATGGCTGAGAATGCAGTTAGGAGATTCGAAGTTCCTATCCGTCGCGGTTACCACCTGACGAAGGCCAGAGGAAGTTGGCCGAAACGTTGTGCACCAATAAAAAGATAAGATGAGACTAATAGTCCGAAATAAAATAAAATTAAAATTAATTTTTTTGTTGTTTTTAATGATTTTCTTTATGAAAATCACTCCAGACAAGGTCTAAAAAATACTACTTCAAGGCCAGAAATAATACAATAAGTGTTAGGTGAATGGATTATACTTTAGAAAACAACAATTCTTCACCCTTTGTCAGAAACATTGCTAATGGAATGCGAGGACAAAATAAAAGAAGCGAGAATTACGTTCACTTTGTATTAGAGAGTTGCAAATTATTGTATTATTGACGTGATTTTGTCTGTTTATATGCTTTTTGTTTGTTGTTTCTTGAAAATATTTTAGAGTTTGTTTCTTTGTATTATTTTTTTAAATTCAATTTTCACCCCAAACAAGGCACAGTGCCCCTTTTAAGTAGGGGTTAACATCGGGGACATGAGTTCCAGAGGTATCATGAAGGGAGATGAGTAGCAAGATGTCTGTTCACATTACACTTGAACTTCTGCATGTCAGTACAGTTGAGAAGCAGAATCCCGGAAAGGACTTCCAAAGTCTAGTAGTTCTGGGGAAGAAACTATTGGAATAGAAGACTTTCTTAAACATAGGCATCTCTACTGTGAAGGGGTGCGATTTTGCTACTTGTCGGGTTTGTCGGGGGTATTCACGTCGAGGGGATACAAGTGCTTGTAGTTCGCCAGAACATTCACCATTAAAGTATTAGGCAGAGGGATGCAACATTTCGTCGATAGAACAGAGGCTGAAGCCTAGATGACAGTTCAGGACCTATCAGGTTGGCGACTCTCTTTTGAACCCTGTCCAGGAGTGGGAGACTAGTAGCAGATGCACCAGCCCAAATGTGACAACAGTACTTATGAAATGTGTGAGGAATTTCAATGGTTTTGGTAAATCTGTGACGCATTTGAACACTTCATCTAGATATTCTGGTCTACAAATTCTTAATGCATGTCGGAAAAAAACGGTTAGTATGCATGTTTTCATTTTATTATGGTGTTAGTAAAAATTCTCTGGTCATATTTGTGTGTAGTTTTGTGATGTATTTTGAATTGTAGATAATTGTTGGATTTTTATGAGTATGCCCAGAAATGGTATTGGGTTATTTTACTTTGTTTCATAGATAAAATTTATGGAGAGTTTGACTCTGTTTTTAAAATTTTCTATTTGTGTGCTTTCAGGAAGAGATTCTTCATTGTCACCAATATATCTAAAGTATTCGCTGTTTTGATGTAATTTAAATTTGAACAGACAAATTCTAGAGATTATAGGGTTAAACAGCGTAGTACACCAATGAACTTGTGATCCATAGAGAGTCCGAAATTTTTCTTATAGAAATTATTGTTAAATTAAAAATAAGTCATTGATACGTCTGACTATTTCTATTAAAGTATGGAGAGGAACTCATAATTTAATGTTGATTTTAAGTGTATATGGAGAAAAATTAAACATGTCTTAACGAAGATATTAGTAAATGAAATATTACGTCTAGGCTGCGTATAGAATTGTTTTGTGCATTAATGAATTTTTATGTCTCCAGTTTTTATATGAAAGTTCTAATAGTGACTACAATGGGGTTAGAATAATGGCTATGGCTCATGCGATCCTGTGCGATGTGCTACTGATGCCTGATAGTATATATCGAACAAAATGTTCAGTTTATGAGTGTTAAAGAGGCCATATAATGTTGGAATATTTGGGTTGGAGTCATACATTCATTTATAAACAGGTTAGAGATAATATCATTATTAATATACAGGGTGGAATGATAAAAGTATCGACCTAAAGAAAACAATACTACAGCTTTATTTTCAAACTATTGTTAAAAAAATCAATTCAGGTAACTTGATTATGTGGTAGAGCTGACATCTATTCAATGTAGTTTCCTTAAGCCTCAACCACTGCCTCAATACGGGTTCCACAAGCGCTGACGTGAGCTCGACGAATACTCGGCGGATGGCGGCGATCAGGCTGGATTTGTTGTTGTGGGAGGTCAGGCTGGTGATGTTCTCGACATGTCATCAAATGAAGTAGTCCAGCGGGTCCATATCGGAGAAGAGGCGGGGGGGCAGTGAGAGAAGGGTACAAAGTCAAGCCTGGGTCTGTTTGAACTTGTGGGCCAGCGCCGAATTCTGCTGCCATACCCAGGGTCTTCTAGCGATCACCTGATTGCACCACGGGTTCACTACACTCTTCAGCACATCCAGGTCTACTTTGGTGTCGACTTTCAAGCCGACTTCGAAGATGTCAGGTGGCATGATGTGTCCCTCACTTGAAATTCCACTAAAGATGATAACTGTGGCCGGAAACTTTGTTTTCATCACCCTGGATACGACCATGTTATTCGTGGCAATCCAAGGATGCATTTTGAGGGTGCTGGCAATGGTATTGTTGTAATGGCTAAGATTGGTAGAGAGTATGAGTTGTACAGCAGCGCATCTCTGATCTCATTCGTTGAATATTGATTTCCTTTTTAAATAGCTTACTTCTTTATTTCTAGTTTATATTTCTAAAAGAAAAATTTATCTACCATTTGTCTCAATGACACTTCTACGGGTCAATGAAATTTCATATCTTTGAACTTTAAGATGTCTAGTTTCTCGTTCAGACATATCGTTTAGCGCACTTTAAGAATTTGCATTTCTTTTCGAAGAACCCCCTATTTCCTTTTCAATTTTATTATTTTATCATACAAACCATAAATAATATTTCATATTACAACAGAATGACAGAAATGCTACCAACCCATAGCATTAGTAATAAAATTCATAGTCCTTTCTGCAAAGCAGCCATATTTGGTACACGTAAACATTACTCTATATCTAACTTGTCAATCAAATTTCAGTTAGGTATCTTTAACCACCGTTCAATGACATGCCCCAAAGGTCCAGTTCTGTGTTGATCAGTACAGATCGTAATTTAGTGGTCATAAGACGTTTTCGGGAATCGTGCGCAGACGAAGGGGTCGAGCATGGGTTTCAAGAGAATGGGGAAACTTCTCATAATTTTGATAACTTGGAATAGATGCAGAGACTATTTGGTGCTTATTTCATCATTCAATTTACACTCACCTAACCGTACCTCCCTCGGAATTTTATCTTTCTACGCAAATCTATTACTGAACAGAAGAGATCTATCGCAACGAAAATAATAGTAGATCTAACAGAGAAGTGTGTCATGCTTACGTAATCATCAGTTAAAGGATCGGCTTAAACAAATGTATAATGTAATGTGTGCATGTATATAATATGTTTATTAAAAGGTGGAAGACAGAGCAAGTATTTAGTATCTTTATTATAGAAACATTATTGGTTACATATGTGCATACATGTTTCAGTGGAATCTCAATTCAGAGAGAGATCACCTCATCAGACCGGAAAAAGGATCAATATTCCATTAGTCATATTGCCCCTTTTTTCGATCTGATGAGGTGGTCTCTCTGAATTGAGATTCCACTGAAACATGTATGCACATATGTAACCAATAATGTTTCTATAATAAATATTACTCACGCTACCTTAAGAATACTTAAGGATGGGCACTGTCTGTAGAATAAAAACTAAAAAGCAGTCAACTAGCGTTTATGAAATGTTTACGACTTCCACTCGTTCGAACACTCTAGATTGTCCAATGTATTCGCCCGAATTCGATGTTTAATAGTTCTTAGTTCCCTTTCGTTCTCGTGGCAATCGTTTGGTGGCTCTGAAGTAAAGGCTTAGCAAATAGATCAAGAGGTGGCTTCGTGGCTCATGACCGGCATGAAATGTCATCTCTTACACTGATGATTGCGTAAGCATGAAACATTAGTTTCTGTACGTATAAAGAATAATTATTGTTGTATGAATGCTATCTTGCAACATATATAGATAAAACTGTAATATGGATATAAAGTTAGATATGTGTACATTTTAATATATATTTCTATGTGTAGGATTTACTTATAAACTAATTAACCGATCATTGTGAATTTCGAAACACAACCGCTAATTTTAAACGTATGTATAATATATCAATTAAATGATATTTCTCAAAACTCAGTTGATTTCGAATATATTTCGATTGTAGGGGACAACATCTCGTTGGAAAAGTTCAGAAATTTAGGATTTTTAATAAGTTCCTCCATAGTCATTGGATGCCATTTAAATGAGATTCTTTGAATTTAAATTTCTTAATAAACCTAAATTAAAACCTTAATTATCAGAAATTTACTAGAATCAAATTCGTGTAATAGTTTGATCAAAATTGGAATAAGTATTCTAGACATAATTTTTAGCAGCATTATATCTTTGTTTTTATCTTAGAGAATGTGAAAGTGGAGTAAAATTAATCTGTGCACTATATTTTACATATTACAATTTTTTTAATGTATCTGCGTAGGGTTTACCTTACGTTATAACAAAGTAAATTGGTTCAAAATTGAACTTAATTGCATTTAAGCTTGTAATATTTCCAGTAATTTTTGAAATAATAAATAATTATATATATATATATATATATATATATATATATATATATATGCGTGTGTGTGTGTGTGAGAGAGAGAGAGAGAGAGAGAGAGAGCATGTGTGCGTTTCATTGAATAGCAGGGATAATCCCAGCTTGTTTCTCTTGCTGTCCATTTCTTTTTCCATTTGGCGGGACAATGTTCGAACGTTCTGTTTGAGTGTAAAAAGAATCCTGATCATGGAGGCACTACTCATTCGCATAAACAAACCGACCGACAATCAGATCAATATGAGGGGGGGGGAAGCTTAAGTGGTTTTAATGATTTTAAACAATTTTAAGGGACTTTTTTCAATAAATTCACTAAGCGTAATTTTTTCATTCATCATTCGCCTGAAGACAACTCACTGAAGTTGAAAACCTATGTGATTATGACAGATTTCTTTTATACTCGAACAGAACGTTCGAACATTGGCCCGCCAAATGAAAAAAAAATAGATCGCAAGAGAAACAAAAAGGAATTCTCTACTGCTCAATGAAACATGCATCAGAGGAAAAATGCTACCCAAATATATATATATATATATATATATATATATATATATATATATATATATATTAGTATATATATAACTGACTTATACTAATATATATATATATATATATTAGTATATATATATAACTGACTTATACTAATATATATATATATGTATAACTTATACTAATATATATATATATATATATATATATATATATATATATATATATATATATATATATATATATATATATATATATATATAGGGTTGATTGGAAATTGACTCATTATTTTAAGATAAAATTTATTGTGTTATTATTCATCGGACTCATGTTCTCATCCTGAGAGTGATTTTCACAGCGTTTCGACTGATGTAACCTCCGACTTTCTTCAAATGTATCTTGTTGAACTCGTGTATATTTCTGTCGAACCCAGTAATTTGGACGGAATTTCGAGCGGAACGCTTTATTTACTTCATGGGAGTAGCGTGGTCTTTTTCCGTCAGCCATGACTGGATAGAGGTCCTAAGTAATTCACAATTGTATTTTTTCGGTCGTCCATACTGAGGATTGAACCTTCAACCTTCAGGAGAATACCACTTTTACAATTGATTTTTCAAAGTACTCTAACCACTGCGCCAATTCTAGTACGAATTTTAGGAGCTTTAAACCTATTTTTATTTCTAGTTGTAAATATCACTATTTATTACTATATATATCAATATATTAATGTATATTTATCTATCTATCTATCTATCTATCTATATATATATATATATATATATATATATATATATATATATATATATATATATTAATGTTTTTACTTATTACTTGTATATATTATCTATTGTTTATAATTACTGGTTCCCATATCGTATTGAATTCTATACTAGGTCTACTTAGCAGTTGGTTATTCCCCAGCAAATGTGCTGCTTCTTTCAATCGTCTTACTCTCCACCATTCCTCTCTGTCTTTAATTTGACTTCGTCCCATAATGGTAGATGGTTTTCCTTTTCTTTCCAAATATGGTCAGCTATACCTGGCTTTTCAGTCTCTCCGCGTACTACGGCTTTTCGGTGTTCTTCTTACCGTGCATTCAATGGACGACAAGTTTCACCTCTATATAGTTTTCCACATTTACATGGGATTTCATATACACATTTTTTAGTCACGAATTTTTCTGTAGGGGGCTTGACTCTCACAAGCTGTTTCCGGGAAGTTGAATCACTCCTGAATACTGTCCTGATGTCATATGGCTTACATATTCGTTAAAGTTTTCAGACAAGCCCTTCATATATGATATACAAACTGTGGTGAGTTTCTGAGTTGTTTCTTTTGTGTTTGATCCAAATTTCTTGGAGCTGATGTCATGCTATCTGGATAGTTGTTTCGGTGGATGATTTCCTCTTGATATGCACTGATGTTACTACATATTGCTTTTTCTCGGTGTTGTTTGCAATGGACCATTCATTTCTTAACATGGATTGTAGGAGTTGAAGTTTAGATACTGTCCAGTGAAAGTTGGCTTTCGGTGTAAAGATGACATAAACCCCTGACCTGTGCGAGTTATCAGCACGTCTAGAAACGATAATTTATCATTATGTTCTTTTTCCATTGTGAACTGGATCGAGTTTACATGCTCTAGTAACGTTTTAACATCTTCCTGATGGGGCCAGAGTATGAATGTGTCATTTACATATCGCAACCACATTGCTGGCTTTAGTGGTGTTGATCCTAATGCCATTTCCTCAAAATATTCCATGTATGCATTGGCCAGTACCGGGGACAATGGTGATCTCATCGCCAGATCTTATTCCTGCCGATATATATCAGGTCCCATCGCGAAGTATGTAGTTTCTGTACAGAAGGTCAACACCTCTATTATATTGTCAATTGGGATGCAAGTGCGTTCTTTCAGTGAGGCATCCGATGTCAGCTTATCCCATACCACTGTCAGAGTCTCAGCAGTGGGTACTTTCATGAACAGCCTCACTACATCTAGACTAACCATCTGGTTGGAATGAATGGGAGCATTTTTTATTATTTCCACGAAGTGAGCTGAGTTCTTGACGTATGATGGAGATTTATCGATGATTGGGGTGATTATATCTACCAGGAATCGGCTTGATGGATAGCATGCTTAATCTCTGGTAATGAAATTGGTCTTAATGGAATACCGTCCTTGTAAATCTTAGGGAGACCGTATAGGTGTGGTAGTTTGCTATAACGTTGTACTAGCTGTCTGTATTTTGCCGGTGGTACAACGTCCTTGTTCTTACTGAGGATCTGATAGCTGTCTTTTCGTTTTCAGGGTCGGATTCAAATTCCCAAGTTCGACAGAAACATTCGCGAGTTCGACAAGATACACCTGAAGAAGGTCGGAGGTTACATCGATCGAAATGTTGTGAAAATCACACTCAAGATGAGAACAGTAGTCCGATGACTAATAATAGGAATAACCAATCCTCATCTCATAAATTTAGAAACGTCAAAATTTATTGTATCTACAAATATAAATACATAATATCTATATTATATATAATAAACAATACAAAATATTTATGCATACAATTTATTTTTAAATAAAATTTATATAATAAATGAATATAAAAAGAAAATATAATGCATGGACTTTTAATCAAAATTACATATAGACGCTTCCTATAATTGCAGAGATTAATAAAGATTTTCCTAAGATTCCAGTTTCTTTTTATGTCGTACATAAGACCTTGGTATTTCGCTATCTTTTTCCTTTTTTTTTTATTTTCTCCATTTGAAGATTGTAATGCTGGGTATGGGGCAGCCAAACCAGCTGCCAACATTGCCTTGCTTTTTATTGAAACCAACCGAGAGCTCTTTTTAGTATCCTCGCTTTTCCCTTAAGTGCAATTGTCTGGATCTTTTTTGCACTTGGTTCACCAGGAATATTAGTTAGGTAGGACTTCAGGTTCTTCTTCATAAACTCTGTAGTACCTATGATAACTGGAATGATTGATATCTCCTTAAGATTCCAGTTTCTTTTCAAATCATACACGAGACCTTGATATTTGGTCTGTTTCTCTCTTTCAGCTCTGTTCAGACCTCCATCATTAGGAACACTCACTTCAATCAAGGTTAAAACTCTCTCTGACTTATTCCATATAACTATGTCGGGTTTCACAGCAGCATTTTCAATGTAGGTGGCTGTAGGGATTACATGGTCGTAATGTATGGTATATAAGTCATTTCCAACTGTTCTTTCAGGTTGATGTTCCCAGGACTTGTTTAATTTTTTACAGATGGTCCAGTGGAGGTACTTACATACTCCATCATGTATCGCTGTATAGTAGCCGTCCCCTAAAAGAACCTTGCAACTTGATATCAGATGACTTACACTTTCCAATTTTGTATGGCAGAACAATTTATTGGCATTACTGATCCCTACCATTTTTAGAATGCATTGGTCATCAATCCCTGGTCTTGAGCAGCCATTATGACCCTTTCCTGATCGTGATGGAGGGCTCTCCTTTTGAGCCAGTCCAATGAACCTTCTTTGTCTATGTATTCCTGAGAGAGTTCCCCCCCCCCCAAAAAAAAATACTTTGCACGCTGATATTGGTCCCATTTTTAAAGTTTCATCCTTTCAAAGGTCTCGGTATATTTCTGCCGACTCTTTCTTGCTATTTCTGTGGCACACTTGTTTAGCAAGAAAAGAGCCGGCAGAAAATATACCGAAAGCATACAGAAAATATTCCGCAATGTGTCCGCAAATAGTTTTTAATCATTTTTACAAAGTTCGAACCAAAACTTTTACTCGTTTGAATACCCTGACAGCAAAATAATTATCTGCCCAATCAATATTTTTAATTTCACTAAGAAAATAACTGAATTAATATAAAATTTCATGCATTAACGAATAATTGCTGACATTTTCATTTAAATTTGTTAATTCTTTAATTTGGCGCAATTTTTTTTTAATTGCTGGTAATATTTTATGCCGGACAGCAAAAAATTGCGCATTGATGCAAGCGATACTTGCTCAACATGTAATGTTTAGTTTATCTACTAGCAAATATCCACGCATTCTATGCGCATATTTTTGCTACTTTTATTCTGTACTAGCAGAGTGATCAACGTTGCCCAGGATTGAATGATGATCAACGAATGTTTCACACTCCCATATTTTTATTGTCATCGAAAGCGATGAAATCGCCCATTTTTTTTTTTCAATCAAATCGATTGATTGCTTACTCGAATGGGGAGGGGGCACCGCGATGCACCTGGGGGAAGCTTCACATGCCTCTCGCAGTGACTAAGTTCACAATATATTGTAGTCTACATTGCACTGTAGAGAACCTACTGTTGATTTTATAAAATTGTTTTTATATATAATGGCTTGCATTAAAGTTTAAAATAGAAAAGTCAAGTATCATGCTGCAATTATTGTGGTGCAAACAGAAGCATCATTTTCAATAAAATCGATTTATTGCCTGCTCTAGTCGGGGACATATCGCAGTGCACCGTGAGGAAGCTTCACGTTCCTCCCGCACTGACTAAGTCCAAAATACATTGTAGTCTACATTGCACTGGAGAGAACCTACTGTTGATTTTATAAAATTATTTTTATATATAATGACTTGCATTAAAGTTTATAATCGTGTGAAATTTCATAAAAATCGGTGGTTTCCGAATCCATAGGAAACGAACTGAGACACACAGACACACAGTTCCTTTTCATATAATAGTAGAGATACTACGGAGAGGTTAATCTGAGTGAAGTATATAGTATGATGTTTCTTTAATTCATTCTGCAGTTGAACCATATTTGGTACAAATAAAAATCAATGTATGTCTGACTTGTCCACCAAGTTTCAGTTGTATATCTCCAACATTGTTTATTTTATCGCCACTCAATGATATACAAGTACGCTTTTGGGATCATCGTATTTTCAGTATGAAATGATTCCTGAATGGGCTCTATACTTACCGGACTTTAAGCTCCAAGATTTTTATCTGTGGACTTATCTCAAAATTAATGGTTATAAAAACAATCCGCAGATTATTACTGATCTGAAGCCGACCATCACATGCCAAACTAGTAAAATGCCAAGAGAGGAGCTAGTTAGAGATTTCTATTTACACATCGTCTGTAGATTTGGAGCATATCGTTTTTATTCACCCTGTACAAAAACCTATGATAAGCTTGTGTGTTTTCTTGCTTGCTTATTAACATATTGCATTATTAGATGAGATGAACAGTACATGGAGAGTAATATATGACATTGTAACAAAGCGCCGACGCACTATGGCGGTTGTATGCAAATACCGAGGCATTGGGCGAAATTACGTCATGGTAAGGAAAAAGAAAAACACTATAAAAAAGAACGCGTGCACAGACTGACGATCACGTTAGGGAAGACGATCACATTAAAAACGTAGCTGACATCACAGCCGTAACAAGAAGTCACGCGTGGTGGGATAATGATATAAGGTATTTTCTTAAAACCTGAAACAGTGAGTTGAAGTTCTTTCCTATTCTTTGTCTCATTTGCGACTGAGCCAACAATGTTTTGGGTTCCGAGTGTCTACATGTTAACTCGTGTGTAAAAGTGTACTACGTTACAAAATGAGTAAATAATAGCCGCAAAAAGCTCGGCGGCAACAACTGTTTTAATTATATAATGTAAATATAGTTTGATTCACTAATAGCTCCGTTTGGGACGATAAAGCAGTGTTTCTCCTTTAGTTAGGGCCGATATTTCTTACGCCTATTCTTTAAATCGTGCTAATTTCTTACATTGAAAACCGTAGGTAACTTTCTTCTCTGGAAGCCTGGATATACATTTTTAAATATGTATCTATATGACTTCACAACCAGCTAAGGGCACACACGTCCAATGTTGTTACATAAGTTATTTAATATAACTTCACAAAAATCCGATTTTTAGCAAAGATAAAAAAAAATGGATTATCATACAACAGTCGTTCAAAACAAAAAAAAATAATTAAATCATCTTATTTTTTAACAGATTTATTTTATTTTGTTTTGTTATTTAATTTATTTTACCTTTTGGTAAAACAAGTCATATTTCCTGCTGTTTTGTTCCGGCTCGTTTAACTCGTAAGCCTAACGGTCTCAAACAATTCGTTATTTTGATATTCCATCGTAATACAGTTTTCCATACTAGCAGCTGCTTTTCCATGAACTACAGCTTTGTAGAATGCTGTTCTTGCTGACTGCTTCCCTCCTACCTGTAGCCTTGTTCTTTTCAAGACGATGGCCAATAGGCTTTTCCTGTCTTTGCGGTAATCATCTTTCTTTCTCGTTATCTCCTTACATAAAGTGGGTTCATCCTTTGTCTGGAGCAATTTCCATAAAAATATTAACAAGTTAGCATTCTATTACCTTCTTGAGCAAAAACACCTCTAAAGTTAAACAACATACTTTTCCAGAAATGACACATTTATTTCAGTTTCAGTTTTGTTTTATCTTCGTGAGATACTTCATATATTTGCTTTATCCGCATAAATGATCCATAATTATTGGCTTTCTGTATAGAAACTTTTGCCAGGCAGACGAAACGCAGGAAAATAGTAAATGCAGACTCTGCTGTCGAAATGATAAACTACGTCATAAGTAAATGCAGAAAATTCGCCCAAATTGAATATAAAAACAGGCATGGGAAAATCGATCACTGGAAACTGTGCAAACATTAGCACTTTGAACATGAGACAAATACTTCTGCCTGAAACCGGAGTCAGTATTGAAAATTTGAACGGCATAAAATCCTCTTTGCCATCGAAATACAAACGGGCAAACTCACACACAAAAAAATAAGGAAAAATCTGCAAAGCCATCCCAGCTGAATATCAAGAAGAGAAAAAAAACTAAGATAACACACGGAACTTGCCAGGCAGCTGAAGAGAAATATGAAAAATGTAGAAAACTTCTGCAATATCGATAATTGTAGGCGCATTAGGAATAGTTCTAAACAGTTGTAATAAAAGACAATAAATCGCAATAAAAGAAATGATCGAAACCATAAAATACACAGTACAGATAAAAACAACTAAAATATTAGAACAAACTCTCTAACCTAGAAACTTTTACGACTCGTCGCGGTACATGGAGCGCCGAGCCTACCCAAAAGGTCAACAGCCTGGTGCTGGCCAGGTTCATTCTTGCTTAACTTCGGTGATCTGGCGAGAACCGATGTGTCAACGTGATTGTATAATCTTTACAAACACACACATACACACCCACCCACACACACACACATATTTATATATATGTATATATATATATATATATATATATATAGTAAGTTAGAAAAATATATATGGCAATTAAGCTACACAGAATATTCCGCGTTTCATCCACACTAGGATTCGCCAGGCTAATGCCTAGCTCTACCTATGTATTGAACACTGTTGCAGTAAATACTTAGTTTACGCATAAAATATGTACTTTCGTATATTAATTTATGTGATTAAATGAAGTAGTCTTATATATATATATACACACACACACACATACACACACACACACACACACACACATATATATATATATATATATATATATATATATATATATATATATATATATATATATATATATATATATGGGGGTGGGGGAACCAAGAATGATGAGATAAATTCTTTAAAAGAAAACTTACTGGGAAAATGCAAAGATCTACAATTGAAGGAAAAATGGAAAAAGGATATATACTAATGCATATAAATTTAGTCGTTCATTCATTATATTTAGGTATAAATAACATATATATTCCATACCTCTAGTTAATGTAATCTCCGTATTGAATGAACGATTAAATTTATATGCATTAGTATATATCCTTATATTATCTTTTTTTTTTCCTTTTTCCTTCTGTAATCTATATATTAATACGATAGCGTGTGTGTTATTTTGTGTGACACGCTTACATCTGGGGCTTTTAATTATTATGTACTTCCATTGCTTGTAATAAATAATTTTACCAAGAATTCGTCATAAGTTTTTGTTTCGATTTAAACTGATAGCACTCCAGTAATCTATCATATCATAAATAATTTTATCCAGAATTCTTCATAAGTTTTGGTTTCGGTTTCGATTATGGCTGAAGGAACACAAGTTTATATATATATATATATATATATATATATATATATATATATATATATATATATATAATCTGAAACGAAGAGAACTGAAACAATAAGAAACAATACGCTTACATCAAGTTCTATTAGTGGCATAGAAAAATTGTTGTGAAAGTTTTAGGAGGATAAAAAATTGAAAAAGTAAAGCACGATCCAAATTGCATTTGAAGGGTATGGAGAGTACTGCCATTCACATTTTGGAGAAATCAATGAGTCAAGAACTCACAGGTAAACGACTGTTTCGAGAACAGAAAATGATTTGCAATAGTGATTTGAGAAAATTCAGAGATTATTGGAAATCTTGGGAAATTTATTGTCCCTCAGACTCCGGCCAACACCTTTTATTTATTGCCAGTAATAACTCGTGTGGGAACCCCTAATTAGTAAATAATACTGGTAACAGCTTCTGTAGATCAAAATTAAACGTATCAAAACTGCGGCACTCGAGGCAGGAGGCTGAAAGAGAAGTCATGATCATAATGTCTACCGAACATGAGTGCATATGTACAAAGTAGAATTAACGAGCAAATATCGATATGAAGATGTTAACCCGTAATATAAGTTATATCATAGAACAAATTGAAACAATCGATCATGTGTTGCAGAATGGCCTGTTCTCGCGGAACACGATTATAAACTGAGGCATCGTAGAATTGAACAATGTATGTACCGGACTATCTACGAGCAGTACATGATTCAAAAGTAGTCTAACATTAAAATATGTATATACAAGCTTCATTTTGAACTAGTAACGGAGGTAACCGTTACTGCTAATTTTATGGAATTATCCAATCAGAGACGTTAATAAAAACGAATGCCAACTAACAGACATTATTTACCTCCTCCCCAGGACGTCAGGCACAAGGTCAGGTATCGTTTTGAGAACCCAGAGCACTGTGGCATACAAAAAATGGCTGAGCAACCTCGTCGATAGGGACATCTCGGGCGATTAGTGTTAACCCTTTCTCATAAAGAAGGTAAAGTCTGGGAGGATGGTCGTTCTAGTAATGAATTGAACCATAGAGAAATTAAGGCTGAAAACGTGTGGCCAGTCTGAGGTACAAACCTCACATTGAAATGTTTATAAAAATTGTTGTAAAAAAACTTAGATATATCTAAGCTTACTGCCCTAGTTTCCTTTTCTTCATACAGTGCATGGTGTATACGTTCAAAGATTACAGTAAATATATCTGCAGTAGATCGGGCTTGCCTAAATCCATATTGTTTGTCGGATAGAAGTTTTACAAGAACTATTATCATGTTTATCTCCCTCTCACAACAGAAAGATGTGACACAAGGTCAGTAAAATGTAAGAGCACTTTGATCTATGAAAAGTGCCTGGGAAGCCTATTTAGTATTCTCCGAAAAGGGCGCTTCAGGCGATTAGCAATAAACTAACCTGTTTTCAAAGAGTTAGAATGCAAAGCTTGAAAGGATGGACCCTCTTAAACTGCACAATACCTGAAACAACAGATAAATCGCCATCTCAACGATTGCTTAAACTTGGCTTGGGGGATGGAAACGAATTATTATAAGTCGCTCGGAGTTATCACATCACCTGATAATGATCGGCGACTTTCTCTGTAGTTTGAGTAAAAATGAGTCTCCACAATAATTTAATATTTTCTGCTTTAATGTCGAAATACTGTTTCCATACTCTAGTCGTACTCTTGCGGTCACTTTTCATCATATCAAACATGTTGGTACTATTCCAGGTTTTCTTTGAGTGGACTTGATGGATTTTGTTAGCCTATGTATTTTCAAATCTATTTTTATTGCATTTTCACCCCAAACAAGGCACAGTGCCACTTTGATGTAGGGGGCTACTATTTGGAATATAATTGCAGGGGTACTATGTATGGAGTTGAGCAGGAAGATGTCTGTTTACATTGCACTTGAACTTCTGCATGTCAGTACAGTCGGGGAAGCAGAAATCCGGAAGGAAATTCCAAGCCTGTCAGTTATAGGTAAGAAACTATTAAATTAGAAGGTTTTCTGGCATCTGGGGATCTCTACTGTAGAAGGGTTGAGATTTTGTTGCTTGTCAGATTTGTCGGGGATATTTACGATGGCTTGTAAGTCGAGGGGAGTACGACGGCTTGTAGTTCGTCAGAGCATCTACAATTAAAATAATTGTAGAACAGGCAGAGGGATGAAGAATTTACTCGATTGGGAGAGAGGCTGAAGTCTAGCTGACAGTTTGGGACCTATTAGGTTGGTGACTCTCTTTTGAACGCTGAGACTAGTAGCAGATGCATCAGCTCAAATGTGACAAGAATACTCCATACATGGGCGAATTACGACCTTGTAAAAGTTTAGAATACTTTCAGGGGTAAGTAACTTTCTAGCATGGTAGAGAGAGCCCACCTTCCTCGCAGCAGCCGCAGCAATACCCTTGATGTATCTGTTCCAACTCATGTTCCCTGTGAACGTCAAGCTAAGGAGTTTGAACGAAGTACTTTCAGATAATGTATCATTAGCCTTAGCTATTAGTGGTTTACAAGGTTTCTTATAATTATTAAAGGAAACGAGTTTAGTCTTAGCAGCATTGAAAGTCACCATCCTATTTTGTCCCCATTCCATTAAAGACTGCAGGTTTCCGTCATTGTCTTATATATGTGCTCATACGTTTTCCCTAGGTACCTGTCTAGAGCGTGATGTCATCAGCAAATATACCAATCTCAGAAACTATTTTATCAGGGAAGTCTTTTATGAATATCAAGAATAATGAAGGTCCAGGGATCGACCCTTGAGGTACACCAGCATTTATATCATATTGTTTTGACGTACGACCATCGAGGACGACCATGGATTCTTCTCTTATTTAAGAAGGATTCAATTGTGTTAAGTATTCGTCCAGTAATGCCATATGACCTGATTTTCGTGAGAAAATCATTGTACCATACCCTGTAAAAAGACTTAGATATATCTAAGCTTACTGCCCTAGTTTCCTCTTCTTCATACAGTGCATGGTATATACGTTCAAAGATTACAGTAAATATATCTGCAGTAGAACGGGTTTGCCTAAATCCATATTGTTTGTCGGATAGAAGTTTAGCAATTGTAAGGCGGTGGACTACAGTTTGATTCGTTATGGACTCATATATCTTAACGGAGAGAGAGAGACGAGGCTAATGAGGCGATAATTTAATGTGTCAGTTCTTTCGCCAGAATTCTTGTAAACTGGTACCACGGAAGGAGTTTTCCGCCAATCAAGCAAGATTCGTTAAGGCATTTGTTGAAAAGTTTATCATGCACTTGGGAAGGAGTGATTCTCAGATCATCTAGTGTGGTTTCTTTCAGGGAGGGAGTGGTGTGCTGGGTCTAATGTTGAGTGTGAGGCAACCCGACTGGAAAGCATGTTAGCCTTCTTGGTTGCCGTGCAAACAACTTCATAATTGTTAGATAGTGGGGGAATTGTTGATTGCCCATTATTTACTACACTGCTGTAGATTTTCCAGAAATCACGAGTTCCTAATTTCTGCGCTTCAATGTGTTTTCTGGTGGTTTTGGTGTATTCTCTGTTAGCTGTCGCTATTTCTTTCTTACAATTACTTCTAGCTTCTATATACTTTTGTCTGTTGTACTGAACTTATGTCGGATAAATATGCAGTATGCATGCTGCATTTGAGCAATGGCAGTTGCGCAAGTAGAAGTGAACCATTGGGGAGAGTGGGGTTTGCTATAGAACTTCTGTGTGGGAACATGTGCTTCAATTGCCGTTTTGAACCATTCAGTGGTCTCATTTCCACATTGTTCAGCAAGAAGAGAAAAGATATTTCCCCATGGAGCATCTCTTTCTCAGTCAGCCTTCTTATAGTATCTTGTCGTTATGAACAATGGCTCTTCAGCTTTGGGTCGAGAGTTTAGGATGATTTCTACCATTGTCACAGCGTGATCAGCATTTTCGAGTGGGCTATAGGCATTCGTTACACAATCATCGGAAACTGTGGTCAAAGATAGATCTAGAAGTAAGGTTTGTTGATCTTGTTGATCTGAGAAACGGACCGGAAACGTAACTGTTTGTGATAGGGGATGAGATATAGAGAAGCTATATGTTATGTTACCAGCTGCGTCTGTGTAACTAGAAAAACCAAGCCGATTACTGTAGTGGACATTTAAGTCACGAAATACATGTACTTGCGCGCTAGTTATAATGGAGAGTGTGGTATCTATGCTGTCTCTAGTCAAGGGGAGGGTGTTTCGAATATAGTCTCCAAGTCAGTGCAAATGTCTGAGTCCTTACGACAAAGTGGGAGATAACCAGGCATGTTAAAGTGATTAGAAGGGATTGATGAGTGTCAGTTAATTTCACTTAGTGCCAAGATATCTGAGAGGCTTGTTAAGAGAAATGATTCAACATAATCTAAATTACTTCTAAGCCCGCGGATATTCGTGAATGCAAGTCTCAAGGGAAGAGGCGAAGTGGTTTTGTTTGAGTTTACACCTGGTTTAATTGTAATTTTAGATTGAACTGTCATTTTATTTTATTTAAAAGCTTCAGTTTAGAGTGAGAGTTGCTGGAAAAGTGGTTATGTAAAATACCAAACATGCAGTATCTGAATTTTACTCATTTTCTTAATCACAGCAGGGAAAATAGGAGCATAGATGGCTAACTATGGATAGAAAAAGCGAGAAAGAAAATGATCATGTCTAGAAAAACATTCTAGAGTTGTAAGCCATGTTTAGTTTCAGCTCAGTTTCCGATGGTTCGCTGTTCTATACAAGTCCTGGAGATGGCTGGTTCTCAGTAGACAGAACAAAAGGTTCTTCACGTGTTGACGCGAAGAAACACATACGAAGTTGCTACAGAAAAGGTTTAATTTTTATGGAGCAATTCTGCTTTCTGATTGGTTGGTAGCAGAACGTGAATTAATTCGATTCGTCAGTTCCTAACAGCATCGTTTATAAATAGAATCTCCCGACTGTGCGGAATCATACCCCATTATAAGGCAAAAATATTGCAACACTCATTATCATTTTTATTATTATTATTATTATTAGTAGTAGTAGTAGTAGTAGTAGTAGTAGTAGTAGTAGTCACTGATATGTTCCTTGGAGTCTAAGTGACAACAAGTATTCTATGATGTTCAGCCCTCTCACTTCTTTTGATAACCATTGCAAATAAATCTTGATTATCTTAAAACCCGTTTACCATTGGTTTTTACTGGTAACAATGAGTAGTCTTCCCTGGGATTTGGGTGACAATATACCTCCCTAAGATCCAAGTACTCTCCGTATACTTCTAGTGGGTGCCTGGCTAATGGTCTCCCTCCTCGGTCGTTCCATCCTCTTTGGCCCTTCATGATTATTTTGTGTAGCATTAGCTGAGGCTTGTGGCATCATTTTTTTACGTAGAAGACAACATTGTTGTGTTGTGGGTGTCTTTATAACACGGGATGTTGAATCGTGTATATATTTATGAGTTTCTATTATCATATCTCTCTCTCTATATATATATATATATATATATATATATATATATATATATGTGTGTGTGTGTGTGTGTGTGTGTGTGTGTGTGTGTGTGTGTGTGTGTGTGTGTGTGTGTGTGATTGTTTGCGTGTGTATAAATGTGTATCCGTGACCGTCTACATAAAGTTCGTTGTATGTACATTTAAATACATTTTAGAGCGAGACAAACAATATACCTATATACCTTTACAATACAAAGGACGAATAACACTTATTTGTGGTTTCCACCTCTGACCAATCGGGAACATATCTGGTCCATTCTTTGGTCTGGTTTTGATGGAAAACCTACAGTGAAAATTTTCCCCAAGAACTACAGAGCCTCGGGTTTTATTTTCGACAACTTTTTATTCCAGAGTGCTCTCCCCTTTTTTGGGAAGTTAAAATGCTTGTCCTTGATTCTTACATTTGATAGGCGTTGGACTCCCTAGCTCCGCCAGGTGCTTTGAGTCATCACGACCGGTAGGCTCCTCAAACCTTAACTCCTTCAAGCTCTAAAAACTAACTTCCATTTATCTCAAAAAGACCATTTCCCTTTTTGCATGACATAATTAGTATACGGCATTAAGATAATCACTTGATGTTTTTACATGTCACTATTTCTAAGGTGTCAACTAAATTGTTATTTCATTTTGAAGTTACATTCCTAAATTAATATAATCAAAATAGTTATTCTAAATATTTCGATTATTCTAAAATATATTTTAGCTGATAAAAAATTTTGGCTTGAATAATCATAATAATCGTCGATCAGCACACAGTTAACACTTTTATACAACCTAACATCACAAGTGCATTTGAGAAGTGTTATCACCGCACTAGCAGAAAGGGCCAGCCTATAAAATCAACTGTAGATTCCTCTATAAAACAAGAGTGGATTTAAAATTAATGCTTCTTTTTAGAGCACAATTGAACCATAAAACTTGACTTTTGTACGTTTAACTTTAATTCAAGTAATTATGTAAAAATAATTTCATAAAATCAACAGTTGGCTGTTTTATAAGACTGGGGATTGTTTGAAATGAATGTTTCTGTTTAAAATACAATTGAACCGTGATACTTTACTTTTGCATTTTAAACTTTTAATCTAGACATTATTTACATATAATTTTATAAAATGAACAGAAGGTTCTCTACAGTGCAATGTAGACTAGAATATATCGTGGACCAAGCCACTGTGGAGAGGTATTTGAAGCTTCCTTCTCATACATTGGGATTGGGGTCCCTAACTAGAGTAGGTAATTAATCGATTTGATTGGAAAATAGACGACTTCACCGATTTCATTGAAAAAAAAACACCAAGATTTGTTGATCCTTATTCAATCCCGGACAACGTCGGACTTCCCTGCTAGTAAAACAATATTTTTGTTACCGCAATTCTTATTAATCTCATACAGATTCTTTCGGTAGGGGTTTCATATGTCCAACTGAGGAGAGGGTCTCTGTGGTGAGATGTGTGAGAACAAATGAAAAGAGAGGGGATCAGGAGAGATGGGTGAAGTCAAATCTCCTCAACACGCACACAGATAGAAATTGTGATTATAGGTGAAGGAGGTAAACGTAACTTTCCCGATCAGGCCAACTAAACATGACCGTTGCAAAACGCCAATCATCATTTTCGACGAGCGCACCAAGCCGCCATATTGCTTTTGTTTGCTTGAATCTATTTACTTTAAGAGCAAAAAAAAAAAAAAAATATGAACAGATATTTTTTCTTGAGATGCAATCATTCGATCTACGCGTTTAGCGATGAAAATCCTATTTCAAACTTAATCATGATAAACAAACGCAAACGCTATTTAAACCTTAAGTGTGATATTCAAACAAAATGCTGTTTCAAATTTAAAATCAACCCGCTAGAATGGATCGGCCCACAGTCATAAACGGAACGGCCACTTATATTTACTAGACTGACGAAAATGTTATTGAAAACTTACGCATAGCAGATTAACGATATGGCTATTTCTAACTTAAGCTTGAAAAAACGACGAATATATTATTTTAAACTACTTCAGCGTGACAATCCAACTGAAATACTATTTCAAACTGATGCGTTACAGACTGACGAAAATCACAATATTTTTTTTTCCTTAATCGTGTAAAACTAGCAAAATGCTATTTGACCTTAAGTGTTACAGACTGATGAAAATGTTATTTCAACTTAAGCTTGATGGACCACAGAAAACGTTATTTTAAATATAAGCGAGACCGACAAAACGTTATTTTAAACTTCATCGTAACAGACCAAACAAACGTTATTTTCAATTTAAACGTAGGAGACTGATGAAAATATTATTTAAAACCTAACCTTGACAGAATAAAGAAAACATTATTTTAAACTTAAGCGTGCAGACTGACAAAATTTTATTTCAAACTTTAACGTAACAGACTAATGAAATCATTATTTAAAACTTAAGCATGATAGATCAAACAAAACAGTCTTTTAAACTTAAGCATGCAGACTGACAAAAATTCTCTTTCAAACTTAAGCGTGACTGATCAACGTAAATACTGTTTCAAAATTAAGCAAAAATATCAAATTGGCGGTCGGACAGAAACTCTCATGGAAATGTACAGGGGCATAAAATGCGTTTATTCAATTTAAGAGTTTAGTGATGGTCATGCTATTTAAAATTGGCACGTGATAGACCAACTGAGCCTCTTACAGAGATGCGAGTACGTATGCAAAGAAAGAAAAACTTCCTATCTTCCGAGCAGACTGCAAGTGAATCCTCCCCTCCCCCTACACACACACACACTGACGTAAACAAAATGACCACTCGACCCTCGTCTTCCGCCTAACCGGCTTCTATCCTTATCGGACAAACATTCTCTTTTTTATTACCAAAACACAAATTTCTTTTTACGGCCTGAGTTTTCAGACTTCAGCAACCATCTGCGGTTGGACTGCTACGTGCCGATGGACGTTGGAATGGTCGGCAGCTTAAGGCTTGAATGTGGGGAGTCCGGTCAGCTAGATGAGAGAAGAGTCTGCTCGTTGAAATAGGAACAACGCCTCACCCAATTCTGACCGATTAACAAAAACTCTGGTCCCAGATGTAACAATGGTTTGAATTTGGGTAACGGACATCACTATAAACCGTTTTTTAGCTCATTTCTATTTCAGTCACGTAAATTATCTCGAGTGAAATGAGTTTCGCCTATATTCCAAAACAACTTAATGCTACTCATGTTTTAGAATCAACAAAAATCGATTTAAACAGTAATGTATAATAATATTAGCAGGCGCCCCGACAAAAATACGCTTAAATATTATATTTTATATATATATATATATATATATATATATATATATATATATATTTGTAAGAAGTATGGCGTAGTGTGCTTGAAGCATTGTTAGAGAATAAAGGTATTTTTAGAAGGCAAGAACAATACAAGAATGTAAAGTCGTTTGTGTGAAGATAAATAAATAAATAAATATATGAATAATAAATAAGTCAATATATTTTTATTATTATAATTTTTGTAATATATATTTATTCATTTATCTACCTGAATTTTAACTGTGGGTGGTACTTAATTCCAAAGATCCTTTCGGGTAATAACCCATCGTCAGTGGAGAAATTAATCCTCTCTCTCGGATATAAATCGCAAAATAGCTGCTTTATTTAGATTTAAATCCAAACGCTCAGGGGAGATAATTCTATAGATTCTAAGACCAACGGACGTAATTCAAATTCTGCTTAATATGGTTACATCTGGCGTTGTTGTTTAAATGTTTTTTAAAAATGCTGTTGTTTTTTTTTTGTGTGTATTTTAAATTCAAACGGTCAAAGATTAATTAACTAGCCGCTGTTATTTAAAAGTTTTTGTGAGATATTAGACGCTCTGTAACTTCAATAATTATGTAAGCGGTTAATGTTTTTTGTCTCTTTTTTTTTTTTTACTTACATGTAGATTTTTGTATTTTTTTACTCTTTTCAGACGAGGCTTTATAATTTGTGTATTCATTTTTTGCGAAGATAAAACTAACCGTCCGTACAAAATGAATATATTTTAATTCGTGCAGATTTTTATTGATTATTATAAAGTCAATTCTCTATCGATTGTTATAGTGAGCCTAATATATAGTAGTGATTTCAAAAGTAAAAAGCTTATATTTGCGCTTGACGATGAATGCCCTGGAAAAGTCACTTCTGATTAATGTTTAGTTTTAATATATGCAAAAGAATAAATGATTTGCGGCGATTTTAAATGTTACTTCTTCTTTTATTGTAAATTGAACTCATTAATAAAAATAAATAAAATAAGATAGTGAAGTCTGAAGTACATCCGGGCTTGAACAGGGGACCATTCGATTTGTAGTCGAATGTCTTACCACTGAGCTATATCTTCAGATGACAATAGATCTGGTTTTTTTTTAAGAAATGATTTGCTGAGATTTTATTATTCCTCTGGCCGGTGTAACGTAAAATATGTCCCTGTAAAAATTCATCTTTTTTATCTATAAGAGAGAAAAACTATTTTTAAGTTCGGATTTTTTTGATTTTCAAAAATTACTTGCTGAGATTTTATTATTTCCTGTGGCGAGTGTAACGAAAAATGATCCCCCTGTGAAAATTCGTCTTTTTATCTATTAGTGAGAAAGACTATTTTAAGGTCAGATTTTTTTTTTCGTTACTTATCGGATGAATTTCTGCACAAAACATATCTAAGAACACTGCCAGACATATAAATTACCTGTATGGGAACTTTGTAAAAGATAGGCTCAGCTGTTTCGGAACCTATGAGGAACAAACTCACACACACACATACAAAGTGACTTTTATATACTAGCAGATAGATAGAGGAGGGATAGAAATATTTCCGTGTACCAGAATGTTTTCATTTTAAATTCTACACAATTATGCAAAATGTAGAAAGTATGCATAAATAGAATTTAGCATAATAGTGAAATGAAACCATAAAAATGAAGTAATTAATTCACGCTCGTTTTTTAAAAGAATATGCAAATTAGTTAATCTTCACAAAGTCGCTCGTATATATTAAGAAGTTCGCTTTAATAAATTTTTAAATAGAAAAAGTAGGCTTTTTATATCAATATCAGAGCAAGAACAAAGACTCAACTTTATATGTATATAGATAGATATATAATTTATTTAAATGCGAGATACGTTAGATAAACCTTTGGAATGAAATAATCGGTAATACAGCTGTTATCTTGTATTCACCCAACGTCGAAGATTCTGTTTTCCACTACTGTCCTCAATCAGCATCTCGGTAAGAGTAGATGACATACAGCGCCTAGTATTTCCCAGTGGACACATTTTGTGACGATCAAGTCCAACGTGAGCATGTGTATCAATGCTTACTTGTAGGTAAATGGCGTCCATGTCAAAGTTGTAGTTACACTTAAATCGACTGAAAATGCGGATTATTGTTATACTTTTTTACAGTTACATTAGATCGTTTTTGAATATCGTCGAAACCTTGTCAAAATCCACACAAAATAATTTAGGTGACTGAAATAGGAATTAATCTCCTTTTGGACTGTTGCATTGCTACAGCACCGACAAGCAAACAATTAGGAAAGTTTGCATTAACACAATTCGTTGCTACATAACATATTCAAATGTTTCAAAACATTTCGTGCAAATATCAATTTAGGATTGTTTACAGTTTGCTTGCGGATACGTTTATGCCTGACTTGTCCATCAAGTTTCAGACATGAACGTCCAAGTTTGTGTTTTATCGCCGTTCAATGAGTACAGCTGGATATAATGTATAAAAATATGAATTAGTTTGATACATTCCTCTCTAGGCACTGTCCCGAGTCGGGCTGTGATCTATTTATCTGGTCGGGCTCCTTGCCCGGACCAATTTTTTTTTTTTGTTTTGTTTTTACAAAAGAATCATCACTTATCAAGGCCCAGAGGCCACTCGAGGATAAAGGTTAAAGAGTGTGGAGTGGTAAAAAGGACAATATTATAGTAATCGTTAGAAGTGTAAATTTAGTAAATTGGATTACTTAAGAACGGTTCATCAAGAACTTGTTTACATTGGACTTGAAGACGGCTAGCTGGAAGGCATGTAAACGAAAGAAGCTTTGTTCATGGAATCTACGTTTAGGTTTAGGCACAGATAAAGAATGGGGGGGGGGAGATTTTGATAGTGTTTACAGCCAAACGAGTGTTTCTCGCAAATGTTTGTCGATGTGGGACCATAGATTGGAGCTCAGACGAGTACTTGCCATGAAAATAATGATAAAATAGACAGGCTCGCAATGGGTCTTCTGTGAGAAAGAGGTTGCAGAGAAGAGAAAACGGCATCCCCCACTAGGCTACGAAGTCTATTCAGAACTCTGTCAAGGCAGGATAAGTCTTCCTCTCTCTCTCTCTCTCTTTCTCTCTTTCTCTCCAGATTCCCTTGCCTTCATCAGCTGCCTCAGATCTTCAGGATCACAGTTGGCGTCATGTGCAATTTGTTGGGTGTACGTAGATCTAGGTCGTCTTATGCTCGTCTTCCCATGCAGTGGAATCCACAACTATACATCTCACCCGCTCTTGCTTGCTTCTCTGACAGTGACCGGCAACTTGTAGACATCACTTCCTGATAGTAATAAATATGACAAGTAGGTTCCCATAAAGTTGCTACTTCGTGGGATGATCTTGCGAAGACATATTTTACACTGTTTGTAGCATACGGGTGTACGTGCCATCTAGCTTTCTTTTCAATCTTTTGGTGAGTGTCCAACTTGTAGCACCGTAAATAAGGACAAACTCCACTACAGCTCTGAAGAACTGCCTTCTCAGTTTGTCAGTTAGTCTTGAACGTATTGACTGCAGCTTACCCAATGCAGCGCATGCTTTTGAGATGCGAATGTATATTTCTCTCTCCATGGAACCTATGTTGCTGCCCAGGTACGTAAACTTCGTAATTTATTTCAGTGTTGTTCGATCTAGAACTTTGATCTCCCCCTCCGCATTGAAATTCATAAACTTTGTCTTATCCGCATTGACGTAAAGACCAACGTCATTTGAAGATACCTGGTTGTGATCGTTCTTTTTAATTTAGGCAGAGTTTCTTTTATTAGATATGATCTTTGAGATAACCTCACGGGTAAATATTTGGAGTTCCAGCCTGGGGGGGGGGGGTCCCTCGACCTTACAGCCAAGAGAGTCTACGCAATTGTTGAGTGGGTTTTTTTTCTCTGTTAGCCTATGTATGGTCTTAATCCTGTGCACTTTTAGGAGGTCCACCCTTCTAGGCATAACCTGTTCACTTTTTGAGAAAGGGTTAATATATTGCTACCCGCCATAGAGGCCCCTACTGGGGACTCCCCGAACATCTTTTGCAGGTCATAGTCCTCTAGGTGCTGCCTTTTCAATTTTAAGCTTTCTGACCGTGTGTCACATTATTTCATCGTGGGAGAAAGATGAACAGTCAAGAACAAATTTGACGTGAATATGATTTGAACCCTCATTTAGGATCACACCATCGACCGAACCGTCTTCACAAGTATTTGAGCTTGATCTCTCCAACAAGCATAATACGGTTTTGATTTTTGGGGGGATGAGGATTAATTATTCGTATTATTTGGATCCTGCTGATTACTGTCTTTAGCGTTATTTTCACAGTATGGATTTAGGCATGTACGTTCTACTGCAGATATCCTAACTGTAATCTCCGAACATATATATCATGCACTGGATAAGACAGGGGAGACAAGAGCAGTAGCTCTAGACATATCTTAATTCTTTGACAAAGTTTTGTACGATGGTCTTCTCATGAAAATTAAATCATTATTGGACAAACACTTAACACAATCAGATCCTTCTTAGATAAAAGAAATTTTCAGTCTGTTCTTGATAGTCATACGTCAAAACTACATAATATAAATGAGGGTGTGCCACAGGACACAATTCTTAAATTTTTATTATTCCTCTTATTGACAAATGACCTCCCTGATAAAATTGTCCCGGAGATGGGTATATTTTCTGATGACATTACGCTCTATAACAGACCCGGAAAAACAAATGAGGACATATCTAAGAAAATGTCTAAAACCGTAGAGGAAGTACTCCAGTCTGTAGTGGAATGAGATTGTGAATCGATGGTAATGTTCAAAGGACTAAGTATTTTCTCTTAATAACTACAAGAAACATTCTCAATCACATATTGCTATGGCTTATGATACATTACCCGAAAGTACAAATTCCTAATGATACATTACCCGAAAGTACAAACTCCTAATGATACATTACCCGAAAGTACAAACTCCTAATGATACATTACCCAAAAGTACTTCGTTTAAACTCTTAGGCTTAAAATTCACAGGCAACATGAATTGGAACAAATACATTGAGGTGATTTTTAATGGTTGTGCGAAGAAAGTGAGATCCATCTACCGTGCTAGAATGTAACTCAACATCAGAGTATCTTGTACCTCTCTAAAGCCACTATTCGTCCATGCGAGGAATATTTTTGCTATATCTAGTGTTATATTGTTGGGTGTCATAAAGGAGATTGTATCATAAAGGGAATAGTGTCAAGAAGGAGATTCGTGTACGTGATCGTCTAGTTTCTAATCTTATTGTTCATGTCTTCGTGGGTGTGTGCTTGTGTACATGCATTTCTTAACATACCTTTATTCATGTGTCGTCGGTTGTTCCTCTGGTGTTCATCGTCTCTTGGAGGGGAGCTGCCCTGTTGGATGAAGAATTCACTCCAAGATGATAATTAAGGTTTTATGTTTTTATTCATCTTCCAGAGGTCGACACAGAATGGAGGTGAACCTTGCTTGCTTGATGGTACACGTCAGCGTCCTCCCCAGCCCAGGGGGGGGACAGCTGAAAAGCCGTCTGTCTTCTTCAACACCCGAAACCAAACTGCCAAGAAAGAATCAGCTAACCTCATTACATGACACCACGTCATCTGGTCAGCTGACCCTTCTTCTGCAAACGTGTCCACTGTCTACGTTATTCACCTCTCTCTCTCTTTCCCTCCCTCTCCCTCTCTCTTTCTCTATTCTCTAATAGAGACACAGAGTGAGAAAATAGAAAGAGTAAGAAAGCCAGAGAGGGGGGGAGAGATGCTCTTTAACACTAGGCTGGTGCATCTGCCACTAGTCTCTTGCTTCAAGACAGACTTTCAAAAGAGATTCACCAACCTGATAGATGTCGCACAAGCTAGCAAACTCCAACTTCTGTCCAATCAGCGAAATGCGGCATCTCAATATTTTAATGGAATGTGCTCCGACGAACCCAAAGCATTTGTACCCCCTCGACGTAGATACTCCTAACAAACCCATCAAGAGAGAACACACCACCTCTACACTGTTAAGATCCCTAGATGCCGTAAAGACTTGTACTCAAATCGCTTCTTCCCTCGAATTGCTACAATTTGGAATTCCTCCCAGGTCCATGCTTCCTCAACGGTAATGACATGCAGAAGTTCAAGTATAATGTGAACAGATATCTTGTTGCCTAACTCTCTGCATAGTATCCCTGTAAAATTGATCTCAAAGGTAGCCCCTTACGACAAAGTGGCACTGTGCCTTGTTTGGTGTGAAATGACAGTAAAAAATGAAATAATGTTTGTGCAAGCGCAAGTGTAAAAATCGGTTTCGTGGGAATTGGACAAATAATTTAAACTATCGTCGCTCATTCTGTTTAAATATGGACGCGTTGTCATCTTAACGGCGTCCAAAGTTGGCCTGTTCGTTTTTCATTTTATGTTTCATAAATGCTTATTTGATTTTAATGCTATTAACCGGAAGTTTATGTGCAAAGATACCGGATCGGAAACGTGTTTTAAATACCCCGATTTTGCTTGTCCGCGTCTTCACTTCCGTTTTGCACCAAAATTGATGGAACCACGACAAAATTTCAATTTCATTCGTAATTATGATTAACGGGTTATTTTTAATGCAATATTAATAAAATATTTCACGAACGTTTGCTTCTAATAACAATTATCTGTGAATAATTCGGATTAGAATTAAAAGAAGCCATTTTTTTTTTACGGATTAAATCATGTCGCATTATAAACGGTTGGAAATTCGTGTGAATTGAAGTTAGATAAGATAAATAAATAAAATTATACATGTAAAATATAACTACAACGATTAAGAAATGTATGATTTCCCCAAATAAGTTGACGATAAAAGTATGGGAGGATGGAACATCTCTTAATCCTTATTCAATCTCGGACAACGACGATGTTTCCTGCTAGTGCATATATACATAAACACACTCAGATGTATTCTAGAAAATGCAGTGAGTAATATAGAAAGCTTGCCTTTCTTGTAAATGTTAACATTTAAAATGCATAAAAATATAACATTCAAATTTGCATATAATGTATAACATTTAAAGATAAAAATAATAAATAGTATCTAAAAGTGCATAAAATATGTACAAATTCAAGATGCATATAACATTTAAATATGCATAACATATAAAACAGTTAAAGATGCATATAATAAATAACATATAAAGATACATATAATATATAACATTTAAAGATGCGTAAACTATATAAAATTTAAAGATGCATGTAATATAAAACATTGAAATGTGCATATAATATATAACATTAAAAGATACATGTAATAAAAGGCATTAAAAGCTGCATATAATATATGACATTTAAAGATGCATCAAAATATAAAACATTAAAAGATGCTATATAATATATAAAATTAAAAGATGCATATAATATAAAACATTTAAATGTGCATGTAATATATAACATTTAAAAATACATTAAAAGATACATTTAATAAAAAGCATTAAAAGATGCCTATAATATATGACATTAAAAGATGCATAAAATCCACACTAAAAGATGCGTAAAATATATAACTTGTAGAGATGCGTATAATATAATATAAAATATATCCCTTTAAAGATGCATATGATAGAAAAAAATTTACATGAACATAAGATATAAAATTTAAAGATGCATATAAAACTACACATTGAAATATGCATATACCAATTAACATAAAAAACGGATATAATATATAACATTTAAAGGCTCATAGAACATTTCAAAATGCATAAAATAAATAGCATTAAAATGCATATAATATATATAATTTAGAATAGCATATAATATATGCCATTTAAATATGTATAAAATATATAGCATTCAAAGATGAAAATAATATATAGACTTTTAAATAATATATAAAATTGAAAGATGCATATACTATTAAACATTAAAATAACATTTAAATGCATATACCATAACATATACCATAATGCATATACCACAACATTTAAATGCATATAATAAATAACATTTAAAAAGATGCATATAATATTAAACATTAAAAGATGCATACAGTCAATAACATTTAAAGATGCAAAAAGTGTAATGTTATGACCCTTTAGGCTGTGATCATATCGTAGTATCTGTTAACTGTGGCAAGCGGGAGCAATGGTCAAAACATTATTATTATTGTTATTGTATTCTTATTAATTGATTTGAGCGACGGATGGTCGCTGGATCAGTTATTATGATTAGAAGAATAAACAATTAAACTGGGGAATAAATGATTGACGTGTGAATCGCAAAAAGAATGCGAAAAAAGAATATAGATGTAAACATTCTTTTGATTTTGAATAAACAAATAACTAGGTGGATTAGATTGGTATGGGACACGTAATTAGGTGACGTAAGAGAACATGCGATGTAGTTAGTTTTGGAGAGATTCAGAGAGTTGAGGATTGACCACCAGAGCAGACAGACGTCTGGACAAGGGTGGACAGACAGCTAGGAGCGGGCTGTATGAACAGAAAATGTAGAAACTGCAGATCCTGTGAAAACCAATTGAGACAACTCTAATGAATTTATATTATAAAAATATAAAGAGTTGTTTTATGGTTTTCACAAAGAAGAACAGATGTCTCAGTTGGCTTCATGGTTCGTCACGGAGCAGCGGGAAGATACAGATCTCTTCAAGTAAAAAGGTATGAAGCATATATTATTATTCTTACATATGAACTGTAAAAATATCCCATGTAATAAGTCTCATACAACATGATTCAAGTTACACGTCAATATCATGTCCCCTGGCTAACAACATACATACGATTTATACGTTTATTATCTGTCTGTTAAAAGAACAATGTCTTACATCCACTAGACAACACATGACACGTTTTAATATATCATCTCCTCCAATATAAACAAATATACAACAATAGTATATAGAATTGTAGGATTTTAAATTATTTCAGTTGTCTGTTAGGGAGTTAAGGATAAGGAAGGGGTGTGATACAATCGTTTTTTGTTTGTTTGTTTATAAATTTGTTTTTAATTTCATAAATATAATATATACATTTATATGCATGAAATATATAACATTTAAAGAGGAATTTATCATCATAACATTCAAATATGCATAATATATAACACTAAATTATTTAAAAATGCATATAATATATAACATGCATATAATAAATAACATTAAAAAATGCATATAATAAATAACATGCATTTAATAAATAACATTAAAAAAGATGCATATAATATGAACATTAAAAGATACATACAATCAATAACATTTAAAAGTGCATATAGTATATATAAAAATTTAGGATGCATATAATAAAAAAATTAAAAGTGCGTATAATAAATAACATTAAAATATACATCTAATATGCATTTTTTAAAAATGTATAAAATATAAAACATATAATATATAACATTATAAGATTAATAAAAAAAAATAACATTTAAAGATGCATATGATATATAAAATTCGAAAATGCATTTAATAAATAACATTTAAACATGAATAGAATATATAACATTTAAAGATACATAGAAAATATTACACTTATATATGACTATAATATATAACATTTAAATACGCATATAATATATTTAAATACGCATAAAATAAATAAAATTTTAAGATGCATATAATGTATAATATTTAAATATACATGACATATTTTAAACATACATTTAATAAAGACATTTTAAGATGCATAAAATAAAATAAAACATTCAAATATGTATATATTATATTACATTGTAATATGCATTTAATAAAAGACATTTTAAGATGCATAAAATATAAAACACCTTAAGATGCATATAATATTAAAAAATTACAGATGGATATGACATATAACATAAAAATGTACATATACTATGACAGGTTAGGATGCATACAATCTATAACATTTAAAGATACATATATTATATGTAAATATGCATATAATGTACAACATTTAAAGACACTTATAATATATAAAATTTAAAGATGCGTAAAATATATAACATTCTAAAATGAATATAATATATATGATTTCTAGATGCACGTAACAAATATCATTAAAAGATGCATATAATAAATAACATTTAAAAATGCATATAATAAAAAATTTGGAGATAAATATAATAAACAACATTTAAAAATGCATAAAATATATAACATCTAACACATAATATACGATATTCAAATGCGCATATTATATATATATATACTTTGAAGGTGTATTTAATATAAAAAAATTTAAAAATGAACATCATAAATAACATTAAAATATGCATGATATATAACACTAAAATATGCAGATAAGAAAATACATTAAAATATGCATATAATATATAATATTTAACAATATAGAATATAAAAATATGCATATGATGTATAATAGTTAAAAATCATATTATATATAACATTTAAAGAGGCATATAATATATAACATTTTAAGATGCATGAAATATATAACATTTAAAGATGCATATAATATATAAAATTGAAATATGCATATAATATATAAAATTGAAATATTCATATAATATATAAAGTTTAAAGATGCATATAATATATAAATCTTAAAATGCATATAATATATAACATTTACTGATGCATAAAATATATATCTTAAAATGCATGTAATATATAACATTTAAAATGCATATAATATATAGCATTTCAAGATGCATTAAACATATAACATTTAAATGTGCATATAATATATAGCATTTCAATATGCATATAATATGAAATATTCATAGATGCAGATAATATATAAAATTTCAAGGTTAATACAATAAATAATATTTAAAGATGCAAATTTATAAATGACATTCAAAAATACATATAATATAACACATTTAAAATAATTATAATAAATAACATTTATATATGCATATAATATATTACATTTTAATATGTATAGAATCATAATATTTAAATACGCATATAATCAATAACATTTAAAGGTGCATATAATATATAACATTTTAAGATTCATATAATAATATATATGCGTTTACATATATCTACATATATATACATACACATACACATACATAAACACACACACACATATATATATATGCATATATATATATATATATATATATATATATATATATATATATATTGCATCCAGAAATTTTAATCTTGCTGCGAAAGTACTTAATTTTAATTTTTTTATTACTTTTATTTAATTTATTAATTGTTTTTTTTTTAAGTTTGGTTTTTATTTATTTGTTTAGTTTTATTCCAGTTGTTTGTTAAGGAGTTAAGAATAAGTAAGGGGGTCGTTTTTTTGTTTATTGATTTTTTTTGTTTTTGTGTATTTATTTTAATTTTATTTATATTCATATTACTATAAGTTATATGGTAGTTTCCTTCAGTTTTAACACCAATAGATACCCACTATAAGGGTGCCTGCGCGTGGAAATTTTTGTGCCAAGAGTTGCGCAATCGTCAACCACACCTCTCCTAAGTCGTCGTTGTTAAATACCAGTGGCAAGTAGAGGTTCAGGTCGACTGCAAACAAATGCCGAGATAAGCTTAAAGTACATACAGCGTCTAGAATTGTCAAATGGGCACCCATCTGGTATTAGCCAGGCTTAACATTGCTTTGTTTCTGTGATCTCATGAGAACGGATGTGTCAACGTGATTATGCCGTACAAGTTATGTGTGTGTGTGTGTGTGTGTGTGTGTGTGTGTGTGTGTGTGTGTGTGTGTGTGTGTGTGTGTGTGTGTGTGTGTGTGTGTGTGTGTGCGTGTGTGTGTGTGTGCGTGTGTGTGTGTGTGCGTGTGTGTGTGTGTGTGTGCGCGCGCGTGTGTGTGTGTGTGTGTGTGTGTGTGTGTGTGTGTGTGTGTGTGTGTGTGTGTGTGTGTGTGTGCTATTTTACTCCAGTCGAAGTTCTCAGAAATCAAGGGGCCCACTACATGGGGCTAACACTTGAACTCTATATGAGATACATAGATATTCGAATGTTTCATTAAAGTTCTCTATCTCTCAAACACAGAGTTAATAAAGAAATTGAGAACATAATTTTTCTCTCCCCAATTAACCATTTTCATTTTGGTTTCATGGTCTTACTGGATTCCAGGATAAGAATTCATCTAGTCTGGTGGGTTATCCAGCTTCGTGCTGTTACTTGAAGTAACATCACTTGCAGAAGGTGCACTATTCCTCATAGCAGGTAATGTAAGTTAGCAATAGTGATGAGATCTTATTTTGGCAGCGAATACTATGTGATTTTGAATATTTAGTCAAGGTTATTTCTAGGAAAAGTATCCTCACGCCGGGTTGTTCTGACAACCCCCTTTACAGAGAGACCGTATACACTCGAGGATAGTGTTTAGTAGGCATTATATATATGCATACATAATATATACAAAGTGAGCCAAAGGTGAGTGAACGGCATTTTGAATAGATTTTCATAAATATACTTGTCTTATTGCATATAACATATAGTTGTACGTATACATGATCTGTAAATAATTTTTTTTTTTCCTATCAACCATACTTTTGGTTTATCCTGTATTTCTTATATCGATTGATTTTAGTTTTCTATCATAAGAAATAATATGGTGTTGAATTGCTCTGTTTTCTGATACAAAATCTAATCAGCGCTACCGTTTTTTAGTATTTCGGGAAGGAACTAATTAGCACACCGCCAGACCAAATTCCTCTTAAATAATAGTAAATAGATAGATATGCATATATATATATATATATATATATATATATATATATATATATATATATATATATATATATATATATCGTTTGTTATCATTCCAAAATCAGAAGATAGATTTAATTCACACTCATAGTATTTTATTCATATTTTTCTGTAGCACGTTTTACACGTATTTCGTTAAATAGGAGACATCCACCAAATACCTTATCAGAGACAGATGTGTTTTTCTTGGGAAACAGTTCGAGAGTTCTTTTTGTTTTTTCTTTGGAATAAAAAAGGACATGGTGAAAAATATATTAAAGGAAAATGGAGATATTTAATATTCACAAAATTATAGGAATAAAAAAATACTTACTGATTATGGTGTTTATAGGCAATAAAACACATTTAAATTCAAAGCCTATGAGTAGACGTTATCTTATGGCGCCATATATCATTTTTCAGATTAAATATATATACATATATATATATATATATATATATATATATATATATATATATATATGTGTGTGGGGGGGCTATATAGAGAAAGATATACATATATATATATATATATATATATATATATATATGTGGGGGGGCTATATAGAGAAAGATATACATATATATATATATATATATATATATATATATATATATATATTATTTCATTACTTACCTGAAATTTTTTTTTACACGGTGGTCACCACTTATCAAGGCCCGGAAGCCACTCAGGGATAAGGGTTATTGCAAGTACAGTACGTTAGTGTGGAGATTTGATGAAGTGTTTACTTAAGGGGGCGGTTCATTGGGAATTTGTTAACGTTGGACTTGAAGACATCCAAGTTGTAGTCCGGTGGGAAGCAGGCAGACGGAACAGAGTTCCACAGGCGTACAGTTCTAAGAAAGAAGCTTTGTTCATGGAATCTACGTTTTGATTTAGGCACAGATAAAGAGTGGGGGAAATTTTTCACGGTGGATTCAGCTAGACGGGTGTTTTCGTGAAAGATTGGCGAGAGGGGACCAGAGATTGGAATTCAGACGAGCACCTGCTATGGAAATAACGATAAAACAAGGATAGGCTCGCAACGTCTCTTCTGTGGGAGAGAGGTTGCAGGGAAGAGAAAAGGGCATCCCCCACTAAGCCATACTAATTGTATAAGATATAAGATAAGATTATATATAGATTTTCCGTATTTACTTCGAAAGTGATTGACACATAAGTAGAGCTAAGTAGTAAGTTATGAAAATATATATGGTAATAAGCTGCACAGAATCTTCCACGTTTTATCCTTGTGAAGATTCGTCAGGCTAATGCATAGAATTGGTGTTACCGGTATATATATATATATATATATATATATATATATATATATATATATATATATATATATATATATATTTGTCTTTAAATAAGTAGTAGTTTGCTGCTACACAGTCATGAGCATGTTTCGGTCTACTTGTATTTACTAACTAGAGACCTCATCAGGCAACAATCCTTATTTTCGAAAATAAGGGCTGTTGCCTGATGAGGTCTCTAGTTAGTAAATACTAGTAGACGAAACATGCTCATGACTGTGTAGCAACAAACGACTGCTTATGTAAATACAAATTTAACCTGCTCTACTTCTGTATTGAGCACTCTTGTATGAACCTCGTTATTATTCACTGGTTACCCTACCTTTGGAAAATAGCAACCTCAAATTATATATATATATATATATATATATATATATATATATATATATATATATATATGTGTATATATATATATATATATATATATATATATATATATATATATATATATATATATACACGTGGTTTTAAGTTTGCAAGTAAGCAAATTAGTCTTGTTTCCATTTTCAGCAGCCAATTGTAATGTATTAATCAGACAAAGGCCTAGTTGGATAGTAATTCACTTCTCTCTTTGTTTATTTTTGAAGAGCGGTAGACCGTCTTTATTAGTGTGTTATTTTTTTTTTGTTTTAATCTGGTGTGTTTAGATATGTCTGCATATATTTTTACTTATATTAGTTTTATTTTAAATTAATTACTAATTATTATTACTACATTTGTACTCTGTATTTGTACGCTATTCCATTTTACTCTATGTTGATAAATTAATGTTTCATCATAATTTGCAATGTGATTACATCTTTAGATTTTTACGAAACGTGTATATATATATATATATATATATATATATATATATATATATATATATATATATATATATATATATATATACTGGTTTTCGAGGGTACGTTTAATATTTTATAAGTTTACCAAAGTAAAACTTAAATAACTAATTACAAGCCGGATTCTATGGTTTTTCTCTTCATTGAATTCAGATGTTTGAGATGTCAAAATCTTATGGCATGTAAGAATTTTACATGATAGTTTTATCTTCACTATTATATAAAAGGAACTTTGTCTCTGTCTGAGTTCGTTTCCTATGGACTCAAAAACGGCTGGGTTGATGTTTATGAAATTCTATACGAAGGTACTCTATGTGCCTGGCAGTGTCCTTAGATAGGTTTTGTTTCGAAATATCTTCGATGAGTAACGATAATCGAAATAACCCGATAAAAGAAAAAAACAGGCGATTTTGACTGAAGTTAACATCTTACACAGCCTAACACCATGAATGCATTTCGGAAGTTTTATTATCACACAACCCGACTTATAAAATCAACAGTACAGCCTTTGATATGACAGGGGGGGGGGCGTTCGCAATGAATGTTTCTGTTTAAAGCTCAGTTGAACCATGATGCTTGACTTTTGCATTTAGAATGCAAGCCACTATATATATAAAAAAATAATTTTATAAAATCAGCAGTAGATTCTCTAGAGTGCAGTGTATTTTGGACTAAGTCACTGCGGAGAGGCATATGAAACTTCCTCCAGGTATTATATTGATTTTATTCGGGTTCTATATTCCTTTCGGTTCTTTTCTTTTCTTTCTACCATAATCTTTTTCAGTCTTTCAACGATCCCTCTCACTTCCTCACTTTATTCCAACACCACATCATCAGTTTCCTTATCATTACCAATTACCTTGGTTTTTGTCTTCTCTCTATTTCCTTCCACTTCAGCCACATCTTCCACTTTATTTTCTGTCCTTTCCTAACAAACCTGCCCATTTCCTTCGTTTGCTGTGTCATCCCTTATTACTTCTGCATCCACTTGTTTTTTATGACCACCAATTCTAGCTTTGATAACCATCCATCTTCCATATTGCTCTTGCCTGATCACACCCACCGATGTTCTTTTGATTCAAACGTTCCTCGTTCTACCCATTCTCTAAGCATACGTTTGCGTGACTCCCTGATAGGGTTTTCATTTTGATCATAAGAATTGCTTCTGAAGAAGCGCTCCATGATAATATTGTTTATCTCTGCATTCCACTTATTGCAGGATGACAAGCGAGTTCTCGCTGCTTTTCCAAAATACTTATGCCGGAGTGTGGCACCTCACTTTGAGTTCTAGTCTCATTCACACCGTTATTCTCAATACTTTGATTTGACATTTCATTCATAAAACGTTTACTGAACTTTTACGTTACACAACCATCGGTGTTTAATTTTTATTTAGTGACATCATCTCTGGTGGTTTGAAATCTGAGTTTTCCTTTTCCTTCTCCTAGACTGTTAGTGTTACCAAACTGCCGAGCACTACCTGCTCAGAGCTACTGGTCTTAAGGTGCCAGTTACTTGCCTGAAGCACCCCCTCCTTTCAGTAACACAGGTTCGCCGGGCTTAGAGACTAAGCCATACGAGAAGGCCAGGATTAGATTGTCTATATTTGAGCATGCGTTGAGAGTATTTATAGAAGAGTGGGAACCCGTCTTCACTTCCAACCCCGCCATTATTATTATTATTATTATTATTATTATTATTATTATTATTATTATTATTATTATTATTATTATTTGTACTCACTAGGTGTTCTCTCACAGGTCATCATTAAAGATGATATTCACTGATAATAACGGATGATGCTCCTTGGAATATGGGTCACAACAAGTCTCCTAAGACTTCCAGTACTCTCCATTTCTTTCGATAACTATTGCAAATGACTGCGCGTTAACGCAACAGCGGCTTTCCATTGATTTCTCGTTGGAAATTACCATTGGTTTTCACTGGGATTTGGGTGGAAATATACCTCCCCAATGTCCTAATACTCTATGCACTTATCGAATGGAGGTCTGCTTAGTACTCTTTCACCTTTAGTTTTCCATCTTCTTTGACACTTTACTGCTATTGTTTGTGGTATCGGCCGAGACTGATGACTTTTTCGGTGAGACAAATTTTATAAGATTTCTTGCGATTACTATTATTAATATTGTTATTATTTGTGTGAATATAAATTTGCGGCATGTATGTGGACGAATACGTTTCTGTGTTAAATGTTCTAATGCCATTTTTCTGTTGGTAAAATTATGGGATGTACAATAACCTTGATTTATTAATAGTTCTATATTTGTTTTCATCCAATTACTTTTAGAAACCATTCGAATATCCAGCGGCATTTGCCGAATAATTCCGTCAGACGATAACAGATGGCGCAACAGTCGGACATTTCACATTTTCTGGCAACGGAATCTTGTAAAGATTTTTGGCTAACCCTATTCTGAATTATCCCTAATTTTAGCCTAGAGAAATGATTAGTCTATTACGGGTGGCTTAGTGCCACGAGTGCTGTAGTCCAGAAAAAAAAATAAGTATTGGGAAAAAAATCGATTGTACTTATAGTAGAAGAATATAGGTAAAAAGAACCAGACGAATTTATTCAAGAAAGTCTAGTAAGTAACTTTTTTTAGTCACAGAAGGCTTCTTAACTGTTAATCTTAACCAACTGTGACAATATTATATACGAGGGTAACAGAAGGCGGACACGTGTATGCAGATGCAAGCGAAATGACGTCGCCGATAAAGGAAAATGCTATAAAAACGGAGAAAGAACACGTTATAAAAGATGATCATGTTAGACGTAGATGACGGTTGAGATCACGCTAGAGACGTAGATGACATTCGAGATCACGTAAGAGACGTGGATGACATTCAATCGAACGTTAGAGACGTGGGTGACGTCACAACCGGTACGAGAAGTCACGCGTGGCAGGAGAATGAGGAACTAAATGTTATCACAACGGAAAAAAGTGAGTTGAAGTTCTTTTCTATTATTATTCTACTTTGCGATTGAGACTACAACGTGTTGGATCTACATGGGTAACGTTACACGGGGAGCGGACGAGAAGATGCTTATGAAATATCTAATTGTGCAGTGTTGTAAAAATAATGAGATTGGGTTCACTTTTGGCAACCTTGTAACTCTTGCTACCCTTATCTTCTCCTTTAGACCTTACACTACATGAGCAAGGGGGAAAATTGCTGCTTCGTACGTTGGAATCTATCTACTTAATGCTTATTTTTGGCTCGTTGTTGACCTTGAAGTAGTATTTTTAATTCCTTACATCAAGCGGCGTTATGCAATGTCTGGAGTGATTTCCATAAAAAATAATAATATATCAAAAAGCATGACGCCATTGAACAAATATATTCTTATTGTTTTTTTTGGGGGGGTCAAGATCAAAGTGTAGTATCTGTTCTTCAGATGCTGCACTTCCATTTCTTGTTCTCCTTCGGTGGAGGAGCAGTCCTTCACGATTGAGACAATTTTTCATTTTTGTACCTTTTCTCTACGTAAAAAAATAACCCTGGTGTCTAACTCTGTCCCGTGGGGAGGCATTGTAAATAGGTACTATGTATATTACAGAACCAGAGGAAAACAGAATATACAGAATCTTCTGCAGTTACATTAACCATGCAAACACCTTTACAGCTAAATGTCATTATCCATTAAACCAACTACTTACAACGTGTCAACGACAGTTGCAGTTGTTTAGTGTTGGCGACGAGACGACATGCCATCTGATGTGGTATAATATACTCTCTCATCGAGCATTAGGAACGGCTTATTAGTGTCATGTAATGTTAATGTCCTAGCATTAGCTTTTGTCACTCGTTTCGTTTCGTACTGTTTTCTATTCATTTTCTCTTCTGCTGACTTCTTTTCGGCATTTACTGTTTATCACGCTATTCTAACTAACATATTTACAGAGGCTTCTCTTAGCATCACTTGTAAACATATTTTATATAGTAGACTTATAATACTATCGTCATAAGTAGTTTAACATCTTTTGCCCAGTGCAGATGTATGCCTATTATATTTCTATCATTGGCTATTTGTAATATAGACAACTATGTTACGTTATGTAGAACTAGGAGATCTGTAACATTGCATAGATAGTCCATTTTTACTTCACATATAGCCCGGAGACGTCTCGATATCAGAAAATAGCTGTGGATCTCTCGTTGGTGCGTTAAAAATAATTCTGCAGTAGATAGTGATGTCTTTGTTTCTATTTTATTTGTATTCTTTTGCAGCGTTGTAAAGTTACATATTATAGTGAGGGCAGGTTATCTCAATATTCTATAAGAATCTTTCATTTAGTGATAGAAGCACCAAAATTGGCACAAATGGCGTTCAGAACATACATTTTAAGAAAAGAACGTTAGCCATCAGAAAATTCAAGATGGCTGCCAGTTTTCAAGATGGCTGCCAGTTTTCAAGATGGCTGCAGAAGTAAACCTGACAAATTTCAATTTTGGTGCTTGTATTCACCAAGTGAAAGATTGTTTCAGCAATCTGTCCCACTATTACCATTGCCTGTTGATCTCATGAATATTGAAATTGGTCTATCACCATTTGCTTGAATTATCAAGCAAATAGCATAGTTTCAAGATGGCTACCAGTTTTCAAGATGGCTGCAGAAGCAAACCTGACAAATTTCAATTTTGGTGCTTGTATTCACCAAGTGAAAGATTGTTTCAGCAATCTGCCCCACTATTACCATTGCCTGTTGATCTCATGAATATTGAAATTGGTCTATCACTATTTGCTTGAATTATCAAGCAAATAGTGATAGACTAATTTTAATAATCTTTGACACTTAAGGATAATAGACCAGGCAAAATGTTATTTTAAACTTCAGCTTGATAGACCAGCTTAAATGTTAGTCCAAACTTAATGGTGACAGACCAAATTAAATATTATTGGGCAATCGTGAAATATCAGCTAAAATGTTCATACCAATTTGTATATAATTTGACACTTATGCGTGACAGACCGGTTAAAATACAACTTAACTTTAGGATAAAATGCCGATTTAAATATCGTCTGACACATAAGCGTGACAGACCAGCTAAAATATTATTTAAAACTTAAGGTGACAGACCAACTTAAATATTATTCTACATATAGCCTGACAGACCATCTAAATTATTATTTTTAACTTTAAGGTGACATATAACGTTACCCAACACGTTGTAGCCTCAGTCGCAAAGTAGACAAAGAATAGGAAAGAACTTCAACTCGCTTCTTCCTGTTTTAACAACACATTTATGTCTTCATTCTCGCACCACGCGTGACTTCTCTTTACGGCTGTGATGTCACCCACCTCTTTAACGTGATCTCTGTTATCAGCGTCTCTAATGTGATTGTCTTCTCGAACATGCTCTCTCCTTTTTATAGTCTTCTTTTTCTTTACGGTGATGTCATTTCGCTCTGCATTTGCGTATGGCCGCCCGCGCAATATTACAGACAGACCAACTTAAATATCATTTGACACTTAATTGTAACAGACCATCTAAAATATTATTTCAAGCATGAGCATGACAGGGCAGTTTTAATGTTTGTTCAAGCATAAGGCTGACACACAAACGGCCTCACCTACACGCAGAAAAATCTTATGGAAGTTCGTGACACATCTAAAGGTGTCATTTATAATTAATTCATGATAGACAGGCGAAAACGCTATTCCAAATGTGACAAACCAGCCGACCGATGAAGTGAAAGTGTTATAGAAATGCCGACACGCGTTTAAAAATATCATTTCCAACTTAAACTTGACACAGTAATGAGAATCCTATTGCAAACTTACGCATGACCGGCGAACCCACAGACAGAGTCGCCTATATATGCAAGTTTTTTGACATATCTAAAAATAATTTTAAAAATGCGTCTGTTCAATCTATGTGTCTAGCAATGAAAATGCTATTACAAACTGAAACGTGACAGACCGACGGACGGGTCTACCTGCCGACAAAGCTTCATACAAAGATGCGTGTGAATGGAGTTAAAAATAGAAATGTTACGTAGGATATGAATATTTAATAATCTTATTCCATCAACCATCGCCAGTGTACGGGCAAAGAATTGAAATGAATATTCTTAACACGTGCTTTGTCGCTAAGGATTCCCGGCATTATTTGGAGCGTACGTACGCGTCGATAATGAAAGGCAATGAAAGATTTCTGTCATGCAAAAATAAAATAGTTATTAAATGGTTTGTCTTGACAAACTATAAAAACCACAAACGAGACCTGTGTACTTAGGTGACACATAATTAAACACATTTGTCCTATACAAAGAAAACGCATACGTTATTACTAGGCCTATGACCAGAGATTATTCTTTTCATTATTTTGACTCTCGAGTGTATATCAGCTAATATATTATATGTTTTTAGATAGAGTGATGTGGTTCTCGATTGATTAACTGTGTCTTATTGTGTCGGATATATACTCGAGAGAAAAATAATGAAAAGAATATTCTCTTGTCATATCCCTAGTTGTTACGGAGAGAGATAAAGAAATAAGAAATATGTATTGTCATGAACAAAAGTCCGAAGTCTTTTCTGTTGTAATTTTCACACTAAAATGGTCACCTGGTGACTGAGAACGAATGAGAGACTAAATCTTTGACCATGCGTTCGTATAAAAGTTACTAACTGGTCACGAGATTGAAAAATTCACTGTCTTACAAAAGGTTTCAAACTCTTTTTCTACAAAGGCCTATAACTCCAGCTTGAAAAGTAATCTCCAATAAAGTGAGATAATTCTGAAGAGGGTCCGTAGCGTTCATCGTCCTATCGTATGAATCAGCTAATTCTATTGTTAGCATTGGTTTCCCCGATATATTTTTCATCAAGAATTCTTTCTCGAAAGACATCGGATACTTACAAGAAGGACCACATAAACATTGCCAACATCCTAAGTAAAAGTGATTTTGTGGAACGAACTGGATTCGAACTTGAAACACCTATGTTGGTAGTCCGTATCGTTAACCACTTGACCACCATAGCGTTAAATTCTTAAACAATCTTTGACGTGTAATTGTTTGGGTTTTTTTTATTTTGTTTTTGTTTTGTTTTTTGTTTTTTATTTTTTTTTATTTGATTTTTTACGTAAAAATGTTTCGACCTCCTAACAAGAAACTACTTTTTGCTATCAGATAACTAAAAGGCTCATACAACCTTGATTCGTGAAAACACAAGAAGAGACTGGCTTCTTTAAAAGCGAAGAATTACAATCCCAAAGGTTAAAAAAAAAGATTAACAGATTAAATTCCCAATACACACTGAGCAACTTACATTCATTAAAAAAAAACATTCATAGCTAAAAGTAGTAAGAAGTCAGCTTGACCTTTCTAAGATATCTCTCTTTCTCGCACCCAAATGTTTTCAATGGTATTAAAGAAGTCTCTTATAGAAAATCATATTATCTCGTAGGTATTTTGGTCTCTAACTTAATAATAAACGTTGTGTCTTTGTTTTAATGTGTCTACTTTTATACTGAAGCTGTATTAATCAACGATTCCGTTACAGAATCGGCAAAAACCTTTTAAAAAAAATACAGCGATGTCAGTAGGGAACCGGAAGCAATTAAAATATGCCGATCTTCTGGACAGATATGCCGATCTTCTTAGTGTCCAACCAATCGTCATAAAAACAAGTGGAGCGATAGGCCAAATCACGCACGACTTCCTCAATAACCTTGGTCTATTAATGATGCGCCAAACTGGGGGGGGGGATCGTGAATTGAGTTAACTTTATAAACACCTTTCTACTGCCACTATTTATGCAAATACTTAGTGCCTGCTCTCGGTCTGCCAAACAAGTATTCGATAAAACTTGATAAATTTGGTTTTGAAAAAAAACATTTTTATTAATTAAATTTTATTTGTTGCCATTTTGCAAATATTTTACATTTTTCAATTTGAACACGACTAAAATGTTTAAAAGGATTAACGTTTGTTTGCCCAAATTTACAGATTTTTTGTTTACAGATTTTAAGCGTAGAAAGTACATTTAAAAAGAAAAATTCATTTAATTTTTATTATTATTATTACATTTTCCCCCCAAACAAGGCACATTGCCACTTTGATGTAGGGGGCTACTATCAGGTGCATAATTCACAAGGGTACTATGTGGGGAGTTGTCGGTTCACGTTACACTTGAACTTCTGCATGTCAGTACAGTTGGGGAAGCAGGAACCCGGAAGAGAATTCCGAAGTCTTGCGGTTCTGGGGAAGAAACTACTGGAGTAGAAGGCTCTCTTACATCTAGGGATCTCTACTGTGAAGGGATGGGATTTAGTTGCTTGTTAGTTTTGTCGGGGGTATTTGTGTCGAGGGGGTACGAGTGCTTGCAGTTCGTCGGAGCATTCACCGTTAAAGTACTTGTAGAACAGGCAGAGGGATGCAGCATTTCATCGATGGGACAGAGGCTGAAGCTTAGATGACAGTTCAGGACCTATCAGGTTGGCGACTCTCTTTTGAACCTTGTCTAAAAGCAAGAGACCAGTAGAAGATGCACCTGCCCAAATATGACAACAATACTCCATACATAGACGAATGATGGCCTTATAGAGGAACAGTATACTTTCAGGCGTTAGTAGCTTTCTAGCACGGTAGAGAGACCCTACCTTCTTCGCAGCGGTCCTGGCAATGCACTCAATTTAATTGTTCCAACTCATGTTTCCTGTGAACGTTATGCCGAGGAGTTTAAAAGATGTACTTTCAGATAATGAGTCTTTGGCCAAATCGTTGTAAGCGTTTCATTTTCACTGTTATTCGATTTTGTTTATTTGCAAATAACTAATATTTGTTATAGTTTAGTTAAATCTCTATTACTTTCCGACTTACGCGTAAAGAGTTAGACAAAAGGATAAGTTTTAATGCGGATGACAATTTAGTTTCTAAAAAAAAAGAGCACTTTTAATTGGGACAAAAATAAAAGCTTCACTAACGGAGAACGGAAAGATGAAGTTTAGTCTCAGAACAGATTATCTTACTGCAAAAGAGAACTCAAATGCATACTAGACACTATCCTCTAGTGTCTGGTAAGGATTAGGGTTAAGGAGATAACTTAAACGCGTACTGAACACCGTCCTTTGGTGTCTAAGGTCGTTCTGTCTAGGAATTTGTAAGGGCAACCTGACATGATGATACTTTACACTAGTAAACCCTGACTAAATATTCAAAATTATATAGTATTCGCGGCCCAAATAAGAATTCCTCAGAAGGGAACCCACGAGAAATGATGCACATTCTCCAAGTGATGTTCAAGTAACAATATGAAGCTGGATACTCCACCAGAATAGATTAATTCTTGTTCTGGAATCAAATAAGACCAAGAGACTACAATAAAGGTATATCATAACTTATTTAAATAGTCGATTCGGGAGAGAAACATTATGTTCTCAACTTCTTTACTAATTCAATGCTGAAGATGGACATGATAACTGTAATGGAATACTTGAATGTGTACGCATCTCATATAGAGATCATGTGTTAGCTCCCTTGATTTCTGAGAACTCTGACTGAAGTAAAATGAAACGAAAAAGGTTGATAAAAGAAATGCTGTTGGACATTCACGACTGAAAATTGGTGGACAAGTCAGGTAGTGACTGAAGTTTATTTCGACTAAATGTAATTGGATTGTAAAATAGATTGTGAATGTTAATAATTCAATTCATGGCATTTGGAGGACGAGGTCAGCTGAGGTCATCGACGTCACCCGATATATTATCTTAATATGAAATCTTTATTTTCGTTAAGAATTCGATATGAATAATTAAATTCATTTAAAATGTTTACCTTGCCTATTTCGAATTATTATCATATATTCTCATTGATATTCTGATTCTCGTTTGATCGTATGCCGTATCATATGACATAGTAACGTTGACATACGGCTCTCGTTAGATCACCGAAGTTAAGCTAAGTTGGTCCTGGTCCGTACGAGGTGGGTGACCATTTGGGAATAACGAGCGGTGTGTGTAGGAGAACATTGGCATCTTCCTGCAAGAACCGCAAAATCTAACATCGTTATCTCCCCTGACCGGGATATACATACGACTGGGGATCGCTGGTGGATTTAATATCCTTTTAATACTTTCTTCTGCGGAGGAAGCTGATTCAATACGCGTAGGGTGAAGTTGTTTGTCTTGTGAGATTACTAAAGATGAGCGACGTTGAGCCTAACCAGTACTAGATGCTGACTGTTTCAGAATGTCTCATGAAAGTCCTCTTGTGTGAGAGTGTCAATGACCCTCGTCACAGCCTCTTTCATCTCCTCAATTGTCTCATAACGACAGCCTCTAAGGTTTTCCTTGAGCTTAAGGAATAACTAAAAGTCACAGGGAGGGTGAGGAACTGTCTTAATGCCCATCTTGGCCAAATAGTCAAATCTTCCCTGAGCACCTTTGGGACAAACTTCACTGAAATCTTCCACATCTTCAGTTCCTCGCGAATAATTGTGTGTACAGCTTTTTTTTCCTTTCTGTCTTCCTCGCGTGACTGTATCTTTTTTCTTTCTGTCTTCCTCACATGACTGTGTCTTTTTTCCTTTCTGTCTTCTTCACGTAATCGTGTCTTTTTTTCTTTCTGTCTTCTTCACGTGACCGTGTCTTTTTCTTTCTGTCTTCCTCACGTGACCGTGTCTTTTTTTCTCTCTGTCTTCATCACTTGATCGTGTCTTTTTTCTTTGTATTATTTTTTAGCTAGTTTACTACATTCGCTTATTATGTGGTTTTATGTTGATAATATACCTACAAATGAAAGTAGAAGTGCATCATCATCATCATCATCATCATCATTATTATTATTATTATTATTATTATTATTATTATTATTATTATTATTATTATTATTCACTAGGAGTTTTACAAAGGCCATGAACAATTTTTTTTTCTTTGAGAAGAATTTGTGGTGTTCCCTAGAGGTCTGAGTGACAAAAATCTCCTCAGATTTCCAGTACTCTCTACCTCCTTCGATAACAATTACAAATGAATTTGTGATCACAACAGCCATTTACCATTGACTTCTCGCTAGCAACGACGATTTGTCTTCACTGGAATTTAAGTGGCAATAAGTCTCCCCAAGACCCCAGTCCTCTTCACACTAATCCAATGGAGATCTGATTAGTGTTTTCTCTTCTTGGTCTTTCCATACTTCTTGACTCTTCACGGCAATTTAGTGTAGTGCCAGTTGATGCCGACACTTTATTTTAGTGCCAGTTTATGCCAACACTTTATTTATGGAGGAGAGTAATTTACAATTATATTATCACAGTTTTCTTGATTTCATACGGTGTTTCTTTGTGTTTTACTTCTATGGCGGTTTTTCTAAGTCCGATTAGTGCCTGAAGCTCAAGTTTATTGGTCACTGCATTCAAGGGTGTTCGATAACAGTCGCTGTATTTCCTCTGCCATTCCTCTGATTCTAATCTCTCTTTACCTTTCTTCAAGGTTTTTCGGTATTGTTCCTAGTGCTCCTACTACTATTGGTGTTATCTTGACCTTTTTCATCTTCTGTATCTTAATCAGTTCTCTGGCCAGTTACGATTATTTTCCATGCTTCTTCGTCTCCTTGTGGTCCGCTGGAACAACGAAATCTGCGATCTGGCAATACTTTTCCTTCTTGTTAATTATTACGACGGTGTTCTTGCTTCGACAGGTTTATCTGTTTATACGTCCGTGCCTTATAAGATTTTGTGATTTCCGTTTAAAAGTACTGCTGCCGGTTTGTGCACGTGCCATTTGTCTGGGTGCTGAAGATGTAATTCTTTGCATAATTTCTCGTGTACCGTCTTCCTCACTTGACCGTGTTTTTTTTTTCTTTGTATTCTTTTTGAGCTAGTTTCCTACATTCGCTTATTATGTGGTTTATTGTTTCACAGTTTGCATTTGCTGCTTTTTTGTGTCTTGTCGATTTTTTGCTTTGATATGGTCGACTCTTATTGTGTTATCTTGTGCAACTGTTGTTAGGGATTCAGTTTCTTTGTTTAGGTATCCCTTTCGTAGCCATGCCCAAGTGTTTTCTTTAGTTTCATATTTTGTTATCTTTATCAACGTCCATGTAGCTGTTTCCTATCCTCATTTTCTTTTTCTTGTTTTATCCGTTGCTTCCCTTTTTTCTGGCTTGTTCATTTTTTCGGTATCTCTTGCTGCGTTAATTATTCTTTCTGTGTCCTGCATTACGTATTCTGATTCTTTTGTGTGTGTGTGTGTGTGTGTGTGTGTGTGTGTGTGTGTGTGTGTGTGTGTGTGTGTGTGTGTGTGTGTGTGTGTGTGTGTGTGTGATTCACATAGTCTTCTATAATAACCGTTGGCCTTCGGGACAAGATCAAAGTGTAGTATCTGTTCTTCAGATGCTGCACTTAATTTTCTTGTTTTCTTTCGGTGGAGGAGAAATCCTTCACGACTGAGACAATTTTTATTTTTGTACCTTTTCTCCACGTTAAAAAACGACCCTGGTGTCTAACTCTGTCCCGTGGGGAGGCATAGTAAATAGGTATAATAACCGGTTCTCTTCCTCAGTCGTTCCTTTTAACGTAGAGTCGATCGGCATCATCCTTTGGGCGTAGTGCGTTATCCATGGAGTTTAGGTGATAAACAAAAAAGAAACCTAACTGCAACCACAGTCAAGAAATATATAGATGATTATTCCCTGACAAATGATATTCAGGTGTCTCAGTTTTTAGATAAACGCAATGTTCGGTGTTTATAGTTGAATATACGCCGCCAACACGAGAAAAGAGCGACTGTTTAAGACAAGCGAGATATCTACACACATGTTGTCTTTTTTAATCTTATGGACGTTGGAGAGAGAGGGGGCTGGATTTACATCAGCGAAGAAAATCGGCCTATCCGCCCCCGCAAATAGATGATAACGGACAAAAGATTCGTTCTTGTTTTACTTTTTTAGTAAAGAAATAATGCAAGTGAGATACAATCAGTTGGCAGGTCGTTATGTGCTCATTTTATTAATTTAGCTGCTTTCACTTCAATTACTTACGTTTGCCCTTTACCCCTCTCTCTCTCTCTCTCTCTCTCTCTCTCTCTCTCTCTCTCTTACTCACTCTTTCTCTATATTTTTCCGTCTCTTCACCTACCTCTCCCTCTCTCTTTCCCTATCTATCTATCTCTGTTACAATTATGCACATCAACAGTCTTCTTTGTATGCAAACAGCTTACGTCAATTATTAAATTTCTCTTACACTTCCCTCTCTTTATCTCTCTGTCATTCTATCTCTTCACTCTCTTTATCCCCCTCTCTATCTCTATCTCCTCCACCCCTATTTTTCCTTTTGTCGTTATTCAGATATATCATCTTCGAATACCTTCAACTTTATTTAAATTTTAAATATGTCCAATTTGCTCTCATCTCTCTCTCTCTTTCTCTCTCTCTCTTTGCGTGTCTTTTCTTTCTCTTTCTCATATATGTATATATATATTGAGAGAGAGAGAGTCTTATTTTTAGTATTCCGAATTTTACTGGATTTATATAATTCATTAATTGTTCATATACCAATAAATTTTAAGCCAAAAAGAGATGACTTAAACTGTAAGCTACAAAATTATCATATTTCATAATTGAGCATTCATATATTGTTTTAACAAAAACCCCAGACTTCAAAGAATGGGTTGATAGCAACAAATAGTGTATTTCATTGTTAGTTACAATTGTTTCAAGACCATTCGGACAAATTCAAACATTATGTCGTTTGAAAATTTTCACAAGAACAGCCTTTCTTCAGACTTATTGAATAAAAAACACTTTAACTATAAAAGATTATGGAAACCATTTCCCTTATAAGGAAAAGAAAATAAGCGAAAGTATTTTACCTATATCGCATCCTTGCAAAATATTTTTAAAGATTTATATATTTACCTATTTTCGTATCTCCATTGAAAAAAAAATATTTCAAATAACATATCATATAATGTTACCACTAATAACCTATGTTCATTTAAAATGTTTTAATAATACTATTAATTAATTTCTTAAATTAAATTATTTTATTTCTTTATTTAATTTGAATTATGTTTTAATCCGGACTAATCAACTAAGTTAAATTGTTGTGATTCTATATTAGTTTCATATCTGGACTTTGCTTTGTTTATTTACAAAAATATCGGCTAACCTATATATATATAGCTCCCCTCTTTGGTAGAGCACTCTCGTAAATTATCTTACTCGCTACTTAATTTAGCTGAAATAATGCGAAGCTCGCGATTTGTTTACAAACAAACGTTTGAGCCCTCTACGAGTAGCGGACGAATGTTTATTTAAATAATCGTTCGGACAGGTTAATTTCGGCCACCGATTCCATAGTCAAGGGGTAGGACTGCCGACTGTCATCACGACGGTTCTAGGTTCGATCCTCGGCTTGGGAGAGGTGTTAGTCTAGCGGCACTGATGAGTTGTGATACAACGAAACAGGTCTGTATGTCGATGACTAAAATATATTTTATATATATATATATATATATATATATATATATATATATATATATATATATATATATATACAAGGTGCCTTTTTTGTACAGGCATTTAAAATTGTCGTAGACTCTTAAAAATTCATTATGTTATTGCTATACATATTATGGGATGACTGACCAATTTTTATGATTTCAAGTTCAAATGGACAGCTACAGCAGGAATTTGAATACACCTTACTAAAGCCTGATTCTCACAGCTGGTGAATTTCAAAAAACTAATCTTGACATGAGGACAATTTAGAAAAATGATATGCAATAAAATTCTGTTTAAAACTTGGAAAAATGCCCAAGAAACGTGTGAGATGCTTCAGACTACTTTTGGGGCATCTTGCATCAATCGAGCATCAGTTTTTTAGCGGCATAAGAGATTCAAGGAAGGTAGGGAGTCTGTGAAAGGAGATGGGAGCGTGGGAGGAGGAAGCGAGTCAGAACACCAGGGTTGATTGGCCAAATAAAGAATTTCATGAATACGGACGGCTGTGTGTCTATAGAGACAGTTTGATGTCAGTGTGGGAACTGTACTACAATTATTCACGAGGAACTAAAAATGTGGAAGATTTGCGCGAAGTTTGTCCTAAGTGTTGTCAGAGAAGATCAGGAAAAAAGACATTGTCATGGGCATCAAGACAGTTCCTCACCCTTCATATAGTCCAGATCTTTTTCCTTGTGACTTTTGATTATTCTCTAAGCTCAAAGAGAAATGTTAAAGGCTGTCGTTATGAGACAATTGGGAAGATGAAAGAGGCTGTGACGAGGGTCATTGGCACGCCCACACAAGAAGATTCCCACAAATTGTTGGAACAGTACAACAAGTGCATTGCAGGTGGAGGAGATTACTTCGAAGGGAATAAATTCATGTGTGCACTATCAAAGTGCCTATATGAAAAAAGCCTGGAAACGTATATTAGTATATCATAATAAATCTGTATCTCTGTCTGTTTTATCGTGTTTGTATGTTAACAATGACGTCATAGCATGTATATATGTATGTATGTATATATGTATATATATATGTATATATGTATGTATATATGCTATGATGCCGTACATAACGTCAGCAGATGACGTCATACATGACATCATAGCAAATGATGTCATACATGCTATAACAACAATGTTTAACAAGGAGGGAGGGCAAAAAGATTCCCGGGCAACGCCGGGTACATAAAACTAGTGTGTATATATATATATATATATATATAGTGGAAATGGTAATTAATAAAAACTGAAGAAAGTGCTCAATACTGTTGTAGAGCAATATTTTGGGATGAAAGAATGAAAGAGTGAATCAGGTCGGGGTGCGAGGAAGGCGGAAGAAAGAGAGGAAGGGAACAAGGGGGGAAGGTGGGAGGGGGTGCTTGGTATGTTGGTAATGTTTTAGTTTTGGAGTTTAAGGAACTTGTGGGGGAGGGTCTGGGAAGTTTATTTCTGGTGTGGCTGAAGGCATATGGATACATGGGGGGAAAGGGGAATATGTGGGGGTAGGAGGAGGGGGTTACTTTAAAATTCGAGTCTTAATGTTAAAGTTTTTGGCGTCTCGCACCCCCCCCCCCCCGACCTCATTCACTCTTTCACTCTTTCATCCCAAAATAACGAACATTTCTGTGAAAGTCTGAGGAAGCTACAGACGGCCAAAAAAACGGCCGGGTAGTTGAAACAATAATGTAACTTAACAGAAAGATACAGTAATAAAAAATAAAACACACACACACACACACACACACACACACATATATATATATATGTATATATATATATATATATATATATATATAAGTCACAACCCAAATTTCAGAAATAGCAGAAATAGACCCACCTGTAGACTTAATACTGAGTTAAACACAAGGTGAGATTACGCAATAAGCACATTATTAGGAAAAATGAATTATCAATGAGAAAACGTACAAATGTATGAATGTGGATCAATTATTATGCGATTGTTTCAAGAGCATTCTTATAAAAAAAACAATGGCGATTAACACAAGTCGACGGATTTCCATCAACAGGCAAATACTCAACAAGTTATAAAACTTTGCCATTTTTTTGCAACATTATATAGAAATCAGAAAATTAAAAATTGAAACTATTATCCACGCAATAACTCGCTCTTTTTTTTTTTTTTTTTTTTTTTTTTTTTAAACAAACTATTGGTAAACAACAGTTCAGCCCAGAAGACCGCTTTTGGTATACCAATATAGGCACATATATGATCTAATTGGTCTGTTTATTATAGCTTCACGCAAAAATATATTCCTTAATGAAGAATTTCGGCTTTGTCGAGATGAGAGTCTACGCCTTTCTCGCAATAATAATAGATACGAACTCAATAGACTCAGAAAGCAGCTGGCAAATATCTTTAAAGAACTGAGATTTAAAGTAACTATCTACACCAACCTCACCAATGTAGACTTTATAGACACAAACCTGGCTATCGACTCTACTCCTACCATAAACTCACAGAACAATTTAGATATATTAATAACCGTTATGCCAACCCCCATAGTTTCTTTTTAAGCCCTAATAAACCTAATATAAGCGAATATCCATAAGGGAATATCCAACCTTTCATCCACCCACAAAATTCTTCAGCAAGCCGTGTTACGGCAAAGAACATTGGAAAAGTAGCTATTATTAAATAATTTCATAACCAAGTAATAAAATCACACAAACTCAATAGGAAAAGAAATATTACTTGAATGATCCCTCTCTTTTCCTTGGTGTACAGTTTAACATTAAACTGTGACGACTCGTGTCATCCTCGTTGTATATATATATATATATATATATATATATATATATATATATATATATATATATATGTATATATATATATACACTAGCGTGGGTGCCCGGCGTTTCCCGGGTGTTTGGAGGGGTATGCTGAGCAAAAAAAAAAAAGGTAATTTTTTTTAACTGTGACCCCTATTATGACCCCTTAAAATTTATTATTTTGGGCTCAAATCAAGTTATTAAGTTAGATCCATGTCCAAGGAACCTATATCTAAAATTTCAAGTATTTAGACACAAAATTGTCGGAGGAGTTTGGTAGAGTTCTCAAAGGTCAAACAGCTAAATTTCTGATCGAAAATCGATCACATCAATTTTCCCAAATCTCAGTACCCTGTATATCAAATTTCGAGCCTGTAGACTAAAAATTGACAGAGTTAGTGCGAAGGGAAATGTACACAGACACACAGACACGTTTACTTTTATAGATATACTAGCATTTCAGCCCGGCGTTTCCTGGGTGTTTGGAGGTGTATGCTGAGCAAAAAAAAAAAAAAATTTTTTAAGTTTGACCTCTATTATGACCTCTTAAAATTAAAATTGGGCTCAAGTCGATTTATTAAGATAGATCCATGTACAAGGAACCTATATCTAAAATTTCAAATGTTTAGACCCAAAATTGTCGGAGGAGTTTGGTAGAGTTCTCAAAGATCAAATCCTTGAACTTTGACTCCTTAACAACAAAATTTCTGGCCGAAAACCGATCACATCAATTTTCTCAAATCTCAGTGCCCTAAATATCAAATTTCGGGTCTGTAGACTGAAAATTTACAGAGTTATTGCGAAGGAAAATGTACACAGACACAGACACACAGACACGTTCACTTTTATATATATATATATATATATATATATATATATATATATATATATATATCGCTGCTGACAATGGGAGTCGTTTCTGTTTTATGTTGCTTGCTTTCTCTCTGCCTTCTCATGAATTACGGCACATCAACCCGTCGAGCTCAGACCGCCCATGAATAATGACTAGAGTTATGACAACAGCATATTCTTTTCATTGTTTTGACTCTCGAGTGTGTATCCGTTGATATCTTATATGATTTTATATAGAGTGATGTGGTTCTTGGTTGATTAATTGTGTCTAACTGTCTCGGCTATACACTCGAGAGTCAAAACAATGATAAGAATATGCTGTTGTTATAGTCCTAATAATGACACATCGATCCGTGGAGTTTCAATAACTTTTATAATCGGACTTTTTTGATAACCGAGCGTGGCTGTCTATCCGTTTCATTTCACGGTCACTAAATGAAGTCACATAACAGGACTTTACATGTTCCGATCGTTATATAAATACTTCTTTAATTTAGAAATAAACACTTTTCGCCATCCAATAAGCTCCACAAACGCTTCAGTGGGTATACGGTTAGAACTCCGGCTGTCTCTATGTATGATCTGCGATAGCCTCAGTATAGTATATCGTGTTTTGTCGGGCGGGTTATCTCCCTTTCTTATACGAACATTCAACTGCTTATATAAGACAATATATGACACATAGTTTTTTAGCTTTGTTTTCTAGCGGCTTTGCTCGAACGTTAAAAGTTTGGTCATACTTTTCATGCCGGTGGTATTTCATCTTTTATTCTCTGCAAAAAAGGAATAAGCCAGATGATAAACGAGTTTACCACAAATTTCGGCTTCTTGTCACCTCGTTTACCTAGCGTTTTATTCCCCGACTCCTTCTCGTGATCGTGTTACATTAGGATTGCGTCCTGTTTGTCTCAAAACAAATGGCCCAACGCGCGCATCTGATAGACAGTTGTTGACGCAGAGTGTGACGTCTGATCTGCGTTACTTTCATTGTAACTACGGTGGCACCGGGTGGAATGGATCTCTTCCGTTTGATTCGGCATTGTAATAGATTACCTCTTTATTTTGCTCAGTAGTGATTGTATTAGTAATTGTTGTACGCAGTTTGACAAAATACAACAATATATACTTATGTTTTAATATTTTCCTCCTTATTTATTTGCTTTCTTTTAGGTTGCTCTTAGTTTGCAGTAATATTACATATTCCCCTAATCCTATCTCCGAAAGACAACATTCCTGGTTGATGGATCAGAGCCAAAAGAAAGATTTTACTAGCTTTTCTGCCACATGAACTTCCTGTGACGTTATTTCTCCTTTACACGTTAACTTAATTTCGACTCTAGATTTCTAGTAAAACTTCCGCTTTTTACTTAATGTAACCTTCGACGTGAAATTGTCCGTTTTGACACACTCGGTAGATAATGTTCTGTACATAATAGATTTCAATTGGTTATAAAAATAATATATGTAAACAAAGACAGTACAGACACACACACACACACACAACCACACACGCACGCACATACATACATATATATATATATATATATATATATATATATATATATATATATATATATATATATATATATATATATATAGTGTGTAATGGACAGGGTCTAAATGAGCAAAACCTCAGTAAAATATATTTTAAAGTGCCGCGCTTGGAGTATTGTAGTTATTATGAGCTCGATAGGTGTAATTACCTAGAGCTATAGAAATAGCAATAGATGAGGCATTAATAATTGTGAAATTATCAATCAAGTTTTCATAGGAGGAACCACAAAAAAATCAAATTTATATGTACGATCGTTTCAGAAACCATAAGCATTTTATTAATTCGATATTTACAAATAAAATCATTGAGAAATAATTAAACTATTTCTGAATATGTCTCCTATTCAAATAAGCAGGAAAATTATCAGAGAAGGTTTGCGCACCGGGAGGCTGCCTTACGGTTAAAAAAAAAAAGAAAACAAAATGAAAACACTCCCTTACAAAGATTAACAAACAATACGATGGTTAAAATTTGGTGTCTTCTGTCCCCTCGTCCCATTTATGCTGATGAGGGGACGATATCCAGAAATATTTTACTTATTTTTCGATGGCTTTATTTTGTAAATATCGAATGAATAAAAGGATATCGTTTCCGAAACGATCGTACATATAAATTTGATTTTGTTATGTTTACCCCTATAAAAAATTGATCAATAATTTCAATTATTAATATCTCAGCCTACCTATTTATATATATATATATATATATATATATATATATATATATATATATATATATATATATATATATATATATATATATACTGAAAGTAACTGCCTTCGTCATAGGGGTGCCTTTCGTGCAAATTTTAAAGTAAAGTATCAGAAAAATTCATCAAACAGTGATTCATCAAACAATGATTGTATGTGTCACTGTGGGTTCAATGCACGAAAAAAGCCGAGTTAGCTGACCTCTCGAGACAGCATTTTCATCGAACAAATATATGCGCGAAAGTGCGCCTGCTGGATTGAAAGCACAGAACTTAGGAATTGTTGAAATGATTTGCTGAACAGCCTCGTCAGACCTAACAGAAATAATTTTTTTAATTATTTTTTATCATTCGTTAGAAAACTATTTAGTCATTAAGTCATTCAATCGCATACAATCACTGCATCAACTTGCTCTCTCGAATTTACTATAGTACCAGTAATAATTTATTTTTTAAGGGATCATCAGTTGTTTACCATGAAACACTGTTTCGGGGATTTAAAACAAACATATATATATATATATATATATATATATATATATATATATATATGTATAAAGTAATAGCGTTCGTGTGTGTGTTTGTCTGTGTGTACAACTCCCTATGATCAAAGAAATATAAAGTGTCTATAGTGTGTGTACACCTCTCCTGGTCAAGAAATATTAATACCCATTGTAGGAT
>NC_136484.1:45820512-45823012 GCF_053919585.1 Euprymna scolopes
TCCAGGTCTTCTATCGGCGTTATTACAGCAAGGGTTTTCGTCGTCATTGATGGCAGTGACCGCTGTGCTGCAATTTTGTGTTGTATACAATAAAAGAACAAGACGTGTTTTTATTATTATTATTATTATTATTATTATTATTATTATTATTATTATTATTATTGTTGTTGTTGTTGTTGTTGTTGTTTTGATTTGTTCTTGTTTTTCTTGTTTTTTGCTTGTTTTTTATAAAAAAAAAATAGAAATGTGATTATTTCAACAATTCTAGTAACATTTTGGGGTTCAACTTTTTCCAACTCAGGGAATCGAGGCACGCGACTTATAGCGTTCTGCGTCTCGGGTTCTGCGTATCGGCTTCAACTCTTTACGTCCGTCACCGCCCGCGATGGGATCCAAACTGCAAATACAATTACAATTCCTCTCTCGTTAAAAGAGAGAGAAAGAAAGTGAGGGAAAGAAAGAGGGAGAAAGATAGATACACACAGAAAACAGAGAGATTGAAATATTACTTGTTTTTCAATTCATGGTGTCAGTCAAGAAGGCTTGACCTTTTTGCGCCTGTGTGCTCGCTTTCATTCGGTTGAGTTGTGTAAACGCCAGTCAATCTGAGCCAAGCTGATTTGGCGCTGACATTTTGAGATAGAAACAACACCGACTTGATTGTATCTGTCTCTCCACGAGAACAATAAAATACTGGTGAAAAGCTTTTACGTGTAGGGACCTCAAAAAGAGCTCTTATTTATTGTGCCACAAGTGTAATATACTGTTCAAATAGGAAAAAAATACAACATTCTGATCGTTTCACTCTTTGGGCTTCTTTAAGTTCTATTTTCTATCTTATTCTAGATTTCATCTTCTCATTTGGATTGTCTTCGATTAGAATACATGCGTATATTCGTGAATACAATTGTTTATTCATTATTATGATTTCCTCTTCCTTCGAAAGCTCGTGTATGCTACGTACAATAACATTTAACAAAATAAAATGGCGATCTCATGTTTGATAAAGATAAATATTAATACGTAGTTGCCATAATATTAAATATCCTTAGCCGATAGATGTTTTATCCATGCAAACAAAACAATAAATTTTTAATTCATGATAGTATTTTAAGTGTCCATGTAAATGTTTGCTTTAGACTGTTGGAAATTACTGAGAAAGACTTGCCTGCGGGTCTTGGGAAAAGAAGGAAAATTTATCCACAGTATATATAGTACGTTTAGTGTACCGACCGCTCTCATTGGTTGAATGAGTACATATAAGTATCACCTGAGAACGATTAAGGCAAATTTTGTTTTGCGTCAGTTGTTGTTGTTGTTGTTGTTGTTGCTGCTGCTGCTGCTGCTGCTGCTGCTGCTAGACCACTGCAGCACGAAAGGTCGCAGCATAACCATTGTTGCTACCTCTTCCTTTGATGACTACTAACAATAAAAGTCTTGTCTTTGAGTGGAAATTTTCCACAAGATTAACGATTTCCAAATGTTTTAGAAGACATTTTTTTTATTTTAATAACCTTCCAAACCTCGGATGCCTCACATGATACGATATTATTTATTCTTTTCACTTAAAACGTGAATTCATTTCAGCTAAAAAAAAAAAAAAAAAAAAAAAAAAAAAACTTACACGCCAATATTTCGATTAAACCAAACCTCAAATAGCGTAAAGTTCATGAAAATGCAAAAATGTTTTTGACGTATGAAAATGATTTTTAATAAGTTGAAAAATAAACTTGAGAAATAGTGTGGATAATATTAAACTTAATTCTTATTAAATGCGATCGTAAGAAAAGTTATTTTAAGTAGATAAGTTAAGAAATTTATTTGAGAAATAGTTTGGAAGACTTCCTCACCTTAAGAACTTCTAAATTCGGATACCTCGTCTCAGATGGTAATATATCATTCTTTCCATTTAAAAATATCGATTTCAACTAAGCTAACAAAAAAAAGCTTAAAACGCCAACATTTCGACTTAAAACACTTCAAAGAACGTAAAAAATTGGGGGCGTGTGAAAATAATTTTTTCATTATAAGTTGAAAAAATGAACTTGAGAAATAGTCTAGATGTAAAAAATAGTTATCCTAAGAAAATTCAGTTTGTAGGGTTGTGAAGAAATTAAAATAATACTAAACTTTTTTATTAAATGCAAGTTTAAGTTATTCTAAGTTCATAAGTTAGAAATTAACTTAAGAAATAGCTTGGAGTTAAAATTGAAGTTTTGAAAAAACAAAAAACTCATATAGCAGTGCTATTAAGAAATTAAGATAGTACTTTGGAGGTAAAATTGAAGTTTGGAAAAAAATTCATGTAGCAATGCCGTTAGGAAGTTAAGATAATACTAAACTTTTTATTACATGTAAGTTTAAAAAAATATACTATTCGTAATATTATGTTTGGATAATTTACTGAAAAAAAAATGTTTGAAATTGAGAAAATAGAGAGAATATTTAAAATGGATTATAGAATGACAAATAATCAGCATATGAAATATATTACAAAAGT